>NW_027491410.1:1200000-1665000 GCF_021521415.1 Bidens hawaiensis
CCATTGTCCGCGAACTGAGTTCCGTTATCGCTAACGAGTTCCATTGGAAGGCCAAACCGGCATATTATGAATTCCCACAGGAATTTCTTAACACTTGCTGCTGTTATGGAAGCGACTGGTTTAGCTTCTACCCACTTCGTGAAGTAGTCGATGACTACTATTAGGAATTTGACACGTCCCGAGGCTTCAGGGAAAGGTCCATTATGTCGATAGCCCATTTCTTGAATGGCCAAGCTGAAGTGACTGGAACGAGCTCGTTCTTTGGTCGCAGCGTATTAGGAGCATGACGTTGGCATGAATCACACTTTCTGATTTCGTGCACAGCGTCCAGATGCATTCCCGGCCAATAATATCCGGCATTCATTAATTTTGCTACGACCATGCGTGGGACGGCGTGAAGACCACAGATGCCCTCGTGAACTTCTCTGATTAAGTAGTTCGCGTCCTCGGGATCTACACATCGAAGTAGTGGTCCGAGGAAGGAACGTCGGTATAAAACACCATCATGTATCTGATAGGTCAGGGCTTTGTGTTTTATCTTCCGGGCCGCAGTTTTTCCTTCTGGGAGGACTCCGGATGACAAGTATGCTGTAATGGGTGTCATCCAGGATTCTACTCCCATTTGGATTACTAAAACTTGATGTTGCAGAACAGACGGGCGGTCCAATATTTCGATGCAGATGTCTTTAGCAAAGTGTTCAAAGTTCGTGGAAGCCAATTTGCTAAGAGCATCTGCTGATTTGTTCTCGCTTCTTTTTATGTGAATGACCTTGCATGAAGAGAACTGAAGCATCAAATCTTTTGCCTGTGACACATATGAAGCCATTATGTCATTCTTTGCTTCATATGTCCCGCAATAAACATGGAATCTACGAGGGCTTCCAAATGTTTAACCACAAGCTTTTTGGCTATCCGTAAGCCTACCAGGAAAGCCTCATATTCTGCCTCGTTGTTAGTACTCTTGAAGTCTAACTTTATGTCGTATGTGAATTCGTGGCATTCGGGATTGACTAACTTGAGGCCTGCGCCAGATCCCTCACTGCTTGAAGCCCCATCCGTGAACAAAGACCAAATCTGTCCTAGTTCAGGAGGTGCTTGGGGTTGTTGCTCAATCAAACATTCTTTCTCTTTGTGTTGTGGGACTTCCGTGACGAAGTCCGCTAACACCTGTCCTTTAATTGCTGGCCTAGGTTTATATTCTATCGCATGTTCGCCTAGCTCGATGGCCCACTTTGCCAATCGTCCAGACAATTCTGGCTTGCTGAGGCCATTCTTGAGCTTATATCCGGTCAAAACGTTGATGGGATGGCCCTGGAAGTACCTTCGGAGGCGTCGGGTAGCATAGACCAATGCTAGAACAAGTTTTTCTAACATCGAATATGTTGTCTTCGGGTCTGATAGTGTTCTGCTGACGTAATAAATTGGTGTTTGAACATTTTTTCTATCCGTCGGGAGGACAGCCCCAATAGCAATGTCTGATGCTGACAAGTACATCGTTAAAGGTTCCCCCTCATATGGTGCTGTCAATGTGGGCAATTCCATCAAACATTTGTTAACCTCCGAGAAAGCTTGTTCCGCTTCCGCGGTCCATCTGAATTGTGCTTTCTTGAGGCAATTCCTTAGTGTTGAAACAAAAGGATAGGATTTGGCTGCATGATTCGCCAAAAAGCGATTCAAAGCAACCAAAAGACCATTGAGTGTTTGAACTTCTTTAAGGGAGGAGGGATAAGGCATGTGGGCTACAGCTTGGACTTTATCCGGATTAGCTTTGAAGCCCGCGCCTGTGACAATTACTCCAAGGAATTTTCCTTCCTCCATTCCGAACGAACACTTAGCTGGATTCAGCTTCATGTTGATACTTCTTAGTGTTCCGAACGTTTCTTCGATGTCTCTCAACATTTGGTCTTCCTCAACACTTTTGATCACAAGATCGTTCATATAAACTTCCAAGTTTCGACCAATTTGACTTTTAAACGCTACGTCCATCAACTGTTGATATGTGGCTCCTGCATTCTTTAATCTGAAAGGCATCATCTTGTAGCAAAAAGTGCCTTGATCGGTACGAAAAGCTGTTTTATCCTCATCACCCGTGGCCATGTGGATTTGATGATAGCCTTTGTAAGAATCTAAGAAGCATTTGAATTTGAATGGTGCTACAGCGTCAACCTTGAGATCTATTTCTGGTATTGGATAACAGTCTTTGGGACACGCCTTGTTTAGATCCTTGAAATCTATACACATCCGCCATGTCCCGTTACTTTTAGGAACGATAACCGAATTGGCGACCCAGGTCTGATATTGAGTTGGAAGAATGATTCCAGCCTGTAAGAGGTCCTGAACTTGCTCATTCATAATTAACTGTAATTCAGTGTTATAGGTGTGTATATATATGTATTATCAATAGTAGTTGGTATAATATTAAGATTGAAGATCGAGAGAGTATTTGGACAGCAATTCGATAATTAACTCTCTAAAAAACTTAACCTAAGAGTGAACAGGGTTCACTATAAATAGAAGACAGGTCTGGTTCGCTAACATCCCCTAGCGAACCAGAACCTACTTCGTTACATACAATAAATAAGCGAAACACCCCCTGATTCGTTAACATCTCCTAACGAATCAGGAGGGACTAAGGTTAAGTCTTAGTTCGCTAACATCCCCTAGAGAACTAGACTGTATACATAACGAACTAGATAATACTTAAACAAATTATTACATTAAATATTAAACAAAAACGTTAACGATAATTACAAAGACTCAAGACGCAAAACCGTGCACTAACAGACACCCCCTCGTCTTGAGCTCTTTGTCTTTAAGTTACTTGAAGCGCTTGGACCGCCAGTCTCTGCAACTATGAATTCCATTCTCATAACAGACACGCACAACTCGATGGAATTGCATAGCCAAGTCGTAATCTTCACGGCGATCAATCAAAATTTGCTTCTTGTATAGCACATCATTGTCTGTTTCAGATAAATTAACCAACCACATCGAGTCGATTATCTTGACCAATTCAGTCTCTAGTCCTCGACCAAGAACAATGACGGCCTCGCTTCTACGATTGTCATAGTACCATCGGTTGAAAGAGAGATGCATTTGTTGGGGCATCGTCTTCACCGGAACCTGCTTCAATGTCTTTGGCGGTTTAATCTTTAGGAAAAGTTTCTTCCAGCCAGTCCTCGGATCAATCTCGTCAGTACGCTTACGTTTCGGGACTTGAGGCTTAAGGAACTTGAAGCCATTACTAACCTCGAATAGTAAGTGTTGATGAAACCACTCAGCTATTCGGTAACCCCCACGATTGATAAACGGACGTCTCGCGAGGATACGAACATCCCACCGCGGAAAAGTAAGAACATCCATCATCTTTTCGTAATACTGTACACCTTTCTCCCACTTTATTATGCATACTTTAAGCTCAGAATCATACAACCGGGAGACAATATCACCATGTACCTTGGAAACCGTCTTGAAAGAGGTCACTTGATTTGTTTTGACCCATGCAGCAGCAGTGTCTTTCCTTTCTTGATCAACATATCGATACGTACTAATAATTTTACCCACTTTCTGACGTTTGAACCATCTTTCAATATCATCATCAGTTATTTCTGCAAGTGAGTGAACTGTCCGCTTACACTTCAAGATCTTTTCCAGTTCATCCTCGGTTTCTTTAAATGTTTGCTCATCGAATGCTGGAGCACCTTGATCAACATTAGTGTGTTGAAACAAGTCAGGGTACTCATGAGCAGTGACATCTTCCACCTCGATATCCTCATCTTTATAAATAAAATTCGTATTCATCTGAATAGACGGATTATCTTCCAAACCTTCCTCATTCACTACTTCAACATTGGGCTCAGTCTCCAAAGCATTTAATTGATCATCATTCAGCCCAAGCAGTATAGAAATCTGCTCTCGTGTCAGAGACCTGTCGACAAACTCACCTTCCTCTATCTCATCCTTATTCACCATGCTTCTAATCACCCCCGATCCATCCATTAATATTACCGTGTCGGCTTCAATCATCTCTATTGGTTTAGCAGCCGAATAATCATGATACACAATAATCTGTTTCTCTGAATCGTCAACAGAACTCGTACCCGCACCAGACGCAGGGTCTTGAGCTTGTTTAGTCTCACCACCAGCACCAGTCTCATCATCATCAGAAGATCACCCCTATTTGTGTGGTCCGTTCTAGTGACAGCATTTCCACTTTTATTATCACTTCCGGTACTGGCAGGGGCAATTACCATGTTATTAACCGATCGAAACTTTAATACAACCTTTTCTGATCCGCTGGAGGGGGAGACCCCATATTATACCAGCATCTCTTTCGGTTCTTCGGTCATCCAGAGGTGTATATTCCCATTCTGCCTGGATCCGGTATCATAAGTCATATCGTTTCTACTTTTTCGGGAAAACCGGTCTTCGGGTATCTAGGCATGGTTTATGCCATGATCAGTATAGGTGTTCCTGGATCTCTTGTTTGGGCTCATCATATGTTTACTGTGGGCTTAGACGTTGATACCCGTGCCTACTTCACCGCAGCTACCATGATCATAGCTGTCCCCACTGGAATCAAAATCTTTAGTCGGATCGCTACCATGTGGGGGGGTTCGATACAATACAAAACACCCATGTTATTTGCTGTAGGGTCCATCTTTTTGGGGGGGCTCACTGGAATAGTTCCGGCAAATTCTGGGATGGGATTACACCATGATCTTAGATGTATCCTTCTTTCCTTGCTGTTTTCGTGTACTTTTTCTTTATTCAAGTGCCGTTCTTCTTATTTATGGGTTTACTCTGGCTCTCATTTCATAATTTGTAGTTTATGTTTTTTTTACCTTTGGTAGTCACGGGAGACATTCTGCATCCTGTCATAGCCTGGTGTGACGCGGGGAACCCCTCCCCCCGTTTAGTCCACCAGGGCGGCCCCTTCCTCTTCCTCAAGAAGAGACGCCGCCAATCCCGGAGCCTGCCCCCATCATTATCCCACAATTGCCCCAGCCTCTACTTACCGATGAGTATAGGCGCCACATCCTGTACCGAAGGTACTTATTCCTCAATTTGGGGGGGGGGGGGCGACGACCTTTTACGTATGGTCTCCACTGTCTACGCTCAAGCGACAGTGGAACGCTACGTAGAAGCTGCCTTGGTGGATGATGGGTTTCATCCCCAGGCCATACTCAACGAGTACCGAGACATCCGGGGAAAGAGCCCTTCTTGATCTTTTTCTAAGCATCATCTTTGCATGTTAATTGAAGAATCGGATCCTCTTGCTCTTTAATCTTCACCCCCTGAGACTCAACAATCTCACGTAGGGCCTTTGTTTCCTTTTGACAGAAAGAAACATAGCTGACTAGTTTCTTCTGATTCTCCATTAGACGTTCCTGATTTAACCGACCATTATTCATCTGGTTCTCATACAAATAAAGAAGATTTAATAACATTTCTGTCTGACGATGTGGTGGCAAAGCATACAAGGATGGATGAATTGGTTGGATTGGACCTTGAGGCCTTGTAATTCTCATAAATGAGATATCACTAGGAGGAGGAGGCCTCACAGGTATAGTTGAAGGAGTTTGAGCCACAGTATCTGTCGGCAAAGGTAGTTCAGTCAATGCAGACTGAGGTATCATACCCAACTGCTCATGTGGTACCATCGTCGTTGTCAAAGTCATTGCTGGAGTGCTAGTTGTAGTTGGCACGACCGAGCTTTGAGACGTTGGTTGACGAGATGATGGCACACCAATAATTACCCCAGCCCCAGCTGACACACGTCTTTTCTTCGATTGCTCACCAGTTGCTACCGTTTTCCCTTTCCTCTTTCGTTCTTGTTGAGTAGCAATGGTGGCAGCTAAAGCAGCATTTACTGCCTCTTGTTGCTCTTGAAAAGCGGCATCACCATTACCACCGTTTCCACCTTCATTACCCCCATCACCATCATTCCCATCACCACCATCATTTCCATCATCATCGTCGTTCCCGCCTGCTCCTTCCTCACGCTCAGAATCTGAATCATCATGAATCCAACGATCCTTGGAAGGACATACATAATTAGGATCAACAATATGACCAATCATTCGTTTATCCGCTGGCCTTGCCTTTCGATAGATAGCCATTCTACGTACTATGTCGGCTGTCATATGTTCCATATAAAGCTTATCATTCACCAAGGTTTGATCAATTGCTAGATTTGGTATCAAGTCTTGAATAATCGGCTGCAAAAACCGAGGATACATTAAAAACTTCTTCTTCTGGTCCGTCTGCTGAACTTGTTCTACCAAATGATCGAATACAAGTTCAGAGTAGTTGAATGGCTTGTTGAGGATTAAAGCCACAAAGGCTGATTGCAAACTGAGTCGACATTCATCAAAGCCACCCCGACGGCCACTCATACAGTGAATAAGAACATGGAGAAGATATTTGTATGGTGGACACAATCCATTCTTGTTCAGCATAGATTTATGAACGTCTCCACCATAACGTACATGAGTAAACAAACCCCTGACCAATTGCCTATCGAATTCACTCGGGTTATCGTCAGTTCGGCAAATCGAAGCACACGACGAATTACGTCAACATCAATTGTAATTGGAGTGTCATTGATCGTGGCTCGAATATGCTTCTCTTCCTCCACATACACAGCAGTATCCCAAAACTGCCTGACGATACTTAGATATACCATAGGTCGAGCAGTGGTGGCGTAATGTATCGCTGATCGTCTTAGAAAGGCCAACATATCTCCAAATGTAGCTATATCAGCAATTTCTGAGGCAACATAGGCACAGATGTTGTGCTTTTTGACAGATGGTAATAAAATAACATCAGCATGTTGCTCCTGAGGAGGTTGCTCTTGTGGTGGTTGTTCTTGAGGTGGTTGATCTTGTGGAGGTTGTTCTGGTGGTGGTTGTTCGTGTTGCCCTTGATCGGCAATTTGTGGATCTTGATGTACTTGATCAGCCATGTTTACTGTATAAGTATAAAAAAATATGAGAAGATATAAAATGTATTCAATATATGTCAACTTATTTATAAGTGGTGTATTCATTGTCAATCACATAATTTATAAGTGGTGTATTCATTGCCAAACGTAAACACCGAGAGCATGAATACATAATTAACTCAACAAACTATAATCAAATGTTGATTAAAGTCCACCAAGGGTATCGGAATAGCATTCCGATCACATTAAGTCATAAATAATCAAGTTCACCATAACAAATCATAAATCAAATGGTTTTATACACTCGGAAAACCCTTAAACACAAAAGTTCATAATTTAACCATAAATACACAATCATTTTTGACGAAAAACATATCGCCATGTGCATCTATACCTGACAAACCCAAACATATCTTAGAAATATCGAAATGTGAATGTTGAGATTTCAAAGAAAATTTGAATAGGATATCTTTAGGGTGAAGGAAGAAGACGAACAGTGAAGGACTGTTCGTGTTTCTTGTTTTTTTATAACCTTGCACGCAACCAGAGGTACAACGTGTACGAATTAGGCAATTCTTTTGAATTAAAGTTAATGAATTAGCTCATTCGCTAGTCCAGTTCTTTACATTAAGGTAGCGAATCAATACATGATTTGTTACATTCTCGTAGCGAATTAAGACATGATTTGTGGCATGATTCGTTAAATATGTATAACGAAGGGATGATTCGTTACAGAGTGCGGAAGCGAACTAGAAACCAGTTCGCTAAAGAATCACCTAGTTCGTTATCCATAATTAACGACTTAGTGGTAACGAATTAAACACTTTATTTAATTTTAAATTAAATAATTAAATGAATTAAATAAATGAATAAAATAAATAATAATAAATAATTCTGAATTATCGAGAACCTTTTTATCTCAAAAACTGAATACTTTAAAAACGTTTCATTTTTACGAAACATAACTTAAAAATAATATATAAAGAGAGAAAGATAAAATATTTTTGGTATTTTTTAAAGAATGTATGTACAATGAAATATCCGAACATTTAAAAATTGAACAATCTTTTTGTGTTTTTCTATGATTTTAATAAAAACAATACATATTTTTTGTGTTTTTGTTGAGTTTGAGCAGAGAATCATATTGACCAAATTGCCCTTCCATCTCAGTTTTATATTGCA
The DNA here is from genome assembly GCF_021521415.1 of Bidens hawaiensis. Classification (NCBI taxonomy): domain Eukaryota; kingdom Viridiplantae; phylum Streptophyta; class Magnoliopsida; order Asterales; family Asteraceae; genus Bidens; species Bidens hawaiensis. Next base: position 1,208,129 of record NW_027491410.1, read on the forward strand.
GCGATATTATGACTGGCGTTAAGTCGGTCATTGGTATTGTTGTCCACTTAAATCTAATAACAAATTTTCAAGTGTTTTTGTGATATGATTAATTGGTTCAATTATAGCACAGAATATCAGAAACTATCAGCCTCTAATCTCGGTTCAAGCTTAATTTGATTTTTGCCAAAACAACCCAACTTGACTTAAACCATTATAGTGTTGATCAAAATTTTTGATATCAATTGAGAAATTTTGAGCAATGCATCAATTTTCCTTTACTATGAGTGAGTATGTACGAGTCCATCTGTTGGCTTACATACATTGTATCCCCTAGGGTCCGTTTCTTAATGGTATTAAGACGCACGCAAGGGAGGAACAAATGTATGACTAACAACGGATTTTGATCAAGTCAGTAATTTGGATTTGTACGAGGTACAACAGTGATCAAGTTTAATGACTTTGGGTTTGCTCTAAAAGCGAGTGAAATATTCATGCATATGAATACCCATATGATTAAGCCGCATAAAGACTCCCAGTGTCCAGAATCCTAACGCTTGTTATTTGCTTTATTATATTTTTGGTGATCAACAACTATAAGGCTTGAGTATGTCTGGTTATTACATTTCCGCCATCCTTACCGAGACTTTTGCTAGAGACTAACACCCCTTTCAATTTGGCGTTTCTTTATGTTTATATCACATACTTTACTCTACTTGGTTGTTTTTAAGACCTACCAATGCACCAATGCAATTAAGCACAAAATCTTTTAAGCTTACTTCTTGCTAGACTTGGGGTCAAGATAATCAATGTACTATCATTTTCTTTTTTTGCTTCAAACACTCAAAATTTTGAGGAGCATAAAATAAAATAAAGATAAATTTAATCGCCCCAGTTAACTTAAGTCTATAAATAAATGGCTGTTATATCAATCCAACAGGTGAATAATAGGTCCAAGACATGCAAGCATGCTTCACAAACTTAAATAACCGACATAATTTTCAGCGAGAAAATAATCTAAAAACGCATAACGAACGCCCCAACTATTTTCCATTATCAGGTAAATGGCTAACCTGAACATTTACAAGTAAATATTAGGACCAAACATATACACGTATATGCCCTTCAAGTGTAGATAATTGATATAATTTTCAGCGAACGCATGCAAAAATCTTTTTGATTTTTCTCTATACATACTTTAAAACACAATATTTTTGTCTTTTTCAATTTTCTTATAAACAAAATAAATTTCACAGTCTTTTTGGATTTTCGGATTTTTCTGTACAAACTGAAAAGTACATTCTTTTTGTATTTTCAGATTTTAAAATGTTTTTGGTTTTTCAAGAAACATTTTAAAGGAAAATATTAAAGAAATAACAGTGTTTTTGATTTTTCTGAATTTTCTAATGTTTTTGGATTAAGGTTTTTTTTTTAATGTTTTTGGGTTTTATCTATACAAACGAAAAACACAACTTTTTTGTATTTTCTAGATTTTCACCCCCTAAAACCAAAATAAATTTTAAAAGAAAAATGACATAAAATAAAGATAGTCATCCGTGTTTAAGAATATCAGCGAGGGTCTTCAATCCGTTTAAACCAAGCAAAAATTTAAAACGTGTTTTGTCAAAAGCTTTGGTAAACAAATCGGCTTTCTGAAAGTCAGTATGTACTTTCTCAAGGTCAATCAACTTCTTCTCAAAGCAATCCCGTATAAAGTGATATCGAATTTCGATATGTTTTGTTTTCAAATGTTGTACAAGATTCTTTGTGATAGAAATTGCAGCAGAATTATCAATCAGAATAGGAGTAGTAAGAAACTTCAAACCGTAGTCGCGGAGATGTTGTTGTATCCACAAAACCTGGGAACAGCAACTCGAGGCTGCAACATACTCAGCTTCGGCGGTTGAAATGGAGACCGTTGTCTGCTTCTTACACTGCCAGGAAACAAGCCGGTTTCCTAAAAATTGACATCCTGCAGTCGTTGATTTGAAGTTAATCTTGCAACCTCCATAGTCCGAGTCTGAATAAGAAGTAAGATCAAAAGTATCATCCTTGGGGTACCACAACTCGATGTCTGGATTTCCCCTCAAATACTGAAGAATTCTCTTGACCGCAGCTAGGTGAGTCACTCGTGGACTTGCTTGGTACCTAGCACAAAGACAAACAGCAAATATAATATCAGGGCGAGAAGCCATTAGATACATCAAAGAACCGATCATGGCACGATAGAGGGTAGGATCAACGGTATCCTCCAATTCATCCGGTGATAAATTGTGACCCACTGGGAGAGGAGTAGAAGGGATTTTTCCGGCAGAGATCTTGAATCGGCTCAATACGTCGTTCACATACTTAGTCTGATGAATGAAGATTCCGTTAGCAGACTGGTGAACCTGCAGCCCTAAAAAGAAATTCATCTCTCCCATCGAACTCATCTCGAACTTTGTTTGCATGGACTTCTCGAACTCCTTACACAATGTGTCATTTGTAGACCCAAAAATAATATCATCATCATAAATCTGGACTAGGAGAAGATCATCACCAACAGTTTTATGAAATAAAGTGCAGTCAACTGTCCCACTTTTAAAGCCGTTATCAGTCAGATGGTTGGCAAGCGTGCCATACCAAGCTCTCGGGGCTTGATGTAGACCATACAAGGCCTTGTTTAATCGGTAAACTCGGTCCGGATAATCAGGATCTTCAAAACCATTGAGAAAAGCACCTCTTCGTGTAGTTCACCATTGAGAAAAGCACTCTTAACATCCATTTGATAGACCTTTATATTCTTGTAAGCTGCATATGCCAGGAAGATTCGAATCGGATCTAATCTTGCAACTGGAGCATATACCTCTGTGTAATACCCTCTTGCTAATGAAACCCTTCTTGTTGAACACAAAAGAAATCCAATACAGTGTTTTTGAATTCTGTACCATTATCACTTCGGATTCTCCTCACCTTTTGTTTGTATAGTGATTCGATCTTGGTGATAAGGTTTTGTACCAAAACCAGTGTTTGATCTTTCGAACTCATAAATAACACCCATGAGTATCTCGAATAGTCATCAGTCACCACAAGACAATACCAATCCCAAGAAATACTCGCACGATTCACAGGACCAAACAAATCCATATGAAGTCGTTCTAGAGGAGTATTAATGTAATTCAATAATTTAGAAGGATGTGTCTTCTTCTTCTGCTTCCCCTTTTTACATGCAACGCAGTGATCGGATAATTTAAAATTCTTCAACGAGACACCTTCCACTAAATCGTTAGTCATCAAATAATTCATCTTTCTCACATGTATGTGACCCATTCTACGATGCCATAGAATCGAGTCTTTCTCGGTTGCCTTCGAGACAAAACATGTTTCGATCGATGTGGATATCTTAGAGCACATGTTCAAGACATAAATACCATTCGATCGTGGTGATCGCATGACAACCATGTCCTCGGGAATAACATAACCCGGTTTCAAGATAAGACATTCCTTGTCAGTGAATATCGTTATGTACTTTTTATCACAAATCTGCGATACACTTACTAAGTTATGATCTACTTTATCACAATAATTTACTTTCTCAAACGTGATGTGACCATTTGAAACTTCACCCTCTTGTGTGATCATGCCCCCAGAATTCCCAGCAAATGCCACATAACCCCCTTGAATATTCCTCACGTTGGTTAATGGGTCGAGATTCCCAGTGATATGACGAGAACATCCACTATCCATTATCCAGTTTTCACCAGACACAGTCCTGGATGTACCCTACACACAAAATAAAGATGATTAGTTCAAAAAGGCAGCCCAGACCTCAGTCTTGGGCACCTTTTGGTTTTCCTCTTGATCATTAACTTTAACAGAGTTCATATGTTGTTCAGCCACTTGTGAATAAGTTATTGGCTTCCTAGACTTTCGTCTTAAGTAAGCTGCTTGAACAATGTTTGAATTCGTGTTCCTACAAATTGGCTCATGCGGAACAAACTTTGGTTTAACCTGACCATGTGTCTCATTAACATGAATAACCTTCCGTGGATTCACATTAGAGAACATAATATGAGTGTCATCAGCATACGACGCAGGTCGTTTCAAAATCTCCTTTACCAGTGGAATTGGTTTAGAGTTGTCCTTGATAAAAGGATGAAGATTCTGATAGCTCTTCTGATTACAATCCTTCACAACATGACTAAGTTGACCACAAAGAAAACAGCTTCGCATGTCTACACGATGTTGTTGTGAAGTAGTTGGAATGAATGATGCAGAAGTTTGATGATGACTCACATTCTTGGTCATGCTCTTAGCAAACTCATCAGTTAATTCAGATTTCTTTTTCAAGTAAAAATCCAAATTAGAACAATTTGAAAAACTTTTCAATGTGTCTGTCCCAGTTGACTTCACAAAGTTGATTTTCTTAACTTGTTTTAAAACTTGCTTTGCCTTAGTCAATGGGTCATATTGAACTGATGTTTTCGCTTTAGCATATCGACGTTCAAGATCTTGAATTTTTGACGTTTCATTGATAAAGACACTCTCAATAAGTTCAGGTTTAATGATACTTATTGGAATATCTTTTTCTGTGAACATCATGTCCATCCCTTTTAATTTAAAAACTCTAACAGGTGAAGGCTTAGAACTAGTAGGAGGATTAACAAATCGCATTAAGTCCTCATCAGAAATCTTTGGTTTATCTGACTTCTTTGCCTTTAGTGGTTTAGTTTTTACCGGTTCTTCCTTTTTCATGTGAGACTTGAATGAACCATACACAGCTTCCTCAAATTCTTGAGGTTCGCAAAGAATATGATTAGAACTTGGGATGTTCTTATTCTTGTGTATGATCTCAGGTTCAAACACGTCCTCGATAATCACTTTGTCATCATTCTCAACAAAGACCTTTTTACTTTGAACATGAGGTTTTTGAGGAGCAACCTGGATCTTAACAGTTTCTGTTTTAACTGGTTTTACTGTGTTAACTGGTTTAGGTTTTTCAGAAGTCACAGTTTCTTTCTCAATCAAATCCTCTTCTTTTCTAGCAAAAGGATTAACTTTGTAATCATTGTGAAATGGTGGCGGAATTTCAACAAAACCAATACCTTTTTTTGAGTCCGTTTGTTTACCAGATACTTCAATAATTTCATTCAACAGAAAAGAAGAATTTCTAAACTTTCCCAGTTTGTTCTTCAACTCAAGAACCTCATTCTCAAGCTCGGTTATCTTTGAACGATGTTTCAGAATTTCTTGAAACTTTTGGTCATTAATCGTCATTTTCACAGATAACTCAGCTTTGAGATCGTGGTTACTTGTCGACAATGCTTCAATCTTTTCTCGAGATCTCATTTGAGATTCAAGAGATTGTCGATAAGTATCCTTTAGAGAAGCAATTTCTCTTACCAGATTATCATTTTGACTTTTCAAAGCTTCTAACTTAGGTTTGTTAGATTCACAATCAACACATGATACTTTAACAGATGAAATAGCAGAGATATAATAACTAACCTCATTGATTTTGGCCATGCAAGCAAATACTGTTGGAGACTTGTCGCAAAAGTCGTCAGAATCAGATCCAGAATCATTATCAGAAGACATCTCACTCCCACTTGTATCTTGACAATCTTTGTGTAACCCGAACATAGCCAAATTTGCTTGATCATCATTACATAGTAATCGTTGTGACCAATCATTACCATCTACTAACATTGTTTGTGTTATAGAAGTGGATGGTTTCTTTTCAGCATCACTACCTCGTGGAGTAGAAGAATTTTGATGTTGACTACGAGAACCAGTGTATTCTTTCTTTGGTTTGTCACATTCCTTTGCGAAATGCTCAAATTCTTGACAATTATAGCATTTTACTTTCAATTTGTCAAAGCCCAATTTCTTGTTTAAAGCTGGAAGATCTTTACCAGTTCTCTGCATGAATCTTTTAACCTTATGGACAATCATAGCCATGTTCCACTTTAAATCCATGATTTCCAAATCATTAGGATCTATCTGATCATAGTCCTCATCAGTTAAATCACTTGTGGCAATTTTACTACTCACCAAGTTTTCATATGAAGACATGAAAGCTGTCAGAAAAGCAAAGTTTTGCTCAGCTTCCTTCATATTAACACTAGGTGGTGAAGCAAATGGATTAGTAGTAGTTGAACTTCCAGAACCACCAGACAATCCAGAATTACCAGCAGAATAGAAACAAACTTTTGGATCATTGAACATAGTTGATTCTTTTTCACTTGCAGCTTGGGTAAGAAAAGCATTGATTGGAGAAATTGATGAACTAAGAGGCATACTTCCACCATAGAAAGCTGGATCTTGATTTTCCTTGGAAGATTTTTGACACTTAAGATCATATTCTCTAGCTTCGATCTTTTGTAAAAATTCAAGTGCAGTCAAGTCTTCGTTAGGAAGTAATCATTCTCTTTTAAGACCATGAGAAATGTTGAATAAGAACTTGGAAGCACACTCTTAATAGTGTCAATTTTATCTGTTTCAGAAATTTCCAATTTCATCATGTCCATTTCAGCAATTAAAGGAATAAACCTTGTAATCATCTCTTCAACTGTTTCTCCCTTCAACAGATTAAAGTTTCGAAACTGAAATTTGAGCATCACTTTCTTACTCTCAGCTGTGTTCCCCATACTTTTCATACGGAGATGTTGGAATAGAGAAGCACATCTTTTAATATTACCCACTTGATGAAAGAAATTTTCTGGCAATGCCATAGTGAGAGTGGAATAAGCTTTTGTTTCAATCTCCAAAGCTTTCTTCTCTTCTTGAGAATATTGAGAAACAGCTTTAGGAACAAAAACAATGGTATCATCACCAATTAAGGGTTCCTTATAAACTTCATCGAGACAATATGAGCAATCAGGGTGAACAGACCCCAAATGTGCATGGAACCGAGGTTCCCATTTGGCAAAGTCACTAAACTTCATCAATCTTGGACATTTAGAGTGTGAACCTATCTCGGTATCAAGTTGCAACATTTGTTGCATCAACATATTTTGAGACGCCAATGCATACATACCGGCCATTTTTAACAAATTTTAAAGTTCAAAGGTGTAACGAATCAAACAACAAATAAGGTTTAATGAACTGTGAACAGTTGTAGCGAAATGTGTTCAGTAAAGTAACGAATCAAATCTTAACGAAGTGAAGATTGATCAGATAACGAATCAGAATTGAGTTTAGCGAATCAAATGGTTAACGAATCAACTCAAAACCACGAATCAGATGGTCAACAATCAGTCAACGAACTAGTCAATACTAACGAATTGACTAAGTCAATCACGAATTACAGGCTTAGCGAATTACAGATTTCTTGTAACGAATTAGACAACGAACAGACTATAACGAATCAGCTACAGTTGATTTAGCGAATCAACAATAACGAATCAAGTTGTTATAACCGTTTGTAACAAACTTTGATACCTTATGCCACGTGGCAAAAGTTGTTATGACACAAATCCCAATGTGGACACGTATCACACGAATATGTTTATCCAATTAACGAATCAGATGACACGAATTAACAACTAACACGAACTGGCAAACGAATCTCTTGAAAGTTATAACGAATCAGCTAATTTAGATAACGAATCAAAGTGAATAATAACACGAATCACCATGAAGATGATAACGAATCAGATTCATCTTCAAATCTACAAATCTTCAAAGAAGATTTCCATAAATCTGGAAAAATAAAGAACACTAAACCCAGAAACCCAGAATATGTAAATCCGTAGTTCAACCTCAATTCGTACTTAAACCGAAAACAGTTCCAATCCACTCAAAAACCAAACCAAAACTCAATTCCAACTCACAATTCCTTCCAATACCTTAATCAACCTCAAATTCAGTCCAAATCGTCCATAAAACAATCAATTCAACGATAAATTGATTCAAATTCACCCAAAACAGAAAATTAACCAAAACGAAAACTAATTAAACACCAAATCAAGTGTAATTGAGCAACCAACAGCTCTGATACCACTTGTTGGAACCCGGTGTATCAATCTATAACTATAACATATCTCGGATCTGTGTTAATACAATTAATACCTTAATTGATAGATCTAGCTCATAATTAACTGTAATTCAGTGTTATAGGTGTGTGTATATATATATGTATTATCAATAGTAGTTGGTATAATATTAAGATTGAAGATCGAGAGAGTATTTGGACAGCAATTCAATAATTAACTCTCTAAAAAACTTAACCTAAGAGTGAACAGGGTTCACTATAAATAGAAGACAGGTCTGGTTCGCTAACATCCCCTAGCGAACCAGAACCTACTTCGTTACATACAATAAATAAGCGAAACACCCCCTGATTCGTTAACATCTCCTAACGAATCAGGAGGGAATAAGGTTAAGTCTTAGTTCGCTAACATCCCATAGCGAACTAGACTGTATACATAACGAACTAGATAATACTTAAACAAATTATTACATTAAATATTAAACAAAAACGTTAACGATAATTACAAAGACTCAAGACGCAAAACCGTGCACTAACAGGACCTCCCTTGACTTGTGGAAAAATCACTGGTTCGTTTTTCCATTCCTCTTCATCAGATTCTCTTCTCTTTCCTCCCACCTTATGTCCGCCCTGGATCATATGGACGTTCAAGTCCTTGACTTGCTTTTTGGATGGACCCTGGTTGTCCCGTATGGGAGCTTTACTAGTCCCAGACCTTCCATCTTTCACCAGGTGTCCAAGTTTCCCGGACTTCACAGCTATCTCAATTTCACTTTTCAAAGCATTACACTCGTTCGTATTATGACCAATGTCATTTTGATACGAACAATGTTTTTTGGTATCAAGGAACGACCTCCTTGTGAGTGGTTGTGGCTTCCGGAAATTCACGTTTTCCGTGGTGAGAATTTCAGCGGGAGTTTTTGAAAGAGGGGCCCACCTGTTAGGACCCCGAAACGAGGGTCCTCCTTTGTTCTTGTTGCCAATGAGTGATCTTGCATCAAATGGCTTTGATGCCTCCGTATTTGGCTGAAGTTTTGACCAAATTGGTCCTTTTGCCTGTTTATTGGGTGGTGGAGTTTGAAACTCACTTTGGGTTTTTGCTTCGAACTGTTATTTCCTAATATTTATTCAGCGTTGGTAAATAACTTCGCCGCAGTCATAAGATCGTCCCATTCCTTTGGCATTCCATCCCTACCAGTGAGTTTGCGGATCAACTCGTCACACTTAACATTCTTGCGGAGCATGTCTTTGCTGATCCCACCAATGTTCAGACTTTCGTCATTGAACATGGTGATAAAATCTTCTATGGATTCATTATCCCGGCGAATAACATCCAAAATCTCTGACTGGTCACGCATGTGCTTCTTTTGTTGGCTGAACTGTTGTGAGAACTTCTTCACTAAATCATCCCAACTAGAAATTTGACCGTCAGGTAGTTTTTCGAACCATTCCCTTGCTGCCCCTGTCAGTGTCAATGCGAACATGTTACACCAATAGGGGAGCGTCCATCCGCTCACACCACCTACCGCCACAAAGTTATGCAGATGATCAATTGGATCAGTCATGCCATTGTATCTACCCACCGTTGTGGGAATCTTAGCATTGACAGGAAAGGGTGTTGTCGCAATGCTGGCTATGAATTTCGACTTCTCGGCAAAGGCTGCCGGACTGTATGGCTTGGTGAAATCTTCCTCAGCATCGCTGTGATACTCAGTATGGCGGACGACGTCGCGTGGACGACTGCTTCTTGCCCTCGAACTCATCCTGCTATCACCCGTGTAGAAACTATAGTCTCCCGGATGATAAGTTGAGTCATAACTATCATATTCATTAAAGTAAGAAGGCATCCGCATGTCCATGCGAGGACGAGGGCGTAACCTTCGTGGTTCAACAAATTCTTGTTCGGTTTGCTGACTACAGCGAATCTGGCTTCCCCTCACCGTTGGAGGAGGAAAAAGAGATCTCCGAGGAGATTCTTCATAAGTCAGGGTACGAGCGTGGAGATGTGCATTCCACACTCTACGCTCGTAATCCGCTTTCAGGCTCTCTTGTTGGGCATGAAGCCATTCTTCCGGAGACAGTAATCCGCCGGGTCTGGGATTATGTCGGTGGGACCTCGCCATATCAGAATCGCCGGAATCATCTTTCAGATCTAATACTGAACGAGTTTGGCCAGATTAGATCATAATTCGACCAAGGTCACCCAGATTAGATCCTTCTGGAGCCGTCACATGTCCTAAATCGGTAGGACTCGGCCCAGTAGGTGCGGTGACACGTTCAAGGGTACGACCACCTGGTGTTGTCTCGGTGGTTCGTGAACCCGGAGCTGTCACACGTGAAAAAACACTCGAGGCAAGGCCTACAGGTATTTCAGCGTTAGTCACACGTGAAGCAAGTGTAGGAGTTCCCGTCGGCCCCTCAGGAAGTTTACTCATACTTTAAACGAACCGAAAAACCAATGAAAATTTGTGCTGTTCTAACACCAAAACGGATGGCGCCAATGAAGAAACACAGATCCGATCCCCGGGTATGGGTCCTGGATCCAATGAGTCCACATGGTAAAATATGATAACTACTAACACGGTATGAGTACAACTTCCCAAAGTCCAGTGACCGGAAACTGCAAAACAGACACCGTGAGTCTCGTTACAGGAAGGACAAGAGGGGGGGGGGTCTTCCTGTAACCACCCTCCGGCGTGAGAATCAGTAACGTTCGTAAAGGAGAAAGTACTGAAAACTAAGTAGACTAAGTGTAGTCAGAGTATATGTGAGTCAGAATGATTGTGAGTGAATGAATACCTCATATGGTTTGACGAGGTATTTATAGCCGAAGGATTAGGAAGAAGATTGGGCCAGTTGTCCTCTTCTAGAAGGCCTTGATAACTACCTGGACGCGTGTCCTTCTGTGATAGGTTGAGCTATACGTCCCATGTGCATGAGTATAACAACCTGGACACGCGTCACCTTATGATAGGACGGATTGCACCCTGGCCATGTGTACGGTTATAACAACCTAGCCAGGTGTCCTTTGTTCATTGGTAAATAAGTCACGTATTCTTCAAGTAACAATCGTGGACATTCCTCTAGAAGGTAGTTAATTGGTGACAGCTGTCCCGTTGACATTGCCTTTCGGTCATTTTGGCAGGCAAACGTTATGTCCTGCGGATGACTTCTGAGGGTGCTAAGATGCTTCCGCGCGCGGTATGAGGACGCTCTTCCTCTACTGTGATATGCTGATGATCCATATGTCCCGCGGGTGCTATATGAGAGGCTCCTCTATGACCCGCGGGTGGTACTTAAGGGTATTTGGGTCTTTTTGGTACCCTACATCTATAGGTGGGTCACATCAATTTATATCCAAGCCTGTTCATTTTGCCACCTCTAAATAAGTCACGCTCGAGAAGATCGTGTTGATAAATACAACAGCAGAAAACAATACACCAAAAGCATTACATCTCTCGAATAATCTTGTTGCGGATTGTTAGAATATCAACCCCACTTACAAAACAAAGAAAATATGCATTATCTTCACACCATTTGAGAACTAAAACCTTCAAATTCACATCAGATCTAATGATACTAAAGACAAATTAGGAGTTAAACTTTTCAACCTAAAACAAAAGACAAACAAATCCACACAACGTTGCTTCCAAAACACACAGATCAGAATCTCTTCGTCGGACTTCTTGACCTGTGTCCACACATAAATAACTTAATTAAAAAAATTACAAGTCACAAAATATATAAATAAACTTGAAATGTGATTTTGTGGATAAAAAATGTACTTAATGAAAGAAACTCTATAAAAGAAATTAATATTTAATATTCGACCAGTTGATTACATGTAAGACAAGTGGGCATCTATTCAAGTCATAACTACTTGAGTCCAACCACCCATGTGAACCTATTTGTAACCCATTTGACCCGTTCGATTCCGTGCATCATTTGACCATTTCTAACCACAAGACTTAATTATGGCCCAGATTGACCCAGATAGTGACGCAGCATGTTATACGGGCTGTTTGAATGTTGGAAATAATATTAATATTAAACATACCTTCTCCTATTGTTCCTTCTTCTAAATGGACCTCTGCTGAATGCCCAGTCAACATTGACTTTCTGAGTCAGCAGTTCACCTCAATCCATTAAAGCTATAGCTTTCTCTGCTTCCTCATAGTTTTCATATTCAATAAGTGCATACCCCTGTATTATACACATGTCACATCATAAATGGCATAAAATAAATATAAAATATAAATTACATATTCAATCCAGGCCTGAATAATAGATACTTTACATCACAATAGCCTTCAAACATTAATTACAAAATTAAATGTCACCTGCTATGGAATATCACCAATCATAACCAAAATAAATATAATTCGACTGAGAGGGAACTGTGAAAAGCTACTTATCACTTGGAAATCAATAACTGTCTATAAATGTCAAACGAACACACACGAGGGCGTGTTCGTGTTCATTTTCGTTCAGTTAACTATAACCGAAGAACACAGGAATAAACATATAATTGAAAAATGTTTTATGTTCATATTCATTCATCAAAAAATTGAACGAGCATAAACGAGCAAATGAACAAACAAAACGTGTTTATGAACGAACAAATTTATTTCCATGTTCGTCCGTTTGTTAAGTAAAAGAACGTGCAACCAAACAGTTCATGAACATTTGGTTCGTCTACAGGCCTATCTATAATACAAGCATAGCAGTATACAGCAAGAAAATCTAACTAATCAGATCACTTTACCTTCACAAAACCTGTCCGGCGATCAAGATTCAGATGTAAATTCTTGATTTCCCCAAACTCCCCAAATGCATTTTGTAAGTCATCCTCTTGGGCTTCTTCATGTACTCCAGTTACCAGAATAATCCACCCTTCAATTGCTGCAAAAATTCATATATTCCAAAAAACCATCACAAATCACAGAGATAATAACACAAATGTATAAAAAACTAATACATCAAAGCATAAGGTAAAACTATGGGTGCAAGCAAAACCGCTCATGAGCCACTCGAGATCGGCTAGCTATAAGATCGAATCGAGCCGCACTTAAATGAGCTCAAACCTAAAACTATGCTTGCTTAACAAATGAGCTGGAGCCCGACCTTCACTTGTTGAGCTCGAGCAGCCTCGCGTAACCAAACGAGCCTATTACTTATTTAACTTTTATTCAATATATTATATATCCATATATTTATTTATTTAAAATTATGATAAAGTAAGTAAATAAAATAAGTATTACGTTACATATATAAAATAATTGATAAAATATACAAAAAAAAAAGTATAAACATAAGTAAAATAATAAACAAGTCCAGCCTGAACCGAGCTTGAGCTTCCTGGACAAGTCAAGCTCAAGCTTAAAAACTAGCCATTGTGCTTAGACTTTAGAAATGGAGGACAAAAACAAGCCTAGCTCGAGTTCAAGCTTGAAAAATTAACTGAGCTCTAGCTTTAGAAATAGAGCTCGAAACAAGCCAAGCTCGAGCTTGAAAAACTATCCAAGAGCCAAGTATTTATATAAATATATATAAGTAATATACTATACTAAATGTATATCTTTATAAAAGTTATTTATTTACATATATATATATATATATATATAATTATAATAAAAGTAAGTAAACGGTATGTATTATGTTAGATACAAATAAAATCAACATATAAGTAAAATAATTTATAATTAATTAATAAAATAATAAACAGGTTGAGCCTAAGTTGTGCTTGACATTAGAAAATACTCTCGAGCTTTTAGAAATAGAGCTCAAAAAGAACCGATCTCGAGCTCAAAAAACTACTCATGAGTTGAGCTCAAAAAACTACTTACGAGCTGAGCTCGAACCTAGACTCGCTCGTTTACACCCCTAGGGTTACAGCTACTGATGCAAAACACTAACCTAAAACTAAATCAATTAAAACTCAACTGCAAAACGACATTCAAACACAAACAAAACGACTCACATCGTTCCGGACCGGGTCCACCATCGGACCCGAGGGAATCAAAGCGGCCGGCCATACGTCCGTTACGATCAGCATCAGTTTCGTCACGGAATCCACGGCCTTTAGTTTTCTTAACTGAGTCAATTAAACCACCAGTGATTGCAGATTTAAGTTTCGGAATGTGAGATGAAACCCTAGGTGACGTTGCGTCCACGTCAACGGCCGCGTCTTCGTCCATCAGATCGTCGTCATCCGCCTCGAAATCTAGCGTGTCCACGTCACCAGCGGTTGACATTACGGCGGCGATGGGCGGAGGTTTGGTTGGTTGTTCGGAATAGAGTGAGTTTTTTAGTTGGAGTAGGGTTGAGTTTAAGAGTCAGGTTTGGTTAAGTTCGATTAATAGTCCAGTGAATTTTAATGTTATTATTTTGTTGTTTCGGTCGAAAATGGTTTTGAGAGTGACGTTTTAAAATTAGCTATGTAGTTTTGAAGCTGAAAAATGTTGGCTTCAATAAATGGAGGTATATAAAAAATGGAATTGAGGTAGAAAATTTGGTAAACGCAAAAACATGCCTAGGTTGTTTTGTTTAAAGTCGGTTAATCATGTTCACCTAATCATAATCAATCTGTCTTCTTGGTTCGGTTATATTTTTTTGGTTAGGGCTTTGGTTTTCGGTTATGGTTTGGGTTTTTCTCACTTCTATATATGATAACCCAAAACGTGGCAATGATTGTGTCATGTCATAAAACAAACTTGTATAGATGGTTATGTCCCCATCACCATTTTATTTGGTTGCATACAAGACTTTTTATATGCTCATCGCGTGTAAAATAGCTTTGATATGTGTAAAAATTGTCACAAACTTATAAGGTTGCATACCATTCTATGTATGCGTGCATATATGGGTAGTCAGTCGTCCTCCTTTTTACTTATATGTATGTATTTAGTGTGTTAAAAGAATATATTATTTGAAAAATGATATAAGAGTCAAAGTACGATTCAATTTAGACAAAACTTAAATGACGAATTGATGACTATATGTCGACTTGAAACTCAACTCTATAGACTGTAGCATTGCAGACTTGCAACACTACATAAGCATATATAAACTTTTTTGAATGAGACAATTTAATCTACTTTAATATTACATCAATTATGTTAGTATTTGAACCGGACCCAAAAAAGGGATACCACTTTACACAACCTTTAAAGAACGTTTAATACATGAACACAACTATTACGAGAACTATGATAATCAATGTGTGTAACATGTTACAGATTTAAAGAGGTAAACACTATAAATAAAATGTTGACATACACATAAAACACTTTTAATTCAATACATTATTAAAAATTTATTTTTTCCCTTATCAATATCAATAACAACAAATCACATTATTTTCCCAAAAGTTGAGATTTTTTAATTGAAGCTCAAATCATACTTCAAGTTTCTACTATGTCGAAAATCCCAAAATGACTCTCCGTCGCTGCTTCACCATTCTGATTTTTATTATTCTCATCAAACATCGCAAACAAGTATGTCTCGATATCTTTTCCGGGCTTCAATGGTGTACCAGTTGCACCTCTAACATGCTCGATCAAATTCTTATAGTAAATTTCAGCGTTCTCTAAAGTCGTTACCCCTTTCATATCACCTGCCGAAGGCCATCCACTCTCTGACACCACAATATCCAAATTCTCCCCTCCATGTCCAACACGATTTAGAGCTGCATAATGCGAGTCCAACATGGCATCGAAAAGATTGGAATATTGTGAATTTTGATTGGGTTGTGCGGTAAACAATGCAAATGAAGGATTTTTATTAGGAGTAGTGTCACCAAGGTAACCAAAGGGTAGATATTGGCTAGCATTGACGATTTGTTTTCTACTAGAGAACTGATTATTGGCTCAATAAACCCTGGCACTTTATATTCACCATTGCTTGGTGGATCGGTGTTTTTCAAAAGGCCATCGTAGGTTGCGGTCGACACCTTAATTTGGTCAAGGCGCGCGTCTACAAGGGCTTGATGGATATTTTTCATGGCGGAGAGTAGAAAATCCAAGTATCGACTACTTTCTTTTTCTGGATTCGGATCTTGATGGATATTTTTCATGGCGGAGAGTAGAAAATCCAAGTATCGACTACTTTCTTTTTCTGGATTCGGATCAACTTCGTTTCCAACTGCAATGTATGTGAAGTTGACATTCGGGTAATAACGTTCTATATTGTCATTGACCCATGCTTTTGCCTTATTTTGATCTCCAAGAGATTCAAGATCACCGTTAGGAACACCGATAATGAGTTCAATATTGGTTCCACCAAGTGCGTCAAGTGTGGCTTGATTTGGTTCATAGATTCGCATCTTGGATATGCCATTGTTTCGGTAAAGGGTTACCGTCTCTTCTTCATTTGGCAAATTGTTACCGAGACGACCATTGCACACCCCTACACTTGCATCGTTTTGCATAATAATATTATTTAAACGCACATGTATAAACATACACATGATGTTTATTTCAGAATCAATAACATAAGTGGAGAACATGTATAATGTGTGTGTATCTATCGGATGTAAAAATATAATGTAGCGGTTAATTTAACACGTTGAATATGTATTCACTCAAGATGTTTGTTATGTTTACTACCGATATTGAATTTTTTTCGTGTTAAGATAAACAAAATAGTCAAATTAAAGAGATATTATACCTGTCAGCATGAGAAGATTCACAAGTAGACAGAGTAGTAGAAGCTTTGATGCCATAACTTCGGTTTTGTGACTATTTCTTTTGAGATATAAACATATATATAGTGAACAAAGTCCACGAGTCAAATTATTAATATAATAATAATAATAATAATTATTATTATTATTATTATTATTATTATTATTATTTATTTTAGTAGAAGAAAATATTTTATATGTGAAGCAACAATACATATAAATAAGTTATGGGAAACTTCCACAACTAGTTGTAAGTTGTCTTATTGTTCTGACTCAATTTTCTAGTTGAAAAGTATTTTGGCTATATAATTTTTTTTATATAATATTCATATTAATCCATTAGTTTTAGTGTATATTCAATGAAAAGATGTTGTATATAATTAGATAGGTAGATTCCCGGCATGTTATGTAGGGCTGATGTTAGTTAACAGTCGTACAACTTATCAAACCGTGCTATGCGGTTGCGAGTTCAAATGAATTCAATCGGTGCGGGTTTACAAAACTGAAAATAAACCTAAAAAAACTTTGTTAATGTAAAAATACAGCAAATTAACATAACAAAAACCATGCGTTGTGCTGATGAATCGATAACACTTCAGTTGGTATTTGGTTATGGAGCCAAAAAGTAAAGCAAAACATAAAGTCATCCGCACCTAAATACAACAATTTAATATATTTAAGATATAAAAAAATGCAGCAAACAAAAAAAACGCGTTGCAGTTGCAAACTAATATGAATTCGTTGATTCCGAAATCAACGGACAAAAAAATGTGGTAAAAAAATCACGTGTTGCGTACGCAAATTGACGCGAATTTGGTCAGAATCGACGTTGTTGACACTAAATCGTACAGAGGAAACCACGCCTTGTGGTGGTCAACCGACACATGCTCGGTCGGTATCAGATTAAGGCATCGAAATTAAAGTAATAAGTTAATTCTTCCACACCCAAAATACAACAAATTAACATACTTAAATAAAAAAAACACAGCGAAAACCAAAAATATGTGCACGTTGAGGCCGCGAACTGACGCAAATTCGCCCGGAATCAACGGATAAAAAACATGCGTGGAAAAAAGCCATGTTGGACCCACGAGCTGACGAAAATTCGGTTGGAATCATTTAACAGTATTAACAGTAAAAAAATCGCGTTTTACGATAGCGAAATGACACGAATCAAAAAACAAATAAAAGGCAAAAAAAAAAGTCGGCCAACCAAGTGAGGCCATATAAACCAATCACGTGGTTGCGTCACCAACTTTCCCTTTTATTATATATAAATATAATCCCTACCTATTTCAAACTTGTGCCCTCGATTTTATTGGGAAAATAACCACTCCCTCGGGGGGGGGGGGGGGGATGTTTCATTTTAGTAGCAACAAAATTGTTCACCAAATGGACAGAAATAGTTTCATTACATTGAGACAACTCTCCTTCTAGTTGAGCGAAAGCACTTGGAGCTTTCTCGAGCGCTAATGTGGTCTGGGTGTACTCCTCAAGATGATGGGTATCAAATCTTGCCTTGACCACTGCACCCAGCCTGGCATGAACCCATCTCAACCCAAAGCACCCCTCCATATCTCGAACATCCCTTTGAATGTCTTCAAAGACGTAAGCCAGTACCTCCCCTATTACATAAACAAAAAGTTTGAAGATTATTGGGAAAAACATGTATACCGCGTATCCTCGAAGTTATTTTCTCTGGGGTTGGTAAAAGTTTAAGGGTAAGTTGTCCAAATGGATTCCATAAGGATAGACGTGGTGCGTTGAACACTAAGGCCTCTTCACTCGACGTAATCTGGATTTCTACATAAACCTAACTAAGCCCTGAGGACACCTTTTGCTCGGGGGGGGGGGGGGGGGGGAGGGGCACAATCCATCATTTATAACGGCGTGGGCATGGCACGAGGGTTGTTAAGTTCACACCTGTCGTAAGAATTTGTACGAAATGGTGGATTGTGCCATTCGAGCAAAAGGTGTCCTTAGGGCATAGTTGGGTTTAAGTAGAAATCCATATTACGTTGAGTGAAGAGGCCTTAGTGTTCAACACACCACGCCCATCCTTATGGAATCCATCTGGACAACTTCCGCTTAAAATTTTTCCAACCCCAGAGAAGATAACTTCGAGGATACACTGTATACATGCTTTTCCCAAGAATCTTCAAACTTTTTGTTTATGTAATGGAGGTACTGACTGATGTCTTCGAAGACATACAGAAGAACGTTCGAGATATAAAGGGGGGGCCTTGGGTTTGATTTGAGATTAGTTCATGCCAGGTTGGATGCAGTTGCGAAACAAAATTTGATACCCATCATCTCGAGGAGTACGAGTTTGTTTGGTATAAGGTAATGAAATGGATGTGGGAAATGAATGAATGAGGTGATGGAATGAATCACTAATACTAAATTATCTTGTTTGGATACGATGTGGGAGTGGAATGAATCATTACTTTGTGTTGATACAAAAACGACGAATGAATAAGTCAAAACCGGTGGTGACTCACGATGGTGGTTTGTGGCGGGAGATGATGGTTGGCGGTGGTGGTGTGTGGTCGCGGTGATGGTGGGTGGCGGCGTAAACTGCGATGGGCGGTGGTAGTGGGTGGCGAGGATGGTCGAATGAGATAGTTGGCGGTGGTGATAGTCGGTGGCGGCACGGTGGTTGGAGGTGGTGGTTAGCGGTGGTGGTCGGTTGGCGGTGGTGGTGGGTGACAACGACGACAGTGGCAGCGGTGGTCGGAGGTGGTGGCGGTGGTGGTTGGTGATGGCGTCAGTTGCCGATGTGGCGGTGGTCAATGGTAGTGGTGGGAGGGTTGTTGAGGTGATGTAGGGTAAAAGAGAGGATGAAATGAAAAAAAAAAAAAAAGAGGGGTGGATTGAATGGATTCGAGGTGTTTTAGAGGGAATTGAAACTAGGTAATAAATCATGAAACAACCAAACACTCTTTTTTTCATTCATCGTAATGAATCATTTCATTTCACCTTCTGAAGAAACGTGGATCTACTCACTGGTAGCAGATCTACTTTCCTCGGGTGTGATTATACTATTTCACCGATGGTTCTTATGGATCAGTGTTCTTCCACCTACAAAATGAACAGCGCCGTTACTTACCCCTCAGAAAGGGACAGAGGGGTCCTCTTTGGGGTAACCCTCCGGCGTGAGAATCAGTATATTTGTGGAGAAGATAATAATGTGTGTCCGAGAATCTCAAGAGTATTTGCTTAATTGCTCCATACCCTTTGGTTGTGAGACTGTGTGATTGTATGTAACTGACTGTGAATGAATGTGATTCAATATGATTGAATGTGTGATCACTGCTTGTAACTGTCAATGATTGAGTATGAATGTCCCATCAAAGTGGAGTTGATGCTGTATTTATAGTGCTAGGGTTACCACCGGTTGGGCTCAACCTCGTTGGCTTCCTCCAATCGCACTGCGCCACGTGTCCTTTGGGACACCTGGCGCTTTCTCGTTGGTTGTAATCACGTGGTAGCACATGTGTCATGCTGAGTTGTCGACCTTTCATTTGGCAGCTATCAACATCAGCATATTCTTTCTCCTTAAAAAGATGCCTTCTGGAAGGTTGTCTGATGTGCACAATCAAGGTTGCCCTAATCCTGATTTGGATAAGGACGAGGTTGATGATGTGCACGTATGATATGCGCTCACCCTGAGGATGCGCGGGGTCTTCTCTTTATTCTCACGCGCAGATATTTCATGCGCAGATGTGATATGCACGAGCATGTGATATGCGCCGCGCGCTGATGCGCTGCGCGCATATGTGATGCGCGAGCATATGTGTGCCTGGGCAGATGCGATATACGCGGGCATGTGATATGCGCCGTGCGCTGACGCGCCGCACGCATATGTGATGCGCGAGCATATGTGTGCCTGGGCATATGATGCCTGAGCATGTTTTGTATGCGCCATGCGCATAGGTTTTGGCTTTGTGCCTTCATAATGTCTTTATCTTGTGGGTTGACCCGCCTTGCTCGGTGTTGAGGCGGGTACATACCTCTTCAAGCCCCCCCAGTCTAATGTGTGTCTTATCTCGCGCGAGCGCGGTAAGATGGATATTAGACTTACTGATTTTTGTCTTTTAATGGGGTTTTGTCGTTTTCCTGGTTGCTTCCATCGTTGCGCGAAGTTCTATCCATTTGGTTGAAAACGAATGGTCCAAACACATGGTTAGTTGGTGGTGACGTGCGCCGTAAACGTGTCAGACGTTTCGTGTGCTCGAGGTGCTACAGTTGCCTTTCATGTCCCCTCACACAGCTGTCCTGAACACGTGTCGCGCTCGCATTGGTTAGCACCTGCGAGTGGGGGCGCGTCTCTGTTCCGTGGCAGGTCGGTTACAATTTTATGTCCCCTCAACAGTGTTAGGGACACGTGTCGCGCCCTCGTTGGCTTGTACCCGCGAGTGGGGGCGCGTGAAATCCGATCAGCTGCCACATTTCTCTCTCCTGGGCCTATAAAAGCAGGCCCTTAGGAAATTTTTATCTTCATCTTCATTGTTTCAAATTTTCTATTTTCTGCCTTTCATATTCTGAATTGAGTATATTTATCTTTTCGATTTTTCGATTATCTGCTGGTGCAGTTGTATGTCTGATAGTTCAGACTCGTCTAGCCCCTCAATCACCTCTGTTGCCTCTCGAAGATGCCGTGTGAAGTCTGTGGTGATGTCGACATTGAAGCAAAAGGGGAAAGGGAAGAGGGTTGTTGAGACCACATCGGAGGAAGTAGGGAGGACCAAGGCCACCAAAAGGTGGAATGAAATCCTCTGCAAATTGAAGCAGGCCGATCTCGACAACCTCATCGCCTCTCAGGGCTTTCCCACCCTGTTTGGCTGCATGTTGCCTAGGTCCGGGCAAACGGCGGCGGACCCGCCTGCCGGCTATATATCCCTATATAGCCACTTTTTCACCCACTGCAACCTTCGTCTCCCGATGACAAGGTTTGTGGGTGCACTGCTGAAGTTCTATGGGATTCATATATCCCAAGTCCATCCGTTTGGACTCGTGCGCGTGACTCACTTTGAGTTCATGTGCAAATCCCAGCGCGAGGAACCCACTCCTCGGCGCTTTCAATATTTTTACAAGCCCAAGATCCAGGACAATTGGATCTCTTTCATTCCTCGCAGTCAGAAGGTGAAGTGCTCCACTGTTTCATTCAAGAGCCTTCATGACTGGTCTGAGAGGTTCTTTTACATAAGGGCTGGTGTGATCCCCATCCGTATGACCATGCGCTCTATCTCTTCTGCGCCTGCGGATGAGGGTGTCCTCAAGAACCCAACTGGCGCCTGGGTTAAGAAACTGACCGCTGAACCATCCCCCGCGAAGAAAATTTGCGAGGAGGCGCTGGTTGGGGTCGGCATGAGTAAGCTTTGGGCCGATAGCGCGCTTGAGCCCGTTATCCAAGTCGACGGGTTGTGTAAGTTTATTTCATTGGTTTATTTATTTTTTCTGCGCGAACATAATTTTTTTGCTGATATCACTTGATTTGTTTTTGCGCAGTCACCAAGGATTATGTCCTTGCCGCTTATGATGAACAAGTGGAGGGTGGCTCCGTCGCGCTTGGCGCTGGGGAAGTTGGTTTCCCAGATCGCTTCGATGACATGTTCATCCCAGTGGATCTGGAATTTGACTTTGAC
The DNA here is from genome assembly GCF_021521415.1 of Bidens hawaiensis. Taxonomy (NCBI): domain Eukaryota; kingdom Viridiplantae; phylum Streptophyta; class Magnoliopsida; order Asterales; family Asteraceae; genus Bidens; species Bidens hawaiensis. The sequence continues at coordinate 1,230,411 of NW_027491410.1, forward strand.
AGTGACGCGCCTGGTAAGCCTTCGCACTTATGCTCATTCCTTTAGAATATTCAAGTTTCCTCGGGTGTGATTATACTATTTCACCGATGGTTCTTCTGGATCAGTGTTCTTCCACCTACAAAATGAACAGCGCCGTTACTTACCCCTCAGAAAGGGACAGAGGGGTCCTCTTTGGGGTAACCCTCCGGCGTGAGAATCAGTATATTTGTGGAGAAGATAATAATGTGTGTCCGAGAATCTCAAGAGTATTTGCTTAATTGCTCCATACCCTTTGGTTGTGAGACTGTGTGATTGTATGTAACTGACTGTGAATGAATGTGATTCAATATGATTGAATGTGTGATCACTGCTTGTAACTGTCAATGATTGAGTATGAATGTCCCATCAAAGTGGAGTTGATGCTGTATTTATAGTGCTAGGGTTACCACCGGTTGGGCTCAACCTCGTTGGCTTCCTCCAATCGCACTGCGCCACGTGTCCTTTGGGACACCTGGCGCTTTCTCGTTGGTTGTAATCACGTGGTAGCACATGTGTCATGCTGAGTTGTCGACCTTTCATTTGGCAGCTATCAACATCAGCATATTCTTTCTCCTTAAAAAGATGCCTTCTGGAAGGTTGTCTGATGTGCACAATCAAGGTTGCCCTAATCCTGATTTGGATAAGGACGAGGTTGATGATGTGCACGTATGATATGCGCTCACCCTGAGGATGCGCGGGGTCTTCTCTTTATTCTCACGCGCAGATATTTCATGCGCAGATGTGATATGCACGAGCATGTGATATGCGCCGCGCGCTGATGCGCTGCGCGCATATGTGATGCGCGAGCATATGTGTGCCTGGGCAGATGCGATATACACGGGCATGTGATATGCGCCGCGCGCTGACGCGCCGCGCGCATATGTGATGCGCGAGCATATGTGTGCCTGGGCATATGATGCCTGAGCATGTTTTGTATGCGCCATGCGCATAGGTTTTGGCTTTGTGCCTTCATAATGTCTTTATCTTGTGGGTTGACCCGCCTTGCTCGGTGTTGAGGCGGGTACATACCTCTTCACCTTCCATTCATACATAGCAAACACTACCTTAATGTTAAACTTGCGGAGTTAATTCGAAAGTAACCAACTTTTTTTATATAGGTGAGTTAGAGACATGTTAAAAAGGCTATTCGATTATAATTTTGGATGGTGAGCAGAATATGTGCCCATGGAGTTGTATCATGTTATGTATAAATGTCAATGAGCCTATGCGCTAGAACATATGTGGAAAAGTTCAAAACATATGCATAGCTACATAAAGTTAGAAGGCCAAAATATAAATCCGCATATGGTACCACTTACCAATTATTGTGTGAAAACACACATGTATTATCATAAAAGTTCCATAGAAATCCGTCAGTAATGATATATGCTTCATGTAAGAAGACTTGTCGGCTACAGAGAAGTCTTTTTAAGGGCCTTTTTACTCTTTTTTTTCTTTTTATTAACTTGATCGCTCACAATTTGAAAAAAATAAACCTTATTTAACATATTGACACCGATAGGCCAAATGCCCATTGATATACTTAAACTATATACTTTAACATAAGAAAAGACTAGTTAACCACCAGAGAGCCCCCTCGCTAACCAAATTACCCAAACTCATATTACCGATATACTTATATTGACAAATACTCGTGAGCGATACTCATCGGTTTAGTAGCGAGTGATTCCACGGATAATTCAAAATTCTTCTCGTCGTTTAATTAATAAAATCCTTGAGCACACAATTACATATTCCTGTTTATACTCAAAAACAAAAATCGTGATAAGATCTTTCAATGTGATTTTTGTCTTTTTTATTTCTAGTGTCTGAACTATGAACACCCTTATTCACCCATAAAACCTAGATAAATTTGAAGGTCCGATATTCTTCTTCTTTGTGGTGATCCTTTAATAATTAATATTTATAGTTAATTGAACCCACAAACTATGGCATACCTAAGAATGTTTTTTATCGGGGTTGGAAAATTTTGGTAGATATTTGTTGAAGAGGTATGTACCCGCCTCAACACCGAGCAAGGCGGGTCAACCCACAAGATAAAGACATTATGAAGGCACAAAGCCAAAACCTATGCGCATGGCGCATACAAAACATGCTCAGGCATCATATGCCCAGGCACACATATGCTCGCGCATCACATATGCGCGCGGCGCGTCAGCGCGCGGCGCATATCACATGCCCGTGTATATCGCATCTGCCCAGGCACACATATGCTCGCGCATCACATATGCGCGCAGCGCATCAGCGCGCGGCGCATATCACATGCTCGTGCATATCACATCTGCGCATGAAATATCTGCGAGTGAAAATAAAGAGAAGACCCCGCGCATCCTCAGGGTGAGCGCATATCATACGTGCACATCATCAACCTCGTCCTTATCCAAATCAGGATTAGGGCAACCTTGATTGTGCACATCAGACAACCTTCCAGAAGGCATCTTTTTAAGGAGAAAGAATATGCTGATGTTGATAGCTGCCAAATGAAAGGTCGACAACTCAGCATGACACATGTGCTACCACGTGATTACAACCAACGAGAAAGCGCCAGGTGTCCCAAAGGACACGTGGCGCAGTGCGATTGGAGGAAGCCAACGAGGTTGAGCCCAACCGGTGGTAACCCTAGCACTATAAATACAGCATCAACTCCACTTTGATGGGACATTCATACTCAATCATTGACAGTTACAAGCAGTGATCACACATTCAATCATATTGAATCACATTCATTCACAGTCAGTTACATACAATCACACAGTCTCACAACCAAAGGGTATGGAGCAATTAAGCAAATACTCTTGAGATTCTCGGACACACATTATTATCTTCTCCACAAATATACTGATTCTCACGCCGGAGGGTTACCCCAAAGAGGACCCCTCTGTCCCTTTCTGAGGGGTAAGTAACGGCGCTGTTCATTTTGTAGGTGGAAGAACACTGATCCAGAAGAACCATCGGTGAAATAGTATAATCACACCCGAGGAAAGTAGATCTGCTACCAGTGAGTAGATCCACGTTTCTTCATTGGCGCCATCCACTGTTACAAACGGCAATCAGATCTCATCAGATCTATAAAAAAAAAAAAAAAAAATCAATCACCATGGTTTCTGGAGTTCGTAACGTTGATCAAGCTCTGGAGGATATTGAACGTGAGGGTGTTAACGACGGACAGCAGGTTCTGAGGGTTCCGCGTGATTCTACGCGTACCACCAGCAACCGTCCCTTCGTCACAACCCCTCACGGCCAGACTGAAACTCCTCCAGACGATCTCACGTTACAAAATATGGCCGGCGCGAAGCTGAAAGGACCAATGGGTCCAGAAGATGAAGCAAATGATCCGAATGAATGGCTCATAAACGAGCAGCGGCGTCTGATTGAAAAGTACAACGAAATGGTCAAGCAGAAGAAGCTAGCCGACCAAACACAAAGGCAAGCTTTTGATAAGCAGACTACAAAGAGGCCGCGCGCGCCGGAAGAAGGACATTCTGTTCACACTGCACACACTGAGTTCAGTGATGAAGAAGTGCATAGCATGAGGAAGACACGGGATACTCATGCAGGAGGCTCACAGCTACGCGCGCCTGTGAACATGGCGCCTGGAGCCAGAGCAGATCTGGATCTGCACATGCCGTACAGCCCACCGGTCAGAGGGCAAGTGGACGTAACCACGCCCTACAGACCAGCCATCCTGGTAAAACACTCAAAGTTTACTGCGCGCATCGCGCAGGCTCCCATCCAGCACAAGACAAAGATGCCAAGTGGTCTGGGCAAATATGATGGCACAACAGATCCAGATGACTTTTTGCAAGGTTTCTATAACACGGGAAACCTAGAGAGCTGGACGATGCCAACATGGTGTCATATGTTTGCTCGCTGCCTCACGGGCGCAGCGCGGGTATGGTTCGAGAGCTTGCCGACAGGGCAAATTGATGGGTTCGAGGAACTATTAGAAAAGTTCCAAGCCCACTTCGTACAGCAGCGCAGGCACACGCGCGATCCTGATGACATCATGCACTGCATACGCAGGAATGATGAAACGATTGAAGATTACATCACTCGTTTCAATCAGGAATCCCTGGCAATCGGGGGTATAACTGAGCAGCTCCTGCGCGTGGCCTTTATACAAGGCGCGCGCAGTGATCAACTCCGCCGGGCTCTCGTAAGCAAAGATGGTATGCCCACCACGTGGGCCAAGTTAATGGAGGCATCGCGAGTTTTCGCGAGAAATGAGAAACAGATTGCCCAAGATAGGGCAAGAGAAAGAGCGCATCAGGCAGAATCACCGCGCAGCAAAGAGAAGAGGGCCAAACAGAACTCTGTATGGTCCAGGTTGCAGCCAACAAGTTTTTCTTCCGCGGAAAAACAAGCGCAACCAACCTCACCACAGCCCCAAAAAGAAGTTCGTAATCGCGGGGAGGGTGACAAGAGGGAGGGCGGCAGAGATCCTAGCAGACCTCTGCCAAGAATATGGACGCCCCTCACTAAAACACCTTCACAGGTGTTAAGTACTGAGAATGTCCAATTCAAGCCCCCCAAGCAACTACACTACAAGGGACCGCAAAACAGTGGCAAATATTGTGAATTTCACAGGTCCCCGGGCCACAACACCGACGCATGCCATCATTTAAAGGATGCGATCGAGAAGGATGTAAAGTCAGGCAGGCTGGCTCACTTGGTAAAAAACCAAAGAATAGAAGATGAGCAACCGGAAGGAGCCTCTGCCAGCAAGAAATACAAAAGAATCTGTGTGGCTGAGGGGGGACGACAAGGGCAGACGTCAAAAAAGAGAAGCGCGCAAATCCACGGAGATTGGCGCGAGCAGCAAGTCATCTTCCCAAGAATCAGGGGAGGCCCTTCAATAAGCAGTCCTCTCGTCATCACCACACACATTGCTCATTACGAAGTGTCAAAGGTCCTGGTGGACACTGGAAGCGAATCTGACATTATGTATGAGCAGTGTTTCAGAAAGTTAGACCCGGCAGACCAAGCGCGGCTCGAAATTGTGAACGCACCAATCTGTGGTGTCTCAAATGAAATCATACATCCCCTAGGCCAGATTCAGTTTGAACTAACTATGGGGGATGATGAGCACAAGCGAGCCGAAGTTGTCAACTTCTTGGTCTTGCCCACCACGTCATGCCACAATATGATCCTGGGTAGGGGAACGATTGCTCAATTTAATGCTGTACCGTCGCCAGCGCACGGCGCATTGGGGTTCCCTACACCAACAGGCGTAACATTTGTTTACCGCGATCATTTGTGCGCAGTGACAAGCACGCCGCGGGAAGGGAGAATGAAACTTCCAATGGCTGACAATGCGCCAGAGAAGTGGATTTTAAACCCAAAATTCCCAGAGCAAACGGTCACAATTGGCGCTACCATTTCAGACGAAACGAGATTGAGAATGAAAAAGTTGCTCACAAAATACACGTCGGTTTTCGCGTGGCAACACTCCGATATGACGGGGGTCCCGCGAGACTTGGCGCAACATTCTCTTAACACGTTCAAGTCGGTGGAGCCAATTGCTCAGAAAAAGAGAATCATGGGGGATGAAAAGGCGAAGGCCATGAATGAGCAAGTGGAGGACCTTTTGCGCGCAAACATCATCCGCCCGATCCGATACCAGACATGGGTAGCCAATCCTGTGATGGTAAAGAAAAGCAACGGGTCATGGAGAATGTGTATTGACTTCAAGGACCTCAACAAAGCATGTCCGAAAGACTGTTACCCCCTCCCAAACATCGACGCAAAGGTGGACTCCGTGGCGCCATTCAAGCTCAAATGTTTCCTGGATGCCTACAAAGGCTATCACCAGATTCAAATGGCACCACAGGATGAAGACAAGACTGCCTTCAGAACCGACAAGGGTGTTTTTTGTTACACAAAAATGCCCTTTGGTTTAAAGAATGCGGGCGCAACCTATCAGAGACTTATGGATTCGGTTTTCAGTGAACAAATCGGAAGAAATCTAGAAGTCTACGTTGATGATTTGGTGATCAAGAGCAGGGAGGAGAGACAAATGCTCAAAGACATCGAGGAAACTCTTCAGCGCCTAACGGAAGTTAACATGAAGCTCAACCCGAGCAAATGTACTTTCGGTGCAGAAGAGGGGAAATTTCTTGGTGTAATGGTCACTAAGGATGGTTTCAAGGTGAACCCTGAAAAGGTGGAAGCCATCCTTGACATGCCTTCACCATCCACCATGAAAGAGGTTCAGAAGCTGAATGGTAGATTGGTGTCAATCAACAGGTTCCTAGCGAACCACGCCAGCAAATCTACTCCATTCGTTAACACCTTGAGGAACTGTTTGAAGAAGAGCCAATTCAAGTGGACGCCTGAGGCTGAGCAAGCTTTCACTGAGATAAAAGAATGTCTCATAAAGTTGCCAGCGCTCACAGCTCCACTTCCTGGCGAAACCCTTACATTGTACCTGTCAGCTGGAGACCGCGCGATCGGCGCAGTATTATTGGTGGATCGCAAGGGGATCCAAACGCCAATATACTATGTGAGTCGGGTGCTCACAGACCCTGAGACGCGCTATTCCATCATGGAAAAGTTAGTTTTGTCACTAACACACGCGTCGCGCAAGCTCCATAGATACTTCAATGGTCATCCTATTGAAGTTCTGACTGGTTACAACATCCAGCAAGTCTTGCGACGCCCCGCGCTCTCCGGAAGGCTGACAAAGTGGGCGCTGGAATTAGGTGAACACACGATCACTTATAAGCCCCGTCCAGCGATAAAGGGTCAAGTTTTGGCGGATTTCATCACGGAAATCCCAGAGGGAAAGATTGAAGAAGCTCAGCGCGAGGTAGACCCTCCGCGAGCAAATGATGAAGAAGATGTTTGGAGGCTATTCACTGATGGAGCCTCCAACAGCGAAGGGTCCAGCGCAGGCCTCAAACTGGTGGACCCTGATAATCATGAATATACTTATGCTATTAGGTTGGACTTCAAGAGTACCAACAATGAGGCTGAGTATGAAGCCCTGCTGGCTGGTCTGCGCATTGCGCGCAAGTTTGGAGTTAAAAGGCTAGAGGCCCATGTTGATTCTTACTTGGTAGCTGCTCAGGTCAACGGCCTATATGACGCCAAGGAGAACACAATGCCTCTATATCTAGAGCAGGCAAAAAAGTTCGTTGAGCAGTTTGACTTCTTCAGAATCATACACATCTCGCGCAGCGAAAACAAGTCCGCTGACGCGTTGAGTAAGATGGCATCAACTAATTTTGATCACTTTGGCAAAGATGTCAGGGTGGAAGTGATGAGCAACCCGTCAGTACAAACGCAATCGGTCCTTGTAATTCATACAACCCCTTCATCCTGGATAACTCCAATAATGGAATTCCTGAAGGAGGGGACGTTACCGGATGATCGCGCACAGGCGAGAAAGATAAGACACAAGGCGCAGAACTATGAACTACTTGATGGTACATTATATCGGCGCTCTTATCTTGGACCGCTCATGAAATGCCTAGATGCTGAAGAAGCAAGCTATGTGATTAGGGAGATTCATGAAGGAATCTGTGGAATACACGCTGGTCCGCGCATGGTGGTTGCCAAGGCAATGAGCTCAGGCTACTATTGGCCAGGCATGTACTTGGATGCGCTAAAAGAAATCCAAAAATGCAAGGCATGTCAGAGCTACGCGCCAAACACCATGCGTCCAAAGAACAACTTGATTCCAGTGACCTCTGCATGGCCTTTCCACAAATGGGCCATTGATATTGTGGGGCCCCTGCCGCAAGCGCAAGGGCGAGTGAAATTTTTGGTAGTGGCGATAGACTATTTCACAAAATGGGTTGAGGCCAAGCCACTAGCAAAAATCACAGCTGAGGCGATGAAGCAATTTATCTGGAGCCACATCATTTGCCGTTTTGGCCTTCCTATGGAAATTGTGAGCGACAATGGCAAACAATTCACTGACAGGAAGATATCAAGCTGGCTCAAAGAATTGCACATCAACCAAATCTTCACGTCCGTCTACCACCCTCAGGGGAATGGCCAAGTGGAGCGCGCGAATCAAAGTTTGCTAAATGGGCTGAAGAAAAGGTTGGAGGGAGAATCCCATTCTTGGGTCGAAGAGTTACCTAATGTCCTGTGGGCGCACAGGACATTAAGCAAAACTAGCAATGGCGAATCCCCGTTCAGCCTAACCTATGGGACATAGGCTATGATCCCAGCAGAAATTGGATGCCCATCCCATAGGGTACTCATGATGAGCAAAATTGATAACGAGCGCGAAAGAAGATTGGACCTTAACTTGCTTGAAGGGCGCAGAGAAGCGGCTATCATTAATGAAGCCAGATACAAGAAAAAGCTGGAAAAATATTATAATCAGCGCGTTAAAGAGTGCCACTTCAAGAAAAATGATTTTGTCCTTCGAAACAATGAAGCTAGTCGCGCAATACCCCCAGAAAAAATGTCCCCCAATTGGGAGGGACCTTATCAAATTTCAGAAGATTTGGGGAAAGGCGCGTACACTTTAAAAGATTTGAATGGAAAAAAGATACCGCGCGCGTGGAACGCGGCACAACTTAGAAAATGCTTCATGTAAAAAGTTCAAATATGTAATCAAGGCTTTTAAGCCATCATGAATGATGATTCGCGCTATCTTTCAATATTTGTCGCGCTATCTTTCAATATTTGTTCTATTACCTTTGCATACATGTTTCACACTTCCTTTATTAATTTGGAACAATATGACAACACTATATTGACTTCAAAGCAAAATAAAGCGAAGTAAAACATACATGCGCGAGCCTTAGCTCAAACGCGTTAACGAGTCTTAACTCTAAAACGCCAGGGCCTTAGCCCAAACTTACGAGCCTTAGCTCAAACACGTTAATGAGTCTTAACTCTAAAAACGTCAGGGCCTTAGCCCAAAACAAAGAGCCTTAGCTCAAAACACTCACAAACATCCATCTTACATCCCGCGCAGCCTGATCATAAAAATCCTTAAACACAACTAAGGCAAAGTACATGCCATATCATGTTAAGGTCTCAGGTCGAGGTCGCGCGCGGAATCATAGTGGATATCTGAGTAACACACGCTGACATGTAATGGCTAAACTCATACTTCCATATAAATACCGCGCGACAACGACGCGCAAAAAAGAAATAATGAAAAGTTAGCGCGCATGTCAGCATGAGCAAGATACTGCGAAACCACAAACAAAATAGAACAGAGGTTAAGTGAATAATTTCCTTACAACCTTGTTCTTATTTTAACGTGCAAGCATATCTTATATCTACAAGCAAACATGAAGAGATGAATGGAAATGCGCAAGATGTGAAAAAGAGAACAAGTTTCATTCCATTGGATTGAAATTTACAAGTATGATGAGTTACAAATTACAAGTATAAAAAATTAAATATGTAAAATTTGATGAAGGGCTTCTCAAGTCTCCACGTCGACGTCAGCCACTTCATCACCTTCATCATCTCCCGCAGCATCTGACGCGGCCTGCTCCTCATCTCCGAACTGACCATAGTCAAGTTCTTCCTCCTCATTGGAGTCTTCTATCACGACGGTGGCAGGAGCAGATTTATTCGCAGCGCCAGAGCCGCTGGCAGGGGCAACATCCCCCGCGCCACCATCATCGCCACCAGCCCTCTCGCATTCATCGAGCAACTTCTTTAGCGCGCCGAGGTCGGGCTGGTCAGCAAGCGCAGCTATCTGCAAAATCATTAGAAAAATATTGAGTACAAAACACTTGGAAAAATTAGTCAAGTAAAACTCATTAAGGTCAAGGTACCTGCATAAGGATGGGGATGGGAGTATTCATATACTTTTCCCCCACCGCGGCCATGTCCGCGCAGGCCGCGTCGCTCTTGTAAGGGTACTCGGATGGGTTCTTCTTCAACATGCCATAGTCATACCCATCCGTAAACCCTTCAGCTCGGCCCACCAAGCGCGCGGCGGCATTGCAGTCCATCACAAGGGCCTGAAACTCGGCGGAATATTTCATCGCCAAAGCGCAGCGAGTTATGCCCTGTGACACCAGCCATTGGCGATCCTGCGCTAGGCCAGCAACAGACGTCTCGAGGACAGGAACCTGGGAGTTTAATAACTCAACAGTTTCCTTAGTCTTTTGTAGCTCCTCCTTATCAGACGCTGCTACCGCCAAGATTTTTTCTTTCTCCGCCTGCGCAGCACCAAGTGCTTCCTGGCTGGACGCCGCCGTCGCCAAAACCTCATCTCTATCGGCCTGCGCGGCCGCCAACTCCCTCTTCAGGCGCGCAACCTCGCTCTCCAGTGATGATTTTTCAGTGATACTCTGGACGATAGCTTGGTCACGCGCCTCAGCCTGCTGTTCCAAGACACGCACTCTACGCGCGTACTTGGCAACTTCGAACTCCGCCAACTGCTGCTTCTCCCGCGCAGCTTGGAGCTCATGCCCGCGCTTAATATAGGCGGTGTTGGCACTTGCTCTATTTTCGCTGAGCTCCGCCTGGAGTTTCTCAGCTCGTGCGCGAGCATCAGAAAGGTTCCAGGCAGCCACCTTAGCCTCTTGCTGGGCTGCCACAAGAGCATCGCGTACTTTAATATAATCGCGATGAAGCTCTTGGGAGGCAGCAAAGAAAGCTGACCCAGCGAAAATGTGATCGTTTAGCAAGTCAGCGCGAGTGCGCTCCTCCTGATACCTCCTTTCAGTAGGAGGCACGGCATGAGCCCAGAAGTCCTCGCATACGCCCATGGATTGGAAGGAACTTTCTTCATTAATATTCCATCTCGGGCGATAAACGTGGTCACCTTCCTACAAAACACAAGAAATGTTCTAAGTCATAAAACATACTTATATGGAGGTACGCGCAGCGGAGCAACAAATTAAAACATACCTGCGGGGATGAAGCAGAAAAGTCAGCGCCAGCCCCACCAGAAGTATGCGCTGCGAAGACTTGTGGCATCGCAGGGCTGGCGCGGTCTCCCAAGGAGCCCTCAGCTTGAGCCCCCTCATCCTCCTCATCTTCTTGAATAGGCCTCTTCTCCTGCGACCTGGGGGGCTCAAAACCAGCCTCGCGGAGAGGGCTGCGCGTAGGAGGAGGCGAGGGAGGTCTCGACGCCGCCAGTTCGGCGCGCAATAAGGCTTCCTGCTCTTTTGTAACCCCAATAAGGGGAGAATCAGCACTAGCAGGAGCAGGACCAGAACCAGCGGCGCCGCCAACGGCGCCAGGAGTGTCGCCAGCAACTTGTACGCCAGCTACAACTCCTATGAACAAATCAACAAGGAAAAATGGTTTATGACTGAATCCAAAAGAAAAATAAAGAAGACAAGTGTGCAAAACATACCTTGGCGCAATTCTGTTCGCGCGGCGAACATCGCCATAAAATTCATTCTACCCTTTTCAGAGGGTAGAACAGGGGACTCCGAAGCAGCCCCCGGCGCAGCCTCAGCACCTTGTGGCGCCTGTGGCTCATCTCCTACCGTCGCCGGTTCTGCAAACATTCAAAGAAGGAAAGGTTTAATAACAATTCAGCCAGATGAAGATAAATAAAGTATACCTGTTGCAGGCGCGGCACTGCTTCTCTCTTCAGCCATGCGAAAGGAGGAGGCGACGCCACCATACCTCAAGTGGACAGGAGGTCTGCCCACTCTCACAGGCAGAGAAGCTAAAGAAACCTTGGTGGTAAACACCTGGGTTTCCTTAGGTCCCTTCGTTTGAGCATGGGGATGAGCGACAGGGGTGTCATCTTTCTTCTGTTTCTTACTGGCCCCTGCGCCAGATTTCCCCTTAGCTTTGCGCTTTAGTAGGGGCGCCTCCTCTTCCTCCTCCTCCTCTTCCGCGAGCTCTAGCTCGTAGTTTTCAAGCGCATCTACAAAAACAACCAACAGAACTGTTAATAAACTTGAATATTCTAAAGGAATGAGCATAAGTGCGAAGGCTTACCAGGCGCGTCACTGTCAAAGTCAAATTCCAGATCCACTGGGATGAACATGTCATCGAAGCGATCTGGGAAACCAACTTCCCCAGCGCCAAGCGCGACGGAGCCACCCTCCACTTGTTCATCATAAGCGGCAAGGACATAATCCTTGGTGACTGCGCAAAAACAAATCAAGTGATATCAGCAAAAAAATTATGTTCGCGCAGAAAAAATAAATAAACCAATGAAATAAACTTACACAACCCGTCGACTTGGATAACGGGCTCAAGCGCGCTATCGGCCCAAAGCTTACTCATGCCGACCCCAACCAGCGCCTCCTCGCAAATTTTCTTCGCGGGGGATGGTTCGGCGGTCAGTTTCTTAACCCAGGCGCCAGTTGGGTTCTTGAGGACACCCTCATCCGCAGGCGCAGAAGAGATAGAGCGCATGGTCATACGGATGGGGATCACACCAGCCCTTATGTAAAAGAACCTCTCAGACCAGTCATGAAGGCTCTTGAATGAAACAGTGGAGCACTTCACCTTCTGACTGCGAGGAATGAAAGAGATCCAATTGTCCTGGATCTTGGGCTTGTAAAAATATTGAAAGCGCCGAGGAGTGGGTTCCTCGCGCTGGGATTTGCACATGAACTCAAAGTGAGTCACGCGCACGAGTCCAAACGGATGGACTTGGGATATATGAATCCCATAGAACTTCAGCAGTGCACCCACAAACCTTGTCATCGGGAGACGAAGGTTGCAGTGGGTGAAAAAGTGGCTATATAGGGATATATAGCCGGCAGGCGGGTCCGCCGCCGTTTGCCCGGACCTAGGCAACATGCAGCCAAACAGGGTGGGAAAGCCCTGAGAGGCGATGAGGTTGTCGAGATCGGCCTGCTTCAATTTGCAGAGGATTTCATTCCACCTTTTGGTGGCCTTGGTCCTCCCTACTTCCTCCGATGTGGTCTCAACAACCCTCTTCCCTTTCCCCTTTTGCTTCAATGTCGACATCACCACAGACTTCACACGGCGTCTTCGAGAGGCAACAGAGGTGATTGAGGGGCTAGACGAGTCTGAACTATCAGACATACAACTGCACCAGCAGATAATCCAAAAATCGAAAAGATAAATATACTCAATTCAGAATATGAAAGGCAGAAAATAGAAAATTTGAAACAATGAAGATGAAGATAAAAATTTCCTAAGGGCCTGCTTTTATAGGCCCAGGAGAGAGAAATGTGGCAGCTGATCGGATTTCACGCGCCCCCACTCGCGGGTACAAGCCAACGAGGGCGCGACACGTGTCCCTAACACTGTTGAGGGGACATAAAATTGTAACCGACCTGCCACGGAACAGAGACGCGCCCCCACTCGCAGGTGCTAACCAATGCGAGCGCGACACGTGTTCAGGACAGCTGTGTGAGGGGACATGAAAGGCAACTGTAGCACCTCGAGCACACGAAACGTCTGACACGTTTACGGCGCACGTCACCACCAACTAACCATGTGTTTGGACCCTACGTTTTCAACCAAATGGATAGAACTTCGCGCAACGATGGAAGCAACCGGAAAACGACAAAACCCCATTAAAAGACAAAAATCAGTAAGTCTAATATCCATCTTACCGCGCTCGCGCGAGATAAGACACACATTAGACTGGGGGGGCTTGAAGAGGTATGTACCCGCCTCAACACCGAGCAAGGCGGGTCAACCCACAAGATAAAGACATTATGAAGGCACAAAGCCAAAACCTATGCGCATGGCGCATACAAAACATGCTCAGGCATCATATGCCCAGGCACACATATGCTCGCGCATCACATATGCGCGCGGCGCATATCACATGCCCGTGTATATCGCATCTGCCCAGGCACACATATGCTCGCGCATCACATATGCGCGCAGCGCATCAGCGCGCGGCGCATATCACATGCTCGTGCATATCACATCTGCGCATGAAATATCTGCGCGTGAGAATAAAGAGAAGACCCCGCGCATCCTCAGGGTGAGCGCATATCATACGTGCACATCATCAACCTCGTCCTTATCCAAATCAGGATTAGGGCAACCTTGATTGTGCACATCAGACAACCTTCCAGAAGGCATCTTTTTAAGGAGAAAGAATATGCTGATGTTGATAGCTGCCAAATGAAAGGTCGACAACTCAGCATGACACATGTGCTACCACGTGATTACAACCAACGAGAAAGCGCCAGGTGTCCCAAAGAACACGTGGCGCAGTGCGATTGGAGGAAGCCAACGAGGTTGAGCCCAACCGGTGGTAACCCTAGCACTATAAATACAGCATCAACTCCACTTTGATGGGACATTCATACTCAATCATTGACAGTTACAAGCAGTGATCACACATTCAATCATATTGAATCACATTCATTCACAGTCAGTTACATACAATCACACAGTCTCACAACCAAAGGGTATGGAGCAATTAAGCAAATACTCTTGAGATTCTCGGACACACATTATTATCTTCTCCACAAATATACTGATTCTCACGCCGGAGGGTTACCCCAAAGAGGACCCCTCTGTCCCTTTTTGAGGGGTAAGTAACGGCGCTGTTCATTTTGTAGGTGGAAGAACACTGATCCAGAAGAACCATCGGTGAAATAGTATAATCACACCCGAGGAAAGTAGATCTGCTACCAGTGAGTAGATCCACGTTTCTTCATTTGTCATTAATATTTTTTGGGTCGTGCTTGAGAACGAGTCGGAATTGTAACCTTTAAGATCTTATATTTTAAATCGTTTCAGATATGCTTGAGAACGATTTTTTTATCAACTGCAACATTTTCAAAATGTAACTCTTTGAATAAAAGTTGCATGAGGTAACATAAATGTTGTATTAGGTCTAATGTAACTTCGTCTGATGCAACTGTTTTTGTAAAATATATGTCAAATTATAATAATTTGAATTAGAGCATTCTCATCCCATTTCCCATCCTTATCTCTTTAATTACATTAAAAAACACTACATTTCTCTCTCATGTTCAATTAAATAATATTTTTTATACCTTTATCATTACAATTTTCTCTCTCCTCTACTCACAACCAATCCAACAAATATTAAAAAATAAATAGGGGCAAACAATGTTCCCCAAATGTTTCCCCAAATTTACAAAAAAATCACTACATTTTTCTCTCCACCCTATAATTTACACTCAAAACCTCACCCTATAATTTACATACTCTCCTCACATAGATTTAGGGGATGAGATGTGAATGCTCTTATAATGGAAATCAATGTTATTTTATTTTTGTAAATGGTTGGCACACAAAATATAGAGAGAAAATTCATAAATAATAATAATAATAATAATAATAATAATAATAATAATAATAATATCTATTTGTATTCAATATAAAAAAAATCAAGTTTTATTTAAATAACCCGTGAAACAAGTTTTGGAAATTTTCCACACAAACTTTTAAAGTTTTAAGTTGTCTTATTACTCTTTTGAGTCAATTTTTGGTCGAAAAGTATTTGGTCTCTATAAATAGACTTGAGGACATATCTAAATGGATGAATTATGATTTAGTTTAAATCATATGAAATATTTTATTTATGATCTAGCCATATATATATGGACCAAATTCAAGAATCAACTTTATTTTTTAATAATAATAATAATAATAACCAGTGAAACAACTTTTGAAAATTCCACGTATCTGGACAGTTTTAAGCTGTCTTCTTATTCTTTGAGTCAATTTTCTAGTTGAAAACTATTTGGTTTTAATAAATCGGCTTGAGGACATATCTAACAGTATGGGTTTTGATAGATTGATATCAGAGCCATTTCCGAGGTTGGCCGGAAAAGCGACGCTGGATAATATGCAGCAGCTAGGGTTTGTGGTTTTTAAGGTTGTGTATAAGTAATATCATCTTATACTATATATATAAGGTTATTAGGGTTTAATCAAGTTAAACCAATTGGGCTTGAGCCCAATTAACAAACAAAGTCTTTAACCAACATCCAGTCCACCTAATTGATTGTGTCGGGCCCAATTAACATTTAAATGGGTTTATGCTTTCGTTACCTCCGGTGTAACTCATACCGGGTCGCATTCGGGCCGGTCCGCGTTGACTTGACCCGAACCGACCATTAAATCCAACTGTCTCCCACTTGGACGGATTTGGGTCAAGTATCACAACGCTAACAGCCAGAGGCGTTCTAGCTACACATAGCTGTCCCAACCGAATATGACATTTTTAAA
This sequence comes from Bidens hawaiensis, assembly GCF_021521415.1. Classification (NCBI taxonomy): domain Eukaryota; kingdom Viridiplantae; phylum Streptophyta; class Magnoliopsida; order Asterales; family Asteraceae; genus Bidens; species Bidens hawaiensis. Next base: position 1,246,545 of record NW_027491410.1, read on the forward strand.
TTCATAACCAAAGTATCTTGGAATATCTTATTGCAAGATAATGAATTTATAGTAATCGTTGTCATATATCCTTTCTGTATAAGACATTAATTGAACAATGAGACATGGATCAAATCAATCTCATAAGGCGTTCAATTATTGTAATTCTCGATATAGAGTCAAAGTGGTCCAATCAAACACACAGTTAGTTTGGGTGAGGCCTCACACTTTACCAGTTTGAATCAACAAGGGCGCCAATATGTCTAACTGTTACATTTTAATGTAAGAGTACAGAATCCCATCTTGACTACATACAACTCCCATTGAACTCCAGAACATTCCCAATCAATGCCTTTATGGCTGGCAGTTACGCAACAGCGGTTGACATGATCAGAGAATATTCCTCGGTAAACAAGAGTTCTAATATGTATCTCAAGTCTTAGGTGTAACACCCCGCAACCGCAGCGGAAACGTAAACGGGATGCAACAGACACCTCTGATATCAATCACATTGTTTATAAAGAAAACTGAATACATTAATATACTTCAGATTACATTATCTTGTATTTCATTACCGTCTAGGTGATACACACATCATACAATCCGATACACAATTCTATTTGTTATAATGTATCCTAACATCCTGCACGCAAATCTTACACATATCAAGCACTTAGCACGTAAGCAATCACTTCATCTTAATTGTACCTGAAAAGCATGTGAGAAAACGGGTCAACTACGAATAGCTGGTGAGTTTCACAATTTGAGTAAACCTTGATAAATCAATATCATAATATAATATTATCTGGGGACACTGTTAACCCAGTACTATACCCATTCCGGGGGCAATGTTAACCCAGAAACACTTCTAGGGACATCTGGGGACACTGTTAACCCAGTACTGTACCCATTCCGGGGGCAATGTTAACCCAGAAACACTTCTAGAGACATCTGGGGACACTGTTAACCCAGTACTGTACCCATTCAGTACGATTCCCGTACAATCAAATATTCATAAATACACGCAAATCCATGCGTTCAGTATGTACTTAAACATTTCAATAGTAACATGTTTTCCGCCCCGGGAAAATATTTAAAAAACAATTCAGAAAAGGGGCTCGTGAAACTCACCTTAGCACATGCAAGCAGGTAACAACAATCATTAACAGTTAACACGTCCAATCTGTAATATGATCCCTACGATCGTTATTATACAATTATTGTTTATATAACCTTTAACCGTATCAACCGGTACATCTGGGGACACTGTTAACCCAGTACTGTACCCGTTCCGGGGGCAATGTTAACCCAGAACACTTCTCCGGACTTAGATTGTGATTTCGTTTAGAGTTCAATGGTCAAAATTATTATTTATCGTTTTTTCCCGTTTTGCGTGCCTAGCACGGTTATCCGTTTTTACGTTTCAAAAATGAGTTTGGTCACACACGACCCGAAAATAGTTGTTGACTGATAATTCAGTTAAAGTTGTGAAGTTAGAGCTCGGTTTAGACGTCCCGATTGGCCGCGGGACCCGTTTCCGTCTTTAGTGCACCGGAAACTGTTTTATCGGATAAAAATTACCTAAATCATCCGAATTATTTTCGGATGATTTATTTTACTTGTTTAACTCAATTATATGAAAATAGTTCATTTTCAGGGTTTTAATACACCAGTCAGCTCGCTTAAGCGAACTTTACCGGTTTACGCGTTTTAAAATTTAAAAGCTTGTTTTTGCACAAATAATTATCCGTTTAATCCCGGATCTTGAAATTTTGCACAAATCACTTTTTAACAGTGGGGAATTTTATAAAAATATTTCCAGAATTAATTTTTATATTTAAAATTTATTTATCTCTTTTTAAACACCATTTAAATACTAAATATGTCGTAAATACCAAACGACCTTAGAAAAATCCCAAATTTTTCCTGGATGTCCCCTGCCATCCACATAGTCCCCTGTAATTTTTCCAGAACCAAAATCTTCTTTTACATGCCATTTTCACTAAAAATGAGCTAGAAAACCCTAGAACTAGTTTAACCGAAAAGCCTACTTAGACTTCTCCAACTGACCTAAAATTTTGTGTGTGACTTATACATGTTATAAACAGACTATCTGGAATTTTCCAGAATTTTTCATGATATTTAACTATTTTTCACCATTTTTAGCCAAAACCGAGCATTAAATTCACCAAATATTCATCTTTTACCCAAATATTACCAAAAATTCACAGAACTCATATTTTCATGTGTAGATCATCCCTATAAAATTTCATGACCTAACTCTAAACCATCAACAATCTGTCCAAAAACTCCAAAACCGAACATAAACCGAATATACCTTTCGATCTCCGCCACTACAAGCTACAAACTCGTTTTTTCCGCCTTATCTACCACTAAATACAGAACCTACAACCAACATACCACAATACCAAGCAAGTTACTCTCACGATCAAGCCATTTCTTTCATGGTTTCGGTTATGATTCAAAAACAAAGATTTAACCGTAAAAATTCGTTTTTGATTCGTTTAATTCCTTTCTTGGACCAAGATCCCCTGTATAACCCGTATACATCACTTGATCATGCAAGAATCGGTTTTCATCATTGAAACCTCATTTTCTTGCAAATAAACTCAAAAAACGAAGATGGAAACGTGATTAACTCGATTCTTTACCTTGTTTTCTTGCTCCAAAATCTCGGTTTTGGATTATATGTGAAGAGGAGATGAAGGTTTGTGGCTATGTTTGATGTAAAAAAAGAAAATGAAATGGGGTTTGTGGGGGTGGTGGTCCGATCGGTCTTCAAGGGGGGTGGGGTGGGACCCACCTCTCCATTCTAGTCCACATGTTTGGATTCTCGTAATCCGGATAATGTTTTGGATAATCTGGTTCAGTTCGTTTTTCGGTTAAATGTTTAATTCGGCTTAAAACGAGGCTAAAACGGTCGTTTTTTCGGCTTAAAAATGAAATTTATATAAAACCGATTTAAAAACTTTAAAAACTTAAACCATGACATTTATTAACTTAAAACATCATATCATTAATTATCGCGCATCTTTTTAGGCTTGATCGATCATCTCTTGCTCGGTTTGGTATTAAAGGTTTCGTTTAATGTACCGACGTACCATTAAATCGAAATTCTTTTTCTCTGCCATACTTTACTTATCCCGAAGCATTAATGCTTCGTAACATCACTAAATATTATAGATATCGTCTATAATTGAACCCTCGATTCGTTCGGGTTTCAATAATTATCGATCGATTAATCGCATATTCAATGCGGTGAATTATATATTCACGTACAATCAATACAATGAACCATGTATTCTCGTATAATTACCATGGTAACTCATGTACCCGACATTAAATATGACGTAACTATCGTCTACCGGTTAAGGTATCCCTGGTTTCGTCGGAATCATTACATTAGGATACTAAATGAGAATACTATTATCAAAACATCTTATGATCAAGATCCATGAAGATGATTTGATGCGAGTTACATCCAACGTCATTCATAATGAGGTCTGTAAGTTTGGAAGTCAACTGCTTGAGTCCAAAGTCAGAATAGTCTTAATTCAGAATCGCTCCCACGAGTCTGACTGACTACGGATACTTTAGAATACAATATTCACGGATTAAACGTATTAAAATGAACACAGTTGTATTATTCAACGTTTGCATTTAACCATTAAATTAAAAGTGAACAGAGAAGTACAACTGATTAAACGTTCATACATCCAAATACTAAATCAAAATAAGTCACTAGCAAGTCTAAGCTCGATAGCATCTCTATGCAGATCATGCTTGTCCTGAGTCATCGGCTTAGTGAACGGGTCAGCTAGATTTTGATCTGTGTCTACTTTGCTTATCACGATGTCACCTCGTTCCAATATTTCCCGAATAAGATGGAACTTCCTTAGAATGTGCTTGGTTCTGTGATGAGATCTTGGCTCTTTGGCTTGAGCAATAGCACCTGTGTTATCACAGAATATCTCGATTGGTTTGTGAATACTCGGAACCACATCGAGATCGGTGATGAACTTCTTCATCCAAGCAGCCTCTTTAGCAGCATCTGATGCAGCTATATATTCGGATTCGGTTCTAGAATCCGCTACTATACTCTGCTTGGAGCTCTTCCAATAAATAGCTCCTCCATTGAAAGTGAAAACGAAACCCGACTGTGAGCGAGAATCATCTCGGTCAGTCTGGAAGCTAGCATCAGTGCAACACTTTACAGTGAGCTCCTCTTCCACTCCCCCAAACACCAAGAACATGTCTTTGGTCCTATTCAAGTACCTTAGAATGTTCTTCACAGCAGTCCAATGGCAATGCCAGGACTCTGTTGAAAACGACTGGTCATGCTCAAGGCATACGAGACGTCAGGTCTAGTACATAACATAACATACATGATAGAGCCAACCGCAGAAGCATTTGGAATTGCTTGCATACGTTTAGATTCAATGTCCGTTGCCAGAGATTGCGATTTGCTTAACACGGTTCCCTTAGTCATTGGAACAGCTCATTTCTTGGAGTTTTCCATTGAGAAGCGTGCCATTACTTTGTCTATGTAAGTACTTTGACTTAGCCCTAGAATCCGCTTAGATCTATCTCTATAGATCTTTATTCCTAGAATATATGCGGCTTCTCCAAGATCTTTCATTGCAAAACAAGATTCCAACCATTGCTTAACTTCCTTAAGCATAGGAATGTTGTTTCCAATGAACAGTATATCATCCACATACAATATGAGGAATGATATAGTGCTCCCACTAGCCTTTCTGTAAACACAAGGCTCATCTTCATTTTTGACAAAACCAAACTCTTTGATTTTCTCGTCAAAGTGAAGATTCCAGCTTCGAGATGCCTGCTTAAGCCCATAAATGGACTTGTTCAATTTGCAAACCCTATTAGAATATTTTGGATCGACAAAACCTTCAGGCTGAACCATATAAACATCTTCAGAAAGATGTCCATTTAGGAAAGCGGTTTTGACATCCATTTGCCATATCTCATAGTCATAGTATGCAGCAATGGTAAGCAATATCCTAATTGACTTGGTCATAGCAACGGGCGAAAAGGTTTCATCATAGTCAACACCTTGAGTTTGAGTAAAACCTTTGGCGACTAGCCGTGCCTTATAGGTTTGCACATTTCCATGCATGTCGGTTTTTCTCTTGAAAATCCATTTGCTCCCTACTGACCGACTATCGGGGGGTAGCTCAACCAAGTTCCAAACTTGGTTATCATGCATGGATTGCATCTCAGCGTTCATGGCATCTTGCCATTTCTTGGATTCCGGATCCAAGATAGCAGATTTGTAGTTAGTAGGCTCGTCACCAGATTCGACTACTAATAAGACTTCGGGACCATCTAGATGCCATAAGTATCTAGAATTTGGTACGGGAGTCCTACTACTTATGCGAACGCTCGTGTTCACGTCTGATGTATCAGCAACAACTTGTTGATCAGACGCTCCAACTTCTTCAGCGGTTGTTTGTGGTTCTCGAATCTCTTCAAGATCGACAATATTATCTCCAGTTCCTTGATTAAGAAATTCTTCTTCAAGGAAGTGGCATTTCCTCTTGATAGAAATCATATTTGTATCAGGATGAAAGAAGTAATAACCGCTTTTGTTATAGTATCCGACGAAAATAACTTTTACGCCGCGGGGATCAAGTTTGTCATCAGACTCACTTGTGATATAAGCATCACATCCCCATACTCTAAGATAAGACAATTTGGGCTTATTTCCCTTATGTCATATCTCATTTGGAGTTTAGTCTATCTTCTTAGTTGGAGCTAGATTGACAATGCGGGCGGCGGTCATAAGGGCGTAACCCCAAAAGGAGTGTGGCAAGTTAGTTCTACACATCATCGATCGAACCATGTTTAGCAAAGTTCGATTTCTCCACTCGCTCAAGCCATTAAGTTGGGGTGTGCCAGGTGGAGTGAGCTGTGAAACAATTCCATGCTCTTTTAGATGAGTGATGAACTCTGAGCTGATATAAGTATCTTAATGGTTTTATCAAGTTGTTTTTCCACTTCGCTTTGAAACTCTTTGAACTTTTCAAAAGTTTCGTGTTTGTGTTTCATAAGATACACATAAGCGTATCGACTATAATCATCGATAAAAGAAACGAAGTATCTTTCATGGTTTCTAGTCATGGTTTTGAAAGGTCCACACACATCAGTATGTATGAGTCCTAACAGATCACTTACTCGTTCACTTTTATTAGTGAAGGAGTCTTTGGCGAGTTTGCCAGCTAAGCAAGACTCACAATTGTCAAAAGAGTCTGGTCCTGTGAATTCAAGAATCCCTTCGGATTGGAGTCTTTTAACTCTTGCCTTGCTTATGTGGCCAAGTCGGCAATGCCATAGAAAAGTATCATTGATGCTAGTCTTGATACGTTTTGAAAGATGATATACGTTATTGTCAGTTTGAACATCAATCTCATAAAGACCATTTCGAGGTTTAGCCTCAAAATAAAAGATATCATTTAAGTAAGCAGAAATAGCCATGCCATTAAGAACATACTTAAATCCTTGTTCAAACAACAACGAAACTGAAATGATGTTTCTGGTCAAGCCAGGAGCATATAAACAATTATTCAAAGGAAAAACTAGGCCAGATTGACAAGTAAAATGAAATACTCCAGTTGCCAGAACTGGTACTCTCTTCCCATCTCCAACGATGAGTTCCATGCTGCCTTTATTCAGTTTCCTCCACTTCTCAGGCTCCTGCAAGACATTAACGATGTGGTAACCACATCCGGTATCAAATACCCATGTGTTGCTAGAGACAGTGAAAAGTTCAATAACGTATATGGAAATACCTCGAGAAGAGCCTTCACCATTGGCTTTCTTCTTCTTAATCTCAGCAAGGTATTCGGGACAGTTTCGCATCCAGTGTCCCATTTGGTTGCATCGGAAGCACTTGCGCTCCTTAAAGGGCGGTGGCTTTGGCTTTGCAACTATCTTGTTAGTGTTGGTGGCAACCTTGGCAGCAACAGTAACTTTCTTCTTGCCTTTTCCCTTAAAACCCGATTCTTTGGTTTTGGCTTCTTGACACCAGCAGATCGAATCATCGGAAGCATTTGCGCTCCTTAAAGCCGTCTTGAGCATGTTATGAAGCTCCGACACTGTCTTCACCCAACCATTCATGTTGAAATTCATTACGAACTGGTCGTATGATTTGGGGAGAGAGTTGAGGATGAAATCAGCTGCCATCTCATCGGGCAGGGGATAATCAAGTTTCTTAAGCTGATCGATGTGCCCCTTCATCTTAAGAACATGTGCACTGACGGGAGACCCCTCTGCCATCTTGCAACTGATGAGTTGTTTCATGGTGTCAAAACGTTCTTGACGGGCTTGTTTCTGGAACATGCCCTTGAGTTGCTCAAGCATCTCATAGGCACCAAAGTCTTCCAAGCCTTTAGCAAGCTCAGAAGTCATGGTGGCTAGCATAATACAGGAGACCTCAGCCTAGTCATCCTTATGCTTGTCAAGAACTTTTTGTGCAGCGGCTGTGTTGTTTTCAGGCTCGGTTGGAACTGGTCCATCGAGAACATACAGACGCTTTGTCATGGTCAGAACAAGTCTCAAGTTGCGGTGCCATTCGATGAAGTTGGTACCGTTCAGTTTATCCTTCTCAAGGATAGTCTTAAGGGCGTAGGGTGAGTATTCGTTTGACGACATCTGATTAATTAAGCAAAAGTAAATTTAATTAGTATTTTCGACGTTGTAGTCCTATTATTAATGACCCAATAACATTAATTAATTAATTAGGAGTATGAGAATCTGGCTTCCAGTTATTAAAGGCAGCTGTAGCACACAACATTAATAAGTGGTTAGGCAGACTGACAACGATTGTCAATTGTGAATAAAGCACAACTCTCGGTTATGTGGTCTATAGAGACAACGATTGTCTATATAGATACGTTTAGCCTCATCTTTGCCCACTATAAGTCTCCAGACAACTTTAGCACGTTACAGGAGAGTAAAGTAATAGTTGTCCTAGTACCGTGACTTGCGAAAGCGCCGGATGTGTCAACGAAACGCTTTCACCTTGATGGGATAGGCTAGAAAACAAGTACGGTGCTGTAGCTCCAAACACTCGAAATTTCACAGTATGCCTCAAGTGTGACTTGTAGTAGGATTCGCATAAACTATTGGTTTTTAAAATTGGGATTAATTTTAAAATTATCAAATAGAGTAAAAGTCAATTTTTACTGTATTTATTATCGGGAAGAATAGATGAACCCTTTCATCTCTCAGGACACTTAGTTTTAGATAACCTATTAAAAACTAAGTTTGTCGCGATATGACCAACCAATTTTAAGTTAATATAAAATCTATTAAGTTATTAGTTTTGGAAATCAAAATGTTTTTTTTTTAATTTGCAAAACATAATTGGTTAATAAAATGTTTATTTTCAAATTTATTTGGTATTAGGTCAGTGATATTATAATCCTATTATAAACAATCCAAGCAACCACAAATAGCAAATAACAATAATATGTAAATCCTTATGGCCAAAAGGTGATCGGTCTCGCTAGAACCAATTAGGGAGACCAATCGGGTCAAGGGGTTCACAACACAAAACAACCACAAGGATGGACTTCTTCGTGCATCCCGTCATCTTGCCCGAACTCCCACTAACTCCAAGAAGTCATCGAGCTCGTCCTCGGTTATCTTCGCGTCTTCTTAATTACAAATTTATAAACTAACAATAATTTGTCCTATTACAAATTTGAACCATTTTTATGGCCAAAAGAAAACCGAAAGTTAAATAATAACCTTTTTACAACTTTTGAACCAACCATATGACCAAAACAAGCTCAAACAACAAACACAACCAAACAAACACATAGGTCGGGGCCGGATTTACATATTCAAAATAAATAAAATTTCGGGTCGTTTTGACTTGGTCAAATAAAATAAACAAAACTTTGACCAACTCAAAATCACCCGAAAATAAATCTAGATCAAAAATTTAAACGATTTAAAAGTTTAAGATGTAGATCCGGTTTAAGCGAACCGGTATCGACTCGTACGTTGTAACCGCGACTCTGATACCACTGTTGGGTTTCAACGGTGGTTCGGAACGAAAATGGACAAACCTTTCTAACCCGTTTTAGTTAATGATTTTGTTTAATAGTTATTAATCAATATTAATAATCAAATATATAAACGAGTTATAAAAACGCAGCGGAATATAAACGATAAAACGAACCAAAAACCGAAACTCGAACCCGGATCCGATTACAACAATACGAGCACGATAAACGAAAATAAACAACCATAGTTTATAGTTTGTCGATATACCTCGGTTATCGAAACCGGGAAGACACCGAAGGATAACGAAGCAAGCTAGATGATACACAATCAACAAAACCCAACGAAAATCCGGCGGCGGCGGCGGATTCCGGCAAGTGGTATGGCGGCGGCTAGCGGGTGATATAGCTCAGATCCGGTGGCTGTAGAGGACGGCGAACAGCAGAGAACAACAGCAGCAACTAGCCAACAGCTTCAGGTCGCCGGAAATGGTTCGTCGGAAAAACGTGTTCGCCGGAGAAGAACCAGATCGCCAGAAAAACGTGGGCAGCTGAAGTTGCAGTGACACCAGCAGCTGGTATTAGACGGCGGTGGTGGTTGTGGTGACCGAGGGATGAATGGTGGTGGCTGTGCGTGGTTTGCGGCGGCCGGAAGGACTCGCCGGAAAAGCGGCGCCGGATAATACGCAGCAGCTAGGGTTTGTGGTTTTTAAGGTTGTGTATAAGTAATATCATCTTATACTATATATATAAGGTTATTAGGGTTTAATCAAGTTAAACCAATTGGGCTTGAGCCCAATTAACCAAACAAAGCCTTTAACCAACATCCAGTCCACCTAGTTGATTGTGTTGGGCCCAATTAACATTTAAATGGGTTTATGCTTCCGTTACCTCCGGTGTAACTCATACCAGGTCGCATTCGGGTCGGTCCGTGTTGACTTGACCCGAACCGACCATTAAATCCAACATGAACACCCTTATTCACCCATAAAACCTAGACAAATTTGAAGGTCCGATATTCTTCTTCTTTGTGGTGATCCTTTAATAATTAATATTTATAGTTAATTGAACCCACAAACTATTGCATACCTAAGAATGTTTTTTATCGGGGTTGGAAAATTTTGGTAGATATCTGTCACTAAGTATTAATATTTTTTGGGTCGTGCTTGAGAACGAGTCGGAATTGTAACCTTTAAGATCTTATATTTTAAATCGTTTCAGATATGCTTGAGAACGATTTTTTATCAACTGCAACATTTTCAAAATCTCACTCTTTGAATAAAAGTTGCATGAGGTAACATAAATGTTGTATTAGGTCTAATGTAACTTCGTCTGATGCAACTGTTTTTGTGAAATATATGTCACATTATAATAATTTGAATTAGAGCATTCTTATCCCATTCCTCATCATTATCTCTTTAATTACATTAAAAAACACTACATTTCTCTCTCATATTCAATTAAATAATATTTTTTATACCTTTATCATTACAGTTTTCTCTCTCCTTTACTCACAACTAATCCAACAAATATTAAAAAATAAATAGGGGCAAACAATGTTCCCCAAATGTTTCCCCAAATTTACAAAAAAATCACTACATTTTTCTCTCCACCCTATAATTTACACTCAAAACCTCACCCTATAATTTACATACTCTCCTCACATAGATTTAGGGGATGAGATGTGAATGCTCTTATAATGGAAATCAATGTTATTTTATTTTTGTAAATGGTTGGCACACAAAATATAGAGAGAAAATTCATAAATAATAATAATAATAATAATAATATCTATTTGTATTCAATATAAAAAAAATCAAGTTTTATTTAAATAACCCGTGAAACAAGTTTTGGAAATTTTCCACACAAACTTTTAAAGTTTTAAGTTGTCTTATTACTCTTTTGAGTCAATTTTTGGTCGAAAAGTATTTGGTCTCTATGAATAGACTCGAGGACATATCTAAATGGATGAATTATGATTGGTTTAAATCATATGAAATATTTTATTTAAGATCTAGCCATATATATATGGACCAAATTCATGAATCAACTTTATTTTTTAATAATAATAATAATAATAATAATAATAATAACAACAACCAGTGAAACAACTTTTGAAAATTTTCCACGTATCTGGACAGTTTTAAGCTGTCTTCTTATTCTTGGAGTCAATTTTCTAGTTGAAAACTATTTGGTTTTAATAAATCGGCTTGAGGACATATCTAACAGTATGGGTTTTGATATATTGATATCAGAGCCATTTTCGAGGTTAGGCGGGCCTCGGTCACTGCTAAAGTACCAATATTGAGAGAGACCCTAAAATTTTTAAAAATGTTATATACAAACACAATAAAAGATGGGTAAGTCAGCCCTTTAATAGGTTGTTTTTAACCACTTAAGCTCTCAATAGGTTTGTTTAGAAAAAGTAGGGGATGCGATTAACACTTTTGTTTCCGTTTGTTGCTACAATAACTCTGTTTTTGTTTATTGTTAACATTTTTTTTGTCGAATTTCAAATGAAAAAAACAATTATTTACGGGCTTTTCGTTGGTACCTATTTCGGGCACCCAAAATCTCCTAGACGGCCCAGATTAATACTATGAAGTATGAAAGATATTGTTTGTTTGTTGAATCAAACAACTCCCCACATAAAATAATACGCTACAAATCAAAAAGCTTTCTTGACAATGGGTTTCAGTCGATGATCAATCAGTGAAGGACAACAAAGAAACCGAGCCTGGGTAAAGAGTTCTTTAATTTAAATGTGTCAAGAATTCATCAATATCAATATTAAAAAAGGAATCAAATACCTCAAACTATATTAAACTTTGAAACAATCAACATTTTACAACTTAAACCATTCATTAAGAAATCCACTTGATACAACACCATATACTCAAAAACAACACGAACTTTGAATTTATAGAGTAACTGAACAAGACAATCGGTGGAAAAGACTCATATGAACAAACAAGAAATAATATGAACGAGCGGGTAAAGCTGAACCGAGAGAGCGTTTGAGCATAATAATAGCGTGTAAACAAGCTCTCAGCTCTCTGGATCATCATATATACGCTTAGTAAACTTCTCATGTATGGAAGAATTAGTCTTTAAGCTTTCAAGAGTTATAGCTTCAGTCCATGAGCTTCCACAGCATCCACAACTTTGACACAACACTTTCACTGATGCACAACTTTAGTCCCTGAGCTTATTGACAAAAGTCATTTTAACCCTCGCATTAATGATAAAACAACCAGATTAAACGAATCTTATTTTATTCAAAGTTTGCAACATTAAATTGTGTACTTTCAACAGAAGGCTTATTCACTTACGGATAATTAGTATAACTGCTAAAGAAGTCACCGTAGTAAATAATTTTATCCATCGCCTCTAATTTGATTCGAAATTTGCGTTTGTAATCTACTCGTGCGAAACTTTTTATAGTAGATTCAAGAGTAAAATACTTTTATAGGGTTCCAATGAAAAAAATGTAAAAATGATTAGAGATAGATTAACATTAAAACAAATATAACTTTTGAACTCTTCGATTTAACTCGTTCATAACCAAGTTATTTAATAATTAATATGTTAAAAAAATGCACTATGAATTGTGTTGTATAATTGCGTACCTGGAGGCTGAATTCGATCAATAATGCAAACCTGTAAAAATGATTTCAATCTTGGTTTATTGAACAATTGTTTGGATTAATCTCTGAATCGTGAATCACTTTCAGATAAACCTATTTGCGGGTTACATGCAATGATTTATCGAATAAGACAGAGATTTTCTGTAGTTGGAATTGGATTTTGAAGAATCTATGATGAAGAACCAGATTGAAGAATCTGTGATGAAGAACCAGAGAGAGGTAACTGTCTTCTCTGTTCTGTGTATTCAATGAGGAAATGATGTTCCAATGCAGAGAATGAAAACATCGACATATATAAATCAATTCCCATATCTCACATGAGCCCAAATAACTAATCATAAGCCCACTTATTATTATACTTAAGCCCAATTATAAAACCAAATAACAAAGCCCAAATAACATTATTGTTAAACAAGCCCGCACTCCCGCGTCACCTAACTCGTTTAATCTCTTAACGTTATTTCCTCCATCGACAAGTTAATCCAGTAACACTAAAATAACCAACAATCCTCCCCTATTATAGCGATATCCATGATTAACTTAACCATCGTCACAGAAACGCAAACGTATGCATAAATGAAAATGTCATACGGATTGAATTTTCATCTTAGTAAATTACACGATCCAAATATTCGAATATCGGGGTGTCCTATGGATTGAACCCTTGATATTCATTTGAATACTTGAAGGTAAAATACACATATGCTTATAAATCCAAATTCCACTCGACACTATATTTTACTAGCCTGTGTCCTAATCCTTCAAAGAATATATCAAAGCTCAAGTCCAACGCTTCTTGAAGCGGCTAAACTTCATATTCTTATAGGTAGTTCATTATTCTCGCACTCGCACTGCAATTTATCAATGAACTATTAAGAAGCTATACTTCAACCTTCTTTATCTTGGGGTCCGAACACAAACCTTGGGATGTTTATGATATTGTGTTCCAATATCTCTATGGCAAGCTTTCCGCATTGAATTCAGCATCTAACGTTGTATTAGATGAGAATTGGGTGTCTTGACAAAGAATATTAAAGTATGGACTTCAAACTCATCCCCATGACTGATACGTTCGCGAGATCTCTTCCTAACTCTTTTGTTAGATCATCAGCCAAATTATACTCATATATTACAAACCAACTGATATCACACATTGCATTGTACAATATATAACCGTCTAGACTTTCCATTATACCTTTGACATAGTCATCACTATCACACCTGATAGATTTTGGTGATATCGGTTTCACCACAATAGAATTTTATGAATCCAGTTTTTTAGCCATTCATCCACTTTTATTGGTTGTTGCAAATGCTAGAAACTCGCATTCCATTGTCAAGTGATGCAAATTCATTCCTTAATTACCTAAGAAATGAAGCATTCTCCAAAAGAGAATACGCATCCATAGTTAAACAGTTTGTTTACTACTTGCTAGTGTTGAGCACTAGGATTACTAGCATATCTGCTCAAATTGCCCACAACAGAAACTATGTAAGTCTTTGTGCAAATCATAGCATACATCATATATCCAATTAACTTTGAGTACTCTAATTGTGAAATAAAATCACATTGATTAGGCACAAACTTGATATTAGGATCTATATATAGGAGTGCTAACCAAAGAACAATCAAACTGATTAAGTTTCTTAAATACTTTCTCAATATAATGAAATCGAATCATCTATACAATTGTTTACCTAGGATAACATCAACATCCACTGGATCCTTTATATCAAAACTAGAATATAATAATTTCTTTGTCTAATCAGTCACTCAAACCTGAGTAAGATAACAAGGAATCAATTATTTCCTTTAAGATTCTATTTTTCTTTTCACTCCAAAATAATTCACATGACCTATCTGCCATGTCACAATATATACATATAGTCTACCATGCTTTGAAATGATTATGACATACAAACATATTCAATAACAAATACAACATTAATATTTAGTTTAAATTTATCTGACCTAATAACCTGCTTAAAACCATAAATTATTTAAAACAACCAAGACAATAGGTTCTTTTTAATCCCTGAAACTTACAACACATAATCCAAAACAAAAGGATTTCCACAAGTAAATACAAGTCTTCAACCGGTTCAAATTCTTCAAACCATTTCAGATCCTTGCATATATGACTCGTATCACCCGAGTCTACCCACCATGCAAGCATGTCATCCTGTAAATATTAGTAATAAGAAATAAACCAAAAATAATTCTTCACCGAATTATTTTAAAACCATTAGACTTTTCGAGTCCAATAACAAACTCGAAGATCGAGTGTCATTTGTTTCACACCGCAAAGGGTTTTCCAACTTGTATACTTCTAATGAGCTAATTGTTACTCGGGTCATGTCCCATTAACCCCATGTGTGTACCAATTCGGGTCTTTCGACCCATTTGGACCAGCCACGTTAGACTTGTTTCAACTCCTTCATTCGACTATCTTTCCTATGTATTGGCTTGCCAGATCTCCAATAAAACAACTTAGCAGTTCATATAAAGTGAAATACTTATTAGTTCAAAACTTTTCCTCTCTAGGATTTTCAGAAAAACCATCCATATTGGCTCTCCGCTTTTAGAAGATGATTGTCTCAAAGACCAAATGATGATTAATTAATCATATTACGATTTTAAGCAGTTTTCTTTTATTTCTGTAAAACCAAATAGTGTCTTTATTAATAATGAAATTCGAATTTGAATCATTAAATTCACATGATACGTGATTGATTCGAATTCAAAAGAGTAATTTTTCGATTGTGAAATCATGTTTAATACAACAAAATGCTCATTTCGAATTTATTAGTTAATTAATGAAAACTATTATGTTCTTATTTTCCAATGCAAAACAAAATAGTAAAACTTTTTCATTCTTTTCCAATTGGTTTTAACAATATAATCCACCATTGAATAAGAATAATATTCCAACTTATAGTGACCAATAACAATTACTGATTAAAATGATAACCCAAATTTATTCTAACTTTATTCCATGATTTCGATATTCAATATTGGTGAATTAAATCCAAACTTTATTCCAACTTGATTTTGATTTTTGTTTAACAGCAAGTCACACCCCGTATATTTAAGTCTCCATCAAATAACCCTTCCAGATTAATTCAAGAACCAGAAGTCAGAATTTTTTTATTTTTTTTAACTGAAATATTCAAAAACCCTTTATTATATTTTCAATAAATGGATATAATACTTCCATATGAAAGGGATGTTTCAAAACCATTATAGATATAATACTGACTCAATGATATAATAATTCAATTGTATGTAAAACTTGATTAAGTTCTTGAATTCTGACTCAATGATTGTTGACCACAAACAATTTCAAAAAAAAAAAAAAAAAAAAAAATCCAGATTTTTGATCAATCAGATTCTTGAACATATCCCACTCTTGATCGATTTCTTAAAACAATTTGATAAACAACCTGTTTCTTCTAATTCAATTATTCAATAAATAGGTTTATCTTTGTTGTATAATTGCGTACACGGAGGATGAATTCGATCAATAATGCAAACATGTAAAAATGATTTCAATCTTGGTTTATTGAACAATTGCCTGGATTAATCTCCGAATCGTGAATCACTTTCAGATAAACCTATTTGCGGGTTACACGCAATGATTTATCGGATAAGATATAGATTTTCTGTAGTTGGAATTGGATTTTGAAGAATCTGTGATGAAGAATCAGAGAGAAGTAACCGTCTTCCCTGTTCTGTGTATTCGATGAGGAGACGATGTTCCAATGCAGAGAATGAAAACATCGACATATATAAATCAAGAAACAGGATCAAATACATTTTATTCTTAACATGAAAACAGTGAGAACCAATTTGTTGTTATTATTAGGTTTATTTTTATAGGTGTTTGTTGTTATTTTTTGTTCATATTTGTCAGTTTTCGATTATGAGACGTTATAAGTATTTGCTGATTTATATTTTGTTGTTATTATTAGATTTTTTCTTTTGCTGTTAAAAATATTTGTTGGTATTTGCTGTTATTATTTTGTTCTTGATTTTGATTATTTTGTTGTATTTTTTAGGTTTTTTTATTTGTTATTATAAATCATTGTTTATGTAGATTGGTATTGTAGTTGGTATTGTTTGTTACGTTCTCATTTTTTTATAAATTATTATTATTTCCTACGTTCTCATGTTAAGATTAAAATGCACATGAACCTTCCCCTATAAATCAATTCCCATATCTCACATAAGCCTAAATAATTAATTATAAGCCCACTTATTACCCAAGTATAAAACCCAAATAACATTATTGTTAAACAAGCCCACACTCCCGCGTCACCTAACTCGTTTAATCTCTTAACGTTATTTCCTCCATCGACAAGTTAATCCAATAACACTAAAACCACCAACAAATTGGTGATAAATAGTTTCATATTTTAATTTTAAACGAGTAAATTTTAAGTGAAACAAATCAAAATGAACATGACTTGTTTAACTAAAGAGTTAAACAAGTTAACCTAAACATGACTGTTTTGTAATATGTTTAATGTGATAACCCAAAGCGTGACGGTAATTGTGTCCAGTTAAAAATTAACACCATATAGATGGTTTTGTTCTCGTCACAATCTATATGGCAGCATTTTATACGGTCGAATACACATCTAAAACAGCTCTAATATGTGTAAAAATTGAAAAGTCAGACAGTGCTCAATGACGCCGAGTTCAATCTCAAACTCGATAGTAATTGTAAATACTATAAATATTATGAGATTTATGATCATCATTGTGTACATATTAAAAGTGCTCAACGATTTAATACATAACCAAACACTTATTTTTCCTTTAATCAATATCAAGTAACAACGTATCACACTATTTTCCCAAATGTTGAGTTTCTTTAATCGAACCTCAAATCATACTTCAAGTTTCTACTAACCGGGTTGAAAATCCCGAAATTTTTCTCCGTCGGTTCTCCAGGTTTGTTGTTCTCATCAAACATCGCAAACAAATATGTCTCGATAACTTTTCTGGGCATCAATGGTGTACCCGGTGCACTTTTAACGTGCTCGATCAGATTCTTATAGTAAATTCCAGCATTTCCTACGTTTGCTGCCTCACCACCCGCCGAAGGCCATCCACTCTCGGACACTACAATTTCCAAACTCCCCCCTCCAAGATGTGCTTGAGCCGCGTAATGAGCGTCTAACATGGCATCAAAAAGGTTCGAATATCGTAAACCGTTATTTTTATCGGTCACTACGTTTCCTTGTGCAGTAAACAACGCATATTTTAAATTTTTGTTAGGGCCACCAAGGTAACCAAAGTAAGGGTAGATATTGGCTAGCATTGGCAAGTTGTTATCTACTAGAAATCTAATTATTGGCTAAATATACCCTGGCACTTTAAATGCACCATTGCTTGGTGGATAGGTGTCTCTCAATAGACCGGTGTAGGTTGCGGTTGACACCTTAATGCGGTCATTTAGGCGAGCGGCTCTAAGGGCGTTATGGACATTTCGCATGGCGGGGAGTACAAAACTCATATATTGCCTACTTTCATTATCTGGATCGACTTCGTTTCCAACCACGATGTACTTGAAGTTGACATTCGGGTAACGTTGGATGTTCTCACTAACCCATATATTTGCCTGATTCTGATCATTGAGCGACTGAAGACGGTGGTTAGGAACATCGACCATGAGTACGATACCGGTTCCACGAAGTGCGGTAAGTGTGGCTTGATTTGGATCATAGATTCGCATATTGGATATGCGGTTGTTTCGGTAAAGGGTTACCGTGTCTTGTTCATTTGGAAAATTGTTACCGAGACGACCATTGCACACCCCTACATTTGCATCTGTTTTGCACCAAATGAAAATAATATTGATTAAACATATATCATATATGTATACATTCAGAATCAATAACATACGCTGAAAACTGTATAACGTATTTATATATGTATATTAATTTTTGAATGGGTAAAAATATGATGTAGCGGCTAATCTGACATGTTTGAATTCGTATGCACTCAAAGATGTTTGTTATGCTTAATTACGATATTGAATAATTTGTTCGTTGTCTACATGATAAACAAAAGAGTGATACCTGTGAGCCTGAGAAGATAGTAGTAGACCGAATAGTAGAAGCTTTGATGCCATAACTTCGGTTTTGTGACTATTTCTTTTGAGATATAAACATATATATAGTGAACAAAATCCAAGAGTCAACTTAAGTTTCTACAAAATAATAATAATACTTATTTTTATTTCATTTTTGAAAATTTCCACACAACTAGTCTTCTAAAGTTGTAAGTTGTCTTATTGTTCTTTGACTCAATATTAAAGTTGAGAAGTATTTTGGGTTTGATGAGTTGATTTAAGATCGTATCCAACGGTAGGATTGATAAATGCTATTGAGATATATCATATATATTGTTTTAAAAATTTCTTGACTTTTTTAATATTCATCGCGATACCAAAATAAATGCTTTAATATTAACGACCTTTTCTAATCCAGTGTTTCTATAGTATATTCAATGAAAAGACGTTGTTTGTAATAATCTGATGTTAAATTAATGGAGTTAATTCAAGAATTAACAAACTTCTAGCTATATAGATGAGTTTGAGACATTTTAGAAAAGCTCTTCGGTTCTAATTTAGGATGGTAAGCAAAAATATGTGTTCATGGTTGTATCATGCTTAGCATAGACGTTGATGACTTAATGAGCCGAACATATTTGGAAAAGTCCAAATTAAACTTATGAGCCACTAGACACTACTTAAAGCTTGAAGACCAAAATCTAATCGGCATCTACTAATTATTTTGTGTAAAAAAATGCCAGTATTAAAAGCGATATGCATAGCGTACAACCCATGTATGCACAAATAAACTGAGGTACAACATAAGAAGCAACACTTTACAACTAAGCTGTTGGGGACTCACTCATATGAAAAGGGTGTCTGCCGACCCATGTGAAAGAAAACTTTAGTGTTAATATATCAAAAATTTCCCGGCCGACCCTTGCAAAATTTTGACCTCAACCCCTTTGAGATTTTGAAACCGACCCGTGTGTAATTTTGAGATGACCCCCATGATATTTTGAGACCAACCATTGTAAAAATAAAATAAAAATTTTAGAAATATATTTATATAAATGTTTATATAAACAACTTTTCCTATTAAATTTGAGTTTAATACCAATTAGGAAATCCAATGACCAATACCCAACTCAAATTTTAATCCCAAAACCCAATTTTAACATTACCCAACGTTTAGCCCGATATCCAATCCAATTCCAAATATGGTTTCTTTGATTTGAAGCGGCAAACCTTGTCCAATTGTATGATCATTCTTTGAATTGTTTGACTATTTGTGATAGTTCGGGCGTTTTCTATTCCAAAAATATTACGATTAGCCGAGATGTACCCATACAATTTTAATGAAAGTGATAAAAGAAGACTCCTGGTTGAGCTCGTGACATATATTGATAATTTGAAAGGAGATAAACGATTTAAACACTTCATGGTTTAGCAAATCTTGTTCAATTGATGGTTCAAACAAAGAAACACCATTCCTTTGCATTGGTGTATCATTTACTAATGTTAGCTCTCTGTAACATCCCAAATTTCTATAATAATAGTTTAATATATTATTTAGTTTTAACGGAGAGAATTTACCTGAGTAGTAAATAATAAATAAAGAGATAAGTAGGCTAAGTAAATGTAATTAATCATGGACTAAAAAGGGAAAGATGGGCCTTAGATCCATGGTCTTATGGGAGTATAAATACCCCTTAAACCCTAAATCTTTCCATTTTCATCCATAATATCCATCTTATTCTCTCTCTAAACCTAAAAACCTCACCCATCCTTTCCATTTCGGCCGCAAGCAATATCAAGGAAACCGAGATCAAATCCAATCTTTTGTTAGTAGATCTTTGGAATACAAGCTAGATACAAGATCAATACCCTATAATCAAGCTAGCCGTAACCCACAAACCGTATAAAGGTGTTGGTGCATTTTGTGACCGTCGCTATGCAATTCTGATTAGCGGAAATGAAGTACGAAGTTAGAACAACTTCGCCATAGGCGAAGTTATAACAACTTCGCCATAGGCGAAGTTGTAACAACTTCTGCCATAGGCGAAGTTATAACAACTTCGCCTTAGGCGAAGTTAGCCCAAGCCCGCGAAGTTTATATATATATGTGTGTCTTGTTTAGGTTTTGCAATTCAGAAAATTAGAGTATTGTGTGTTCAGTTCAAGTAGCTAGAGAGAAACAGAGAGGCAGAGTCGTGTGGGACGGACCGAGGTAGAGCTCACCTCGGGTCGGCCGTCATTTGTTTTCATGTTTGGTATGTAATGTGTTTCGGTTATTATATAAAAGATCTGCAGATGTGTTTATCCCATTCGTGTGTTTGTTCGTGTATGTGCATGTGTGTAATCGTGTTCTTCGTCTTCTACATCATTAAACGAGTCTAGGAGGATTCCGCACTCCTAGACCTCATGCGGATCTCGTATCGATCAGCGACGCCTGGGGGGACCTACAAGTGGTATCAGAGCCTTAGGCTCTTATGCTATGGTTCGAGATCTGCGTTTTGGTGTTTCTGGCACGTTTCTGATGCGTTTTTGGCCGAACAGCCGCCGCAGGCGAAGTTATGGGGTTCAGGCG
Organism: Bidens hawaiensis; assembly: GCF_021521415.1. Taxonomy (NCBI): domain Eukaryota; kingdom Viridiplantae; phylum Streptophyta; class Magnoliopsida; order Asterales; family Asteraceae; genus Bidens; species Bidens hawaiensis. The sequence continues at coordinate 1,267,876 of NW_027491410.1, forward strand.
AAGTTGTCACTTAAATTTTAGGGTTTAGGCGAAGTTATCAGTCAGGCGAAGTTATGGACAGGCGAAGTTATGAACAGGCGAAGTTAAGGAGGGGCGAAGTTGACTTTTAGGCGAAGTTGACTTTAGGCGAAGTTAAAAAAAAAAGTGTTTGGAGTTTTCGTCTGTATGGCCAGGTGTACACGATTATTGTGAGACCGAAGACGTTGTTCCGTCAACGAGTGAAACTTGTTATCTCTTGGTCTTACGTGTGTACAAATACGTGTCAACTCTGGATATGGAGTTGAGGTTGTGAATGGGATATTGATTGATACTGGATATTGACACATATTTGGGTGGTTGTGGGCAATGAATAGTTGTTGTTCGAGGTTGACCAACTGAAGAAAGTCAAATTGAACTGAAGGTTTTCGTCATTACTGGATTGCGGTCAGAGCATATTATTTATGTTATTTTCAAGGCGTTCGAGAATTGGATCCTGAAACGTGATACTTATTTATTAAAGTAAAAATTCTGGAACAAGTTGGATTTAATCGGGAATTAAAGTGTTTATGTTCTTGATCATTATCCCTGGTGATTGAAGATGCTTCGGATTAATTAATGGTCATGTGTGTTAGATTCTGTCAAGGTGGTTTTGTGATGAAATTGATCACTTGATGTTGAGTAGTTGAAGATTAAACCTTATCGTATGCCGACGTGTTGGTGAAGTTGTGGAGGGAGCCCAACTTCACGTGTTAGTGAAGTTAGAAGAACTTCACGTGTTGGTGAAGTCAGAAGGACTCACGTGATTGGTTGAGATGATCAATTAGGCACGGGGATGCATGCATTTCAAAGACCTCAATCTATATAGTCGGAGAAGCTTACACTGAAGGGGAGATCTGATATGGAAGACGCTGGGTGATTGGTAGATTTGTGAAGCTACATGACAGTTTCAGACACGGCTGGTTGAAGAGCAAACAGAAGATCATCTGTTAAGAGGGAGTCTGTTGGTGCATGTTTTTGTAACAGATGATCTTTTTTGTTTGTTAGAATTGAGAGCAACGGTCAAAGGGGAGTCTGTTGGTGCATTTTGTGACCATCGCTATGCAATTCTGATCAGCGGAAACGAAGTACGAAGTTAGAACAACTTCGCCATAGGCGAAGTTGTAACAACTTCTGCCATAGGCGAAGTTAGCCCTAGCCCGCGAAGTTTATATATATATATATGTGTGTGTCTTGTTTAGGTTTTGCAATTCAGAAAATTAGAGTATTGTGTGTTCAGTTCAAGTAGCTAGAGAGAAACAAAGAGGCAGAGTCGTGTGGGACGGCTCGAGGTAGAGCTCACCTCGGGTCGGCCGTCATTTGTTTTCATGTTTGGTATGTAATGTGTTTCGGTTATTATATAAAAGATCTGCAGATGTGTTTATCCCATTCGTGTGTTTGTTCGTGTATGTGCATGTGTGTAATCGTGTTCTTCGTCTTCTACACCATTAAACGAGTCTAGGAGGATTCCGCACTCCTAGACCTCATGCGGATCTCGTATCGATCAGCGACGCCTGGGGGGACCTACAAGTGGTATCAGAGCCTTAGGCTCTTATGCTATGGTTCGAGATCTGCGTTTTGGTGTTTCTGGCACGTTTCTGATGCGTTTTTGGCCGAACAGCCGCCGCAGGTGAAGTTATGGGGTTCAGGCGAAGTTGTCGCTTAAATTTTAGGGTTTAGGCGAAGTTATCAGTCAGGCGAAGTTATGGACAGGCGAAGTTATGAACAGGCGAAGTTAAGGAGGGGCGAAGTTGACTTTTAGGCGAAGTTGACTTTAGGCGAAGTTAAAAAAAAAGTGTTTGGAGTTTTCGTCTGTATGGCCAGGTGTACACGATTATTGTGAGACCGAAGACGTTGTTCCGTCAACGAGTGAAACTTGTTATCTCTTGGTCTTACGTGTGAACAAATACGTGTCAACTCTGGATATGGAGTTGAGGTTGTGAATGGGATATTGATTGATACTGGATATTGACACATATTTGGGTGGTTGTGGGCAATGAATAGTTGTTGTTCGAGGTTGACCAACTGAAGAAAGTCAAATTGAACTGAAGGTTTTCGTCATTACTGGATTGCGGTCAGAGCATATTATTTATGTTATTTTCAAGGCGTTCGAGAATTGGATCCTGAAACGTGATGCTTATTTATTAAAGTGAAAATTCTTGAACAAGTTGGATTTAATCGGGAATTAAAGTGTTTATGTTCTTGATCGTTATCCCTGGTAATTGAAGATGCTTCGGATTAATTAATGGTCATGTGTGTTAGATTCTGTCAAGGTGGTCTTGTAATGAAATTGATCACTTGATGTTGAGTAGTTGAAGATTAAACCTTATCGTATGCCGACGTGTTGGTGAAGTTGTGGAGGGAGCCCAACTTCACGTTTTAGTGAAGTTAGAAGAACTTCACGTGTTGGTGAAGTCAGAAGGACTCACGTGATTGGTTGAGATGATCAATTAGGCACGGGGATGCATGCATTTCAAAGACCTCAATCTATATAGTCGGAGAAGCTTACACTGAAGGGGAGATCTGATATGGAAGACGCTGGGTGATTGGTAGATTTGTTAAGCTACAAGACAGTTTCAGACACGGCTGGTTGAAGAGCAAACAGAAGATCATCAGTTAAGAGGGAGTCTGTTGGTGCATGTTTTGTAACAGATGATCTTTTGTGTTTGTTAGAATTGAGAGCAACGGTCAAAGGGGAGTCTGTTGGTGCATTTTGTGACCGTCGCTATGCAATTCTGATCAGCGGAAACGAAGTACGAAGTTAGAACAACTTCGCCATAGGCGAAGTTGTAACAACTTCTGCCATAGGCGAAGTTAGCCCTAGCCCGCGAAGTTTATATATATATATATGTGTGTGTCTTGTTTAGGTTTTGCAATTCAGAAAATTAGAGTATTGTGTGTTCAGTTCAAGTAGCTAGAGAGAAACAGAGAGGCAGAGTCGTGTGGGACGGCTCGAGGTAGAGCTCACCTCGGGTCGGCCGTCATTTGTTTTCATGTTTGGTATGTAATGTGTTTCGGTTATTATATAAAAGATCTGCAGATGTGTTTATCCCATTCGTGTGTTTGTTCGTGCATGTGCATGTGTGTAATCGTGTTCTTCGTCTTCTACACCATTAAACGAGTCTAGGAGGATTCCGCACTCCTAGACCTCATGCGGATCTCGTATCGATCAGCGACGCCCGGGGGGACCTACAAAAGGTATGTTCTTAATCTTAAAGGTTACGTTTTTATGATCGGTTAGCCATGAGACTTGACCCTAGAGTAGATTGGATCTAGCTATCTTATAAAAATGCAAACTTGATGATTAAAATGGACAATATGGACTCATAGGTAAAACGGCTCAATATGAACCCTAGATCTAGCCTAGAACGTTTTAAATTTATAAAGTTCCAAACTTTATGCCTAAAACGGGATAGATCTTGAAACCATGATAGTAATGGGTGTAATCGGGTAAGAATGATGATGAATGATGATTAAAAGTTCATAATATGAACCATAGAACATGTTACGGGGCTGTTAGAAATGAAAAAGGATAGAAGGATGAACTGAGCTGAGGGTTTTCGGCCAAGGAGGAGGATCCGTGGTCAAACCTCATAGTTCTCGGTCACAAGGTGGCCAGCAAGAGTTCTCGGCCAGAATGTTCTCGGCCACGTGGTTCTCGGCCAGGATGTTCTCGGCCATGTAGTTCTCGGCCAGGAAGGTTCTCGGTGACCAGGAGTTCTCGGTCACTTGACGATCTCGGTGGCCATAAGTCCTCGGTCAACATACGAGTTCTCGGTAAAACCTCGTGGGTTCTCTGCCTTGGGGTTCTCGGCCACTTAATGAATTAATATGGTCTGTGGGCTTGGCCCAGCTAGACCCAGAAGCCAAATGATCAGTGGGCCTCAAACGAACTAGTTGGCCCATCTCCATAAGTTAGACAAATGAGCCCAACATAGATGATTCATAGGCTAACTAAATAACCCACTAAATTAAGTGTACGGATGATTAAAACCCATGTATAAATAACAGTTAACCGTGCTCAATTAAAGAATTGAATCACTATTAACGGCGAACGCAACAGTATCCAGGTGAGTTTCTAGCCCCACTTCCTTGTTATGTTTTCGGGGCTGTGTGCATACTCAATGTGGTAGTTAATATACTTACCTTAAATGGTAAGTGTATGCCCTGTATGAATTATGTATGATGATTGCTTGACGGTGCATGAACGATCTTCGGATATTGCATGGACCTTCAGGTGGTAGTTAACGATATGATTGATATATACGATGTTGTATGTATGAATATATATGATGTATGAATGATTAAGTATGATGTAAGTATGATATGTTGCCGGTACGTGAACGCTCTTCGGAGATTGCACGTATTGTCAAGGAAGGTACGTAAAGGACAGGTATGTTATAGTAGCACGAGATGAAGGGTGACCGGACCCTAATAATATTCGAGGATGAAGGGTGACCGGACCCTAATAATATACGAGGATGATGGGCGACCGGACCCTAATAATATCCGAGGATGGAGGGTACCGGACCCTAATAATATCCGAGGTATGTAAGGCGAATGCTCTTTATAACGTAAGGTTAGTTATGGATGTATATGAAAGAATGATGGACGGATTAAGTATGAGATGCGTACCTACGGGCACGTATATGTGTATGTATAGTAAGTTATGTGATTAGCTAGAACTCACTCAGCGTAGCTGACGGTTAGTATGCACGCAGGCAAATAGGTTGAGGCAGCTCGCGTGATTGAAGACAAATGGCATGGAATCGAAGATACTGACATCTCGAAGGAATGTTGTGATGTTTTAAAAGACTATGTTTTGATTTAAATGACTTTTAATGTTTTATAAATCAAGATTTGAAGATTATGTATGATATTATGGTTGAAGTTTTTATTCCGCGTAAAGTTTTAATTAACTCTGATATTTAGAACCGCGTTTATGAGTAAATACAACACCAAAGTAGGGCTACCGGTAACGGGGCCTTACAAGTTGGTATCAGAGCAAAGTTCGAGAGATTTAAGCATACTACATGCTTAGACTCGAACAGAGAATGAGATTTAAATAAGAAAAGAGAGAAGATGTCAGTTCAAGAATGCCATGTGTCGCTCAAGCAAGCTTAGCAAAGGGAAGATGTATGATCAAATGATGTATGTTAATTGATAAAGAAAGGTTATGTGATCGATAGGGATAGGATTAATTGATTGTCTTGACTGACTAACTGTTTAAAAGAGAACCAGCACAAATAGACTCGTAAAGGGAAGTGTATAGGACACGGAAAGCAACGTGATCAGCTAATCACAGCTGGCCACTGTTATTACCTGTTAGCCTTACTATCCTTGTACTAAACAGTTCCTAGAGTGATGACGTTTATGTTTTCCCTTTTAGAATACAATAGCTGGAGCTGGAGGTCGCACTGGACGACGCGGCAGGCCTCATCGTGTCCAGCAACCTTCGGTTGAGAAAACTTCCAACACCGGAGATGAAGGAAGCGCAGCTGGATCCCGCAATTCAAGAAGTTATTGTTCAAGCTGTAGCCACTGCTGTGAAGAATATTACTCCTGGAGGGTCTGCTGGAAGCCGTGAAAGAACTGCTGGAGGGGCAGGTGGGGATGGTAGGAGAGATGAGGAAGAAGAAAGGGAGGCCTCGAGTGGGGTTAATTCTGTGAAAGATGGTGACAGGAAAAGAGGCCGAGGCGGGTGCAACTATAAGTCCTTACAAAGGATGTGACCCGCCGAAGCTGTCTGGGTTGGGTGACGCAATTGCTACTCTTCAGTGGATAACCACTATGGACAAAATTATCTGCATTAGCGAGTGTCATCCCGATCAAGCTGTCGGTTATGCCACCCAATCGTTTGAAGATGAGGCAATGTATTGGTGGGAATCGATTGAGCAGAGAAGGAGTCGAGAGGAAATCAAGGCTATGAGGTGGGAGGATCTGAAAGAATTGGTTATGAAGAAATTCTGTGCTGACGCCGAGGTTGAGAGGGCGGAGATGAGGTTCCTGAACTTGAAAGCCGGAACGATGACACATCATGAGTATACCACCGAGTTCAACCGAATGTCTAGGTAGGTACCCGATATGGTCAACACTGAGGCTAAAAGAATCAAGTGCTATGTGAGAGGATTGCCACAAAAAGTCCGCATGCTAGTCAGGACGAGTAAACCTGCTACCTTCGACTCTGCTGTCGAACTCACAGAGATGGTTTATGCAGACCTGGCTGCGGAAGATATTGTGGTGGAAGAAGAAAAGAAAGATAAGAAGTGGGTCAATGTCAAACGACCCGGTACTCAGTTGTGGAACTCTAAGGACAAGAAGCAGAAGGTGTGGGAGAGGAAGACATGCAAGACGTGTGGGAAGGTGCACGGTGGCGAGTGCAAGTGGGGTGTTGGCTCGGATGTGTGTCACAAGTGTGGAAAAGCTCATGGTGGAGAATGCAGGATGGGGTCTAATGCGTGTTATAAGTGTGGGAAGGTAGGGCATTATGCCAATGAGTGCAGCGCAAAGCCATCATGTTACAAATGTGGCAAGACAGGCCATATGGCGAGAGAATGCACCGATGGTGAGGCTGGTGGTAGTGGGAAGAAGGATACTGAACAAGCTAGGCCAAGAACCAGGGCCTACATGCTGACTCAGGAACAAGCCTAGCAGATTCCGGATGTTGTCACAGGTACGTTTCTAGTAAACGGTATATCCGCTTCAGTATTGTTTGATTCAGGTGCGAACAAAAGTTTCGTAGCCACGCCATTTACTAAATTAGCTAAAATGAAAAGTTTTCGAGTGTCTGAAACTTTTATAGTAGAAACCGCTAGTGACACTTCAATTAAAATAATGAAAGTGGTTAAGGACGCTAAGATAGAGTTAGAGGGACACGAGTTCCCTGTTACCTTGTATGTTATGACCTTAGGAGGGTTCGATGTGGTGCTGGGAATGGATTGGTTATCTGAGTATGAAGCTCAGATAGTATGTAAGAGCAGGATAATAAGGTTGAAGTCCTTGGATGGTAGTGCGGTGACGGTTTATGGTGATAAGGAAAGTTTTGGGCTTAACGTCATTTCGATGATAAAAGTCGAGGGCTTGTTAAGGCGGGGGTGTGGTGCCTACCTGGCGTATATTGTCAACGCTACGGCCGAAACGAAAGAAATGAAAGATGTTCATATCGTGTGCGACTACCCAGAAGTATTCCTAGAGGATCTTCCGGGGTTGCCACCGGAGCGAGAGATAGAATTCCAGATAGATTTAGTACCAGGAGCCCAACCCGTCGCGAAAGCGCCTTACCGACTAGCACCGTCCGAGATGAAAGAATTAATGTCCCAACTGCAAGAACTCCTCGACAAAGGTTTCATAAGGCCAAGTGTTTCCCCGTGGGGCGCACCAGTGTTGTTCGTGAAGAAGAAGGATGGAAGTATGAGAATGTGCATAGACTATCGCGAGTTGAACAAGCTTACGGTAAAGAATAGATATCCTTTGCCAAGGATTGATGATCTGTGTGACCAACTGCAAGGTTCAAGTTGGTTTTCACGAATAGATCTTAGATCAGGCTATCATCAGCTGAAGGTGAAGGAGGCAAACATCCCTAAGACAGCGTTCCGAACACGGTATGGACACTATGAGTTCCTCGTGATGTCATTCGGTCTAACAAATGCTCCTGCAGCATTTATGGACATGATGATAGGGTGTGTCGGCCAATGTTGGATAAGTCAGTTATTGTCTTCATCGAAGATATATTGATTTATTCAAAGAGCGTACCTGATCATGCTGAACATCTGAAGGAGGTATTAGAGACTCTGAGGAAAGAGAAGTTATATGCTAAGTTTTCAAAATGCACGTTCTGGTTGAGAGAAGTGCAATTTCTAGGTCACGTGATTAATCCTGAAGGGATTACCGTGGACCCAGCTAAGATTGAAGCGATAACTAATTGGAAGACTCCACAGAATCCGACTGATATACGAAGCTTCCTAGGGTTAGCTGGCTACTATAAGAGATTCATCGAAGGTTTCTCCAAGATAGCCGCACCGTTGACCGGTATGACCCGAAAGTCGATAGTATTCAGTTGGGGAAAGTTCCAAGAAGAAGCCTTTCAAGAATTAAAGAAGAGACTCACGCAAGCTCCAATCCTTGCCTTACCCGATGGTGACGAGGATTTGGTTGTTTGTACTGATGCTTCGCATCGTGGGTTAGGTTGCGTATTGATGCAACGAGGAAAGGTGATAGCTTACGCGTCTAGACAGTTGAAAGTCCACAAGAGTACTTATCCGACGCATGATTTAGAGCTAGCAGCAGTAGTGCAAGCTTTGAAGATATGTAGGCATTACCTGTATGGTACTAAGTGTACCATTTACAAAAACTATAAGAGCTTAAAATATTTCTTTGAGCAGAAAGAACTGAATATGAGACAGAGAAGGTGGTTAGAGCTTATAAAAGACTACGATTGTGATATAAAATACTACCCTGGTAAAGCCAATGTGGTCGCCGATGCGCTAAGTCGTAAGAATGAGGAAGTCATTGCAACGGTGAAGTTCTACAAGCTTATTATGAATTCAAGCCTTTTCGAAGAAATCATCAAAGTGCAGTCAGAGGTGCTAGTAGACGAGAAGTTAGTAAAGAAATAAAGAGTTTACGGCCAGCAAGATGAGTTGATGGAAAACACTCATGGTGTTAAGACTAGATTTGACCGTATGTGGATTCCACTCCATGGAGATCTCAGAGGTCGAATCTTAGATGAAACTCATAAATCAAGATACTCGATTCATCCTGGAGCTACAAAGATGTATCAAGATTTGAAAAGAGATTATTGGTGGCCTGGAATGAAGAATGATGTAGTAGATTATGTCAGTAAGTGCTTAACTTGTTTACAAGTCAAAGCAGAGCACCAGAAACCTTATGGGAAGATGCAACCTTTGGAGATACCTGAATAGAAGTGGGAACACATCACCATGGATTTCATAACTAAGCTACCTCGTACAGCTAAGCATCATGATACCATCTGGGTGATTATGGACCGTTTGACCAAGAGTGCTCACTTTCTGCCCATACGAGAGGCCATCTCGTCAGAAAAGTTAGCAAGTTTGTTCATCAAAGAGGTTGTATCTAAGCATGGAGTGCCACTTTCGATTGTGTCTGATAGAGATACTCGATTCACTTCAAGGTTTTGGAAGAAATTCCATGAAGCTATGGGAATGAGATTGAACATTAGTACGACGTATCATCCTCAAACCGATGGACAGTCCGAGAGGACGATCCAAACCCTTGAGGATATGCTACGTGCTTGTGTTTTAGACTTTAGTGGAAGTTGGGATGATCATCTGCACCTAGCAGAGTTCTCCTATAACAACAGCTACCATTCAAGTATTGGTATGCCACCGTTTGAGATGCTCTATGGTAGACGATGTAGAACTCCCGTGTGTTGGGAGAGATTGGTTAGAAAGAAATGGGAAGCCTAGAGGTTGTCTAAGAAACGTCTTCAAAGTTCGAGCAGATTAAGGCTAGAATGAAAGATGCACAAGACAGACAGAAGTCATATGCTGACAAGTGGCGACGACCGATTGAGTTTAACGTTGACGACAATGTGATGCTCAAGGTCTCGCCTTGGAAAGGAATTATTCGTTTTAGAAAGAGGGGGAAATTGAGTCTGAGATACATTGGACCATTCAAAATTTTAGATCGCGTGGGCAAAGTAGCTTATAAGCTGGAATTGCCCGAAGAGTTAGAAGGAATACACTCAACCTTCCATGTTTCTCATATGAGAAAGTGTCTGGCGGATGACACGTCGCACGTGCCATTGATGGACATTGAGGTTGATGAACAATTGAACTATATTGAACAACCGATAGAGATCGTCGATCGCAAAGAGAAGCAGCTTCGTCTTAAGGTTATACCCTTAGTGAAAGTGATATGGAAGCATCGCAAGGGATCAGATGCTACTTGGGAAGCTGAGGATGAGATGCGCAAGTTTTACCCTAAACTGTTTAAGTAATAGTTAGGTTTCGGGGACGAAACCTCTTTAAGGAGGGAAGACTTGTAACATCCCAAATTTCTATAATAATAGTTTAATATATTATTTAGTTTTAACGGAGAGAATTTACCCGAGTAGTAAATAATAAATAGAGAGATAAGTAGGCTAAGTAAATGTAATTAATCATGGACTAAAAAGGGAAAGATGGGCCTTAGGTCCATGGCCTTAAGGGAGTATAAATACCTCTTAAACCCTAAATCTTTCCATTTTCATCCATAATATCCATCTTATTCTCTCTCTAAACCTAAAACCCTCACCCATCCTTTCCTTTTCGACCGCAAGCAATATCAAGGAAACCGAGATCAAATCCAATCTTTTGTTAGTAGATCTTTGGAATACAAGCTAGATACAAGATCAATACCCTATAATCGAGCTAGCCGTAACCCACAAACCGTGTAAAGGTATGTTCTTAATCTTAAAGGTTACGTTTTTATGATCGGTTAGCCATGAGACTTGACCCTAGAGTAGATTGGATCTAGCTATCTTATAAAAATGCAAATTTGATGATTAAAATAGACAATATGGACTCATAGGTAAAACGGCTCAAGATGAACCCTAGATCTATCCTAAAACGTTTTAAATTTATAAAGGTCCAAACTTTATGCCTAATACGGGATAGATCTTGAAACCATGATAGTAATGGGTGTAATCGGGTAAGAATGATGATGAATGATGATTAAAAGTTCATAATATGAACCACAGAACATGTTACGGGGCTGTTAGAAATGAAAAAGGATAGAAGGAAGAACTGAGCTGGGGGTTTTCGGCAAAGGAGGAGGATCCGTGGTCAAACCTCATAGTTCTCGGTCAAAAGGTGGCCAGCAAGAGTTCTCGGCCAAAATGTTCTCGGCCACGTGGTTCTCGGCCAGGATGTTCTCGGCCATGTAGTTCTCGGCCAGGAAGGTTCTCGGTGACCAGGAGTTCTCGGTCACTTGACGATCTCGGTGGCTATAAGTCCTCGGTCAACATACGAGTTCTCGGGAAAACTCGTGGGTTCTCTGCCTTGGGGTTCTCGGCCACTTAATGAATTAATATGGTCTGTGGGCTTGGCCCAGCTAGACCCAGAAGCCAAATGATCAGTGGGCCTCAAACGAACTAGTTGGCCCATCTCCATAAGTTAGACAAATGAGCCCAACATAGATGATTCATAGGCTAATTAAATAACCCACTAAATTAAGTGTACGGATGATTAACACCCATGTACAAATAACAGTTAGCCGTGCTCAATTAAAGAAAGGAATCACTATTAACGGCGAACGCAACAGGATCCAGGTGAGTTTCTAGCCCCACTTCCTTGTTATGTTTTCGGGGCTGTGTGCATACTCAATGTGGTATTTAATACACTTACGTTAAGTGGTAAGTGTATGCCCTGTATGAATTATGTATGATGATTGCTTGACAGTGCATGAACGATCTTCGGATATTGCATGGACCGTCAGGTGGTAGTTAACGATAAGATTGATATATACGATGTATGAATGTTGTATGTATGAATATATATGATGTATGAATGATTAAGTATGATGTAAGTATGATATGTTGCCGGTACGTGAACGCTCTTAAGAGATTGCACGTATTGTCAAGGAAGGTACGTAAAGGACAGGTATGTTATAGTAGCACGAGATGAAGGGTGACCGGACCCTAATAATATCCGAGGATGAAGGGCGACCGGACCCTAATAATATCCGAGGATGAAGGGCGACCGGACCCTAATAATATCCGAGGTATGTAGGGCGAATGCTCTTTATAACGTAAGGTTAGTTATGGACGTATATGAAAGAATGATGACAGGTTAAGTATGAGATGCGTACCTACGGGCACGTATACGTGGCCAGCAAGAGTTCTCGGCCAGAATGTTCTCGGCCAGGATGTTTTCGGCCATGTAGTTCTCGGCCAGGAAGGTTCTCGGTGACCAGGAGTTCTCGGTCACTTGACGATCTCGGTGGCCATAAGTCCTCGGTCAACATACGAGTTCTCAGTCAAACCTCGTGGGTTCTCTGCCTTGGGGTTCTCGAACACTTAATGAATTAATATGGTCTGTGGGCTTGGCCTAGCTAGACCCAGAAGCCAAATGATCAGTGGGCCTCAAACGAACTAGTTGGCCCATCTCCATAAGTTGGACAAATGAGCCCAACATAGATGATTCATAGGCTAACTAAATAACCCACTAAATTAAGTGTACGGATGATTAACACCCATGTATAAATAACAGTTAGCCGTGCTCAATTAAAGAAAGGAATCACTATTAACGGCGAACGCAACAGGATCCAGGTGAGTTTCTAGCCCCACTTCCTTGTTATGTTTTCGGGGCTGTGTGCATACTCAATGTGGTAGTTAATACACTTACGTTAAGTGGTAAGTGTATGCCCTGTATGAATTATGTATGATGATTGCTTGACAGTGCATGAACAATCTTCAAATATTGCATGGACCGTCAGGTGGTAGTTAACGATAAGATTGATATATACGATGTATGAATGTTGTATGTATGAATATATATGATGTATGAATGATTAAGTATGATGTAAGTATGATATGTTGCCGGTACGTGAACGCTCTTCGGAGATTGCACGTATTGTTAAGGAAGGTACGTAAAGGACAGGTATGTTATAGTAGCACGAGATGAAGGGTGACCGGACCCTAATAATATTCGAGGATGAAGGGTGACCGGACCCTAATAATATCCGAGGATGAAGGGTGACCGGACCCTAATAATATCCGAGGATGGAGGGTACCAGACCCTAATAATATCCGAGGTATGTAGGGCGAATGCTCTTTATAACGTAAGGTTAGTTATGGATGTATATGAAAGAATGATGGACAGGTTAAGTATGAGATGCGTACCTACGAGCACGTATATGTGTATGTATAGTAAGTTATGTGATTAACTAGAACTCACTCAGCGTAGCTGACTGTTAGTATGCACGCATGCAAATAGGTTGAGGCGGCTCGCATGATTGAAGACACATGGCATGGAATCGAAGATACTGGCATCTCGAAGGAATGTTGTGATGTTTTAAAAGACTATGTTTTGATTTAAATGACTTTGAATGTTTTATAAAACAAGATTTGAATATTATGTATGATATTATGGTTGAAGTTTTTATTCCGCGTAAAGTTTTAATTAACTCTAATATTTAGAACTGCGTTTATGAGTAAATCCAACACCAAAGTAGGGCTACCGGTAACGGGGCCTTACACTCTCGTATTACGGTCGCAATCACAAGCGTTAAAAGATGTTTTTCGGTGATGAAGTACGTGAAGTCTGATTTGCGTAATCGGATGGATGATGAGAATTTAAGCGATAGTTGTTTGTTACATTGAGAAAGACTAGCTTATCAATGTTAAAGTAGATGATGTAATGATATATTTCAAAACATGAAAACTCATAGAGAACAACTTTAAATATATTGGTTATCTTATATTTTGTTTGGTTAACTTTTTTTTTCTATGACCCGACCGGATCGGTTAAACCGAATGAATAAAAAGTTATATACCGATTTGACTCGACTTGAACAGTCGAACCGAACCGGTTTATATATATATATAGGGGATGATTCAAGAAAGAAATGAAATTACTGTGAGAAATGCGAGAAATGAATATGGGCTACTAGTTTTATTTTATATTTTAAAAGCTTCAAGATTAATTAAGAAAATATAAATGCATCTCTCTCTTCAATTAATATATCTATTAAATTAATATAACTAATAAAATTACTATAATTGAAAAATATTAAGAATTCATTTATTTTCTATCCAAATTTTTATCCTACACAAGTACAATTTATTCATACGTTAAAATTTCTTTCTATCCAAATTTCTTACAAGTCAATATATAAATATCCATCAACACGTAGTTACATTGTGATAAATAATATAAAAAACTATTTTACATGTGTTAGCATTAAATATCAACAAAAAAATATAACATACACAAAAATATATATTGCCTACACTTGTTATGAGAATAAGAAAACATATAACATACACACAAAATTCATCATCAATAAAATATACACGCACACGAAAACATATAACCTAAACATGAAAACTTTATCCTACACAAATACAATTTATTCATACATTAAAAAACTTTTCTATTTAAAACCAATTTCTTCTAACTCAACTTATCAATATCCATCAACACGTAGTTACATTGTGATAAATAATAATACAAAAACCTATCTTACATATGTTTGCATTAAATGTGAAATATACAACCTACACAATAATATAACCCACACTTGTTCTAAGAATAAGAAAACATAAACTATACACGAAAAACATATAACCTACACACGTATATGATATGTGTATATTTGTGTAGTTTATATAATTGTCAATGTCGAATTTAATATGTAAGTTGTATGTTTTTTTGTATATTGTACGTTTTTATTGCTCAAAACAAATGTAGGTTATATAATTTTGTGTAGGTTGTATATTTATAGTTTATATTTAATGGACACATTTGTATGACATTTTTTTTATGATTTATGAAAACTAAATTATTGTTTTTATCTTTTTAATTATTTTAGTTAAATTATGTAGATATATTAATTAGAGAAAGATTTATTATGGTTATATTAGTTGTATTAATTGGAGAGAAAGTCTGCTTTTATTGTTACATTTATATCTTTTTCATTTATATTTAAACTTTTAAAACATAAAATAAAACTAGTGGCTCATATTTATTTTTCACATTTCTTGCAGTAATTTCATTTTTTTCTTGAACTTAAACCTTATATATATATATATATATATATATATATATATATATAACTGATACCGACCTAAAAATTTCCGACCTCTGTGCAAAAAACTTTTGCGCCCGCCACTACAACTAAGTATGCAAAGCATAGTTGCTAATTATAGAAAGGTGAGAAAGTGGAAGGATACAAACAAACCTCATTACATGATATACAAACTATGAAGCCCATGTCCCTTTCAAATTGTATCTATTTATCTATATAAATGTTTATCAAAAAATTTTACGTGTCACTCTCAGGTTGCTCCACACTCTCTCAAGCCAACAGATTGTTTGATTTGTGATTTGAGGCTTCTCATGTGTTTGACCCGAATTTGCGGGTATGAGTCTCACCAAACCCGAATAGTCCTTAAATGAGTTCTAACATCTCATTTATTTGTGAAATCCTTTCATAATTAAACAATAATTTTCGCGAGTCTGGGTCTCACCAAAACCGGATAACCCTTAAACGGGTTGTAACATCTCATTTATTTGTGAAATAACTCGTCCGTTAATCATCAAACAATAATTATTGCGGGCCATGAGTCTCAACAAAATGACATGGGCTCGGGGGGGGGGGGGGGGTTGGCAAATGACATGGCAGGCTTTAATGGCCAGCACTTCGCACCGAGGGGTTAAAGCTTAGGCGGTATTAGGAATTTGGTAGCCGGTTAACGAACGACAACGATAACAAAAGGTCCTGCACACTCAATATTTGACCATTTGAAATTATATATATCTACTTTTCAATATTATATATATATCTATATATAATGGATGATGAGACATAGACAAATTAAGATGTTTTGTTTTAAATAAAATACAAATTTTAATACACAAGATACAACCCACAAAGCATGTTGAAAAAAGACAATATGGTCTTTGAAACATATTAAAAATAGTTATAATTTTGTCATCTTAACTTTAATTGAATAGTACTTACAATTATGTCCCTTAATCATTTACTTATATATTCTTTTTATTTTCACTTTTAACCTAGCTTTCTTCAACGATTTTATATGATCATAAATTTTTCATACATTAATATTTTTTTTAAAACATTGCACCATAAAAACAAGCATTTTATTATATTTAATTTGAGTATGATATTGCTATAGTTTTTCAGTTAAAAAAACGACATTTTACATAGGTGTGTTTGCGGTCTAGTTTTGATGGTATTTAAATTAAACCGTGAGCCAAACCGTTAGTAACGTTTTTTTATCTTCGAAAACCGTAACCAACCCGTTGAAAATTGAAATTGCCAGGCCAAACGTTAAAGAAAAAAATCAACCGTGAAATCAAACCAATAACTATTTTGAACGGTTTCAAACCGAACAATAAACACACACAAACTTGTTACATGATTACCAAAGTCTTTGTTTTCCGCTGCATCGCACGAGCACCAATTTAATATATACAAATATATAAACCCCATCTTCTTCAGCAAAAATCATACCCCCAAATTCTCTATATTTCAAATCTTTAGTATTTCTTAATCTTTCTAGTATTATATGAACAATATAATCTAAGTTAACATGGTAGTATTATAATATTATTTACTTTTTATTGTGTCTGTTGAATTTAAAAATATAAAACAAAAATATAATTTAACTTAATATGGTAACGATGCTTTAAACCATAACAAGATGGTAAAGGGATTTGTTAAAGACCCACTGCCTACGTAGCTGTAGCGTGACACTTTAACTTGAGGTTTAAAGCTTTTCTACAATAACCAGCCTAAGAGCACCCATAACGATGGACCTCTACAAACCATATATCAACGTCACATCAGATTTCAGATTTTTCATTATTCTCAAAAACAAAAAACTCACTTTCTTTCTAAACAAACACCTAACCGCCACATCATCACCATATATTT
Organism: Bidens hawaiensis; assembly: GCF_021521415.1. Classification (NCBI taxonomy): domain Eukaryota; kingdom Viridiplantae; phylum Streptophyta; class Magnoliopsida; order Asterales; family Asteraceae; genus Bidens; species Bidens hawaiensis. The sequence goes on from NW_027491410.1 coordinate 1,284,532, forward strand.
GGACAAAATTCATGAATCAACTTTAGTTTCAACAAAATAATAATAATCGTAATTATTTTTATTTAATATAATAAAATCAATATTTTATTTGTAAGATAACCCGTGAAACAAGTTTTGAAAAATTTTCATACATCTAGACTTTTAAAGTTTTATAAGTTGTCTCATTACTCATTAAGTCAATTTTTAGGTTGAAAAGTATTTGATCTTAATGAATAGACAGGATCACATATTTAATTTCTGGTTGAAAAGTATGAATTTCTACGAGTCAACTTTAATGTAAAAAATAATAATAATACTTATTTTTATTTTAATAGAAGAAAAGATTTTACATATAAAATAACCTTACATATAAGTTTTGAGAAATTTCCACACAACTAGTCTTCTAAAGTACGTTGTAAGTTGTCTGTATTGTTCTCTGACTTAATTTTCTAGTAGAAAGGCATTTTGGTTTTAATGAATTGATGTAAGACTATCCAACGATAAGATTGATTAATGCTTTAAAATATATTGTTTTATAAATTCCTTTTCTTAAAAGTATTCATGGAGATACAAAATTAATTGCAATAATATTAACGAATTCATCGTAATGAAAATAGTTTAACCCATTAGTTTTAGGTGTATTGAATGAAAAGATGTCGTTAATAATAAACTCATGTTAAACTTGTGGAATTAACTTAAAAGTTAACTTTTATATAGATGAGTTCGAGATACGTTAAAAAGGCTCTTCATTTCATATTTTAGATGGTGAGGAGAAATATGTATGTGTAGTTGTTGTAATCATGTTTTATCTATATTATCTATATTACATCATATTACGTATAGGATGCCTTTCATCTTCTATCTTCCCTCTCCTTAAAACTCCGTAAAATTAAATGGTAATTAATACTCCGGCAATCTCCATCTCAGATCAGTCTGTCTCCGGCATCGGCGCATTCAAGGCACGTCCGTTACTAATGCACATTCAAGGCATATTCGTTACGAGCCCTAGGGATTGAAAACCATCAATCTTCAATACACGAGCCCTAGGGACTGAAGAATTAGAGACTCACTCGATTGAATCTAGGTACGCTATCATTCAAATTTCGTGATTTTCCTATTCAATGGGTAATTCAGTTGAATTACAACTCATTGATTCCAATTGGTGGAACTCCGATTATTGAGGATTACATTTAAGTCTCGTGTATGATTTGTGATGATAGTTGTTTTGTTTATTGGTTGTATACTTAATCTGGCTGTTGCTAAATCCCTATATCTGACCCAATTAAAATTATTGTGATATTGATTGTTGTTGAAATCAAATGTTACATATTTTATATGTTGCGGCCATGTTTATTTGAAATGCTATTGTGTGAGTCTTTTTAATATTTGCTTTTTGTCATTTAGTGCTTTAGATTTTATGTTTTTTCTTATGAAGTTTTAATTGTTTAGGTGGATGGTATTGAAAAGTGGGTGCACGAAACAAAGTTCAGAGTCATGCGACCGAATACAATGTCCTTGATGGTTTTGGCATGTAAACACCCTTGATAAGTTGAAGAAAGATTTCATCCGCCATATTTCGAAAAGTAATTTTTTTAATAAAGTTAGCATTAGCTAAAATAAAAGCCCTACATGCCTCTTATTTTATCATGCTTTTAAAATTTATGCAGTTTCCTTCCCTGATGTTGGAGGATCCTCCCTTGATGCTCATCATGGATTCATACGTTGTGGAATATGACATGGATAGAGATGTTGAGCCGGGTATGCAATAAGTTATGGCTTTATGATCAGTTTTGTTTGTTTAAAATTTTTTATTTGAGAAAAAAAAACAATTAATTTAGTAGGTAGGTATTTTATAAAAAAAAAACTCAATATAAATTGTGTAGTTTTCTTTATTAGCTTTTCAAGAACATTACTTAAGTGTTTGATGCATTAAAAAATCTCAATTACAACATAGATACAAAATCTCCATTAAACCTGGATCTGTGTGTGTGTTTGAGCTTTCTCAATTAACATCATTATCAGTATGATCATTATTTGAATGAAAAAGAAGTTACTCGCATGTAACAAATACAAAAGAAATAGAAAAGAAATTGACTTAGGTATATTAAAAGTTTATAAAACTCTGCCTGCGTGTAATATTTTCATGAAAAATAGTTTTTTTTCCTTGTGTGGTTTTAAATGACTTGAATCTTCCACCGTTATGTTGTGGAGTGTTTTCAAAAACAAATTCAAGTCATTGGCGCAGCATGACTCTTTGTGGGAACAAAACTGCTGAAAGGTGCAAAAATTCCTTATTATATGGATTTTATTTGAAGTAGTACAAAAACAGACTTTTACATGACAGATCTGTATTTGGCTCTCTCAGATCTTAGCTTAATTTTCATTTTGTTAGTGCACGATTTTGCGTCTCGAGTCTTTGTATTTATTTTTTGTATTTATTAATCAATTATACCCAGTGGAGTCCCACTAATAGCCAACCTATAAGTAGGGCCTGGGGAGGGTGGATGTAGGCACACCGTACCTCTATCCAACGGGATAAAGATGTGGCTTTCAGAGAGACCCTCAACTCTAGACTACATTTGTATGAGGCAATATAAAATGAAATCAAAGTTCAACTATAATATAGTTGATAATAGCACGTAATAAAAATGATAATACTATATATATATATATGAAAGAAATATTATTATATTAAGTTAGTTCGTTATTGTCAATCTAGTTCGTTAAAGATGTTTAACGAACTAGATGATTAAGTTAATTTCCCTCCTAATTCGTTAAGGATGTTTAACGAAATAGAAGACAGTTCGTTATTTTTATTTAATGTATTGTAATGTAACGAAGTGGAGACTTGTTCGTTACGGAATATGTAACGAACTAGACTCCATCTTCTATATATAGAGGATTCCTCCTCTGTTAATTTAAGTTTTGGTTTTAAGATATAAAACCTCTGTCTGTTTACTCTCTCGATCAAAGCTTCACACACTTAATCTATTACTAATATATACACATAATACAATTAATATAACATTTAGATATACATAATTAATAGTAATCATGAACTAGATCCGTTAATCGTATTAAGATCTTAGATCTCAGATCTGAGGCGTTTTCAAGTGGTATCAGAGCTTCCGGGGTTCGATTCACTACTAGAAAAAAAGCCTTTAACGACACGCATTATGTGTCATTAATGGGTACAGATGACACGCAAATGCGTGTCATTGAAGGCCCAGTCATAAAGGAAATATGACGCGCACCTGTGTGTCATGTTATATGACACACATTAATGACACTCATTTGTGACATGCATTTATGACATACATGTATGCAGGGACGGATTTATTCATGTGAGTACCGGGTCAAGCGAACCAGGTGTTTTTCGAACCGTAGTGGAGCATTTAATAGCGACTTTTTTAGCGAACCATGTGTTTCTGGGCTGAACCATATATATAATTCGTTTCAAATATATACATAAAACATATACTGGCTTAGTGGCAAGGCGTGCATTGTGTTTGAGTGCAGACCCGGGTTCGAGTCTCACACAAGACACAACCTTATTTTTTTTTTGCCTTTTTCTTTTGTGCTCTATTACCCTTATAAACCTTTCTTAAAAACCCTAAACACCCCCAATTTCCCTCACTGTCTGTCTGTCCACCTCTACCGTAGAGAAAGAAACTCGCCGAGACGCCGACCACCTCACAGTCACACAGACAGACGCCGACCACCTCCAAATCTCCAATTCCATCTGTAGCTCCCACAAATTAAAAACCCTAAATCCACAATACACATCCTCCGGCCTCCGCGTTCGCCGACGGTGACGACTCCGACACTCACAGTCACACAGTCACACCAGAAACTCGCCGTCGCCGTCTCACCGATAGTCCGATACCCTCCGGCAGTCCGGCCTCCGCGTTCAGGTGCGTTCCCGAATCCCGCCCCTTTTGTAGTTCGTTAGAATGAGACTTTTGATGATTGAGTGTTCAAAAAAGATGTTAGTTTTTTAGGGCTTTGAATTTTATTTTTGCTTTTACAGAACTTAAATTTGATAGATTATGGACCGTTTTTTATCGAGAAGGCCACGAGACCCTTCACCATCTAGTAGTAATAATCTGGCAAGAGTCGAATTGGATGATCTTCCATGGGATCCTTCAGATCGAAAGCCGATTTCATCATATCATCCTAATCAAAAAGATGAAATTAGAAGAACATATTTGCTAAGAGGGCCATGTCAACCTATTGGGCATAATTTCCCGCAACGAGATTTTAGTGGTTGCTTAAGAAAATTTCGTCCCGAGTGGTTTAAGACACATGAAAATTGGTTGGAGTATAGTGTTAAAACGGATAAAGCATATTGCTTGTTTTGTTATTTGTTTCCAGAAACTGGTCAAAAAGATGCGTTTGTGACCGATGGATTTGGTAATTGGAGCCATTCTGATAGAATATCCTCACATGTTGGTGGTATTAGAAGCCTTCACAACAAAGCACGTAAAAAAGGTGAGGACTTACTTAAACAAGAACAATCCATACATGTTGTCTTTGACAAACAAACTAATAAACAAAAAAGGGACTATAGACTCCGTTTGAGTACCTCAGTTAGACTTGCAAAAGGTTTGTTGAATGGTGGATTACCTTTTCGTGGTGATGATGAATCTGAAAGTTCACTCTATAGAGGACATTTTATAGAGTTTTTGAAATTGTTGGGAGAAATAAATGAAGATATTGCTAAGGTTATATTAAGTAACGCTCCGGGGAGATGCCAAATGATCGCTCCATCCATCCAAAAAGAGATTTGCAATTGTTTTGCACAAGAAGTATTAAAAAAGATATTCAATGAACTTGGTGATGATGTTTTTGCAATATTGGTTGACGAATCGAGAGATATTTCTAAAAAGGAACAAATGGCCGTGGTTTTAAGATACGTTGATCAATTTGGAATTGTAAAAGAACGATTCATTGGCCTTGTCCATGTCAAGGAAACAACCGCGTCGTCTCTTAAATCTGCAATTGATGATTTATTTGCTCGTTACAACTTGAGTTTGCGGAAGGTTAGAGGCCAAGGATATGACGGTGCAAGCAACATGTCCGGTGAGTTTAATGGATTGAAAGCTTTGATTTTGAAAGAAAATTCTTCGGCATATTTTATTCATTGTTTTGCTCATCAACTACAACTTGTTGTTGTGGCTCTTGCGACAAAGCATCATGACATCTATAAGTTTTTTGATGAAGTGTCGGATTTAACGAATGTTGTTGGTGCTTCTTGCAAACGAGTAGATTTGATTAGAGAAAGTCAAAGAGAGAGATTACATTTGAATCCGGAAATTGAAACAGGGCGTGGAAAAAGTCAAGAATTGTCACTTGCGAGAGCTGGAGATACACGTTGGAGTTCTCATGAAAAAACTCTTTTGCGTTTGCTTGCTTTATATCCTGCCGTTATTGATGTGCTCGAGTACATAGAAAATTGGGGAGAGATACGTGCTCAGAAAAGTCAAGCACATGGCCTTCATGTATACATAAAATCTTTTAATTTTGTATTTTATCTACATTTGATGAAGTACATCTTGGGAGTTACAAACACATTGTCTCAAGCTCTTCAGAGAAAGGATCAAGACATCATGAATGCAGTTGAGCTGGTTAGATCAACCAAAAAAGCTCTTGAAAACTATCGACTTGAAGGTTTTGACTCTCTTTTAAAAGATGTTACATCTTTTTGTGACAAATATGAGATTGAAGTTGTTAACATGGAAGATGAGTATGTTGACCCAAAAAACCGAAGAAGAAAAACAAACATCACTAATCGTCACCATTATGTGGTTAATAATTTCAATACGGTTCTCGATATGCAAATTCAAGAGCTTGGAAATCGTTTTAATGAGGTAACCACGGATTTGCTTACGTTTATGAGTTCTTTGAGCCCGTGTCGTGATTTTCGCCCCTTTCATAAGCTAAACTTGCTAAAGTTGGCCGAGATGTATCCGTATGATTTTAGTTTTGATGAAAGAGACAAACTCATGTTTGAACTTGGCCACTACATTGCTAATGTGAAAGAAGATTCGAGGTTTGACAATCTTAAAGGGGTAAGTGATCTTGCAAAAATGATGGTGGAAACAAGAAAACACATTGATTATCCGTTGGTTTATCGTTTAATAAAATTGTCACTAGTTCTACCGGTTGCAACGGCTAGTGTTGAAAGAAGTTTTTCTTCAATGAAGCATGTGAAGACGGAACTACGTAATAGGATGGGTGACGGGTACATGAATGATTCTTGCATTTGCTACATTGAAAGAGAGTTTTTACTACAAGTTTCGATCGAAGATGTAATGCAACGCTTTCAAAAGATGAAAACTCGTAAAGAACAACTATAAGGTTAGTTTTTTTTTTATTTCGAAAGATTATCGTTTTTAAGTCCCGTGTTTTTTTAGTTTCTAATGATGATGTTTTTTAGTTATTATATCGTTTTTTATTATATGATTAATCTTTCTTGACCCGAACCGTTAAACCAATCCGAATCGTCAACCCGACCCAATTTTTTTATACGCGTTCTTATATATTTAGAGCATCTTAAAATAGCGAACCAGATAAAAAAAAATTCTAAATCCGTCACTGCCAACCACCACTAGCATTCAATGGGGGAGTTCGTGGGTTTTTTTGGTGAAACCCTAGACAGAGAAGCCACGATTACGACCTAGCCTTTAGTCTCCACCAGAACCACTCCTACCTTCTAGCCAACGGCGTTCACTCCCCTATTGTTGACGGTGACAGGTCGGATATCGATTACGAGCAGAAGCCAAAAATTGGAGCAATTTTGTCGCCGGAGAGGGTTGAGATGACATGATCAGTTGATGTATGGGTTTGATGTGAATAAAAATTGATTGGATTTGTGGATTGTTTGATCGAGAAGCAGAGTGTTTGATTGAGATAGGCTAGTTGCAATAACAATTCATATTTTTTATTTTGTTTTCTTTTATTATTTATAGAATATGAGAAAAATAATTAATTACCTAGGTTAATCCAAAGATAATTAAAAATATATGGTAAAAAACCTATAAGTGTTATTTTAATCTAATAATCCAGATCATTTTTTACACATCTTAAACACAGTTCAATTCTTATTCTAACCTCACCCGTTGTATATATATTAAATGAATTGCATAACAGGATTATGCAAACCTCTAACTTTTATTATATTTATCTAGCAACGTTATAAATATATTAAGTGATTATTATATTATGTGATTATTGTGATTCTATAACTTACCTTCTCATGTAAGTATGAACCACCAACCAAAGAAAAAAAAATAGCTTATTTGGTTTCTACTATTATACTTTAAATAATATATATTTTAAAAATATTTATTTAATATTTCATTCGATTTTTTTGGATAACCTTCGCTAACTTTTATATAAAAAGCTAAACACATAATTGTGTTTTTTTTTCTCAACTTTCTGGTATAAATTTGATTGAAAACGAGGTATATAAATTTGATTGAAAACGAGGTCGCATTACAGAGTTATTATTTTTCATTTTTTTCTCAACTTTCTCGTCGATGTAAAACATGATTTGATATCCTTTTGGGTGTATCACGATTTTATTTTAAATATTTTCTCTTTCAGTTGCTACACTAAGTAACCGTATCATATTGGGACTGTAACGAATTACCAACCGGTATCAAAACATCAGTTTTTGGGTTTTCTCTTCAATTGGTATAGCGAGTACCATATCGTATCGATGTCACATCCATACGTAATAATATCGACTAATTGTCCGCCGGGTAACCTAGGAAAAGCGCCATAGTTATTTAATAACTTTTAATTTAAAAACATCCATATATATAATTAGTTATAGAGTTTTCTTCAATCTTATATCTTACATATATCTTTTTATGTGATAAACAGGGTTTACTATAAGTGCAATACTTCAAAAGAATGTCTGGCAAAAAGACGTATGGAGTGTGATAGATCCGATCCGAATCGTGTAACTATAACATACATAGGTGACCATTGCCACCCAAGGCCGTGGCTCATGAACTCTTCTACCAGTAGCACCATCAGTAACAAGATTAACCCCACACTATAGTCAGAAATGAATAAAGAAGACCACATATTTGAAGAATTAGCAAATCTTTTAGATTTGGGAAAGGGCATTTGAATGGTTTCTAGAGCTTCGTGTTACTGTTGTCAAATAAGGTTGCATTGCAACCATTTAGTTTATGTACGTCATTGACGTATATTACATTGATGCATCAACTATAAGTTATTTTCTTTTTGGTTATATCTTTTAGTTTATGTTTAACAAACTTTGTGGTTTTCAAACAAAAATTTATTGGATTATGTTGATTGACCTTATTTGAATGTATTAATGTTATCATTGGAAACCCGTTAGAGAGTCCTTGGGCTAGAAGCCTAGAAGCCCCGTGGACAAACAAAAAGATGCTCAAGTCATATCAGGTCTTCACAACAAGAGTATAATGTTACTACATAATGCTTGAGCTCTAAGATCAACATGTCTAGTTCTTTGTTGATGTCAAGAGCATGTTTGGCATTGAGTTTGAAACACGCTTATTAGCTTATTGGCTTTTTCAAAAAACCATTTTGAAAAGTCAGGATTTGGGGCTTTTGGAAAACTGCTTTTTAATCCTTTCAAAAAGCTAAAATAAGAAAGATTTTTGTAATTACAAAACGCTTTTTAATTTATTGGCTTTTTGAAAACATCAATAAGTTAATAAGCATTTTTCAAACTCAATCTCAAACAAACATGCTCCAAATCAAATTAGAAAAGTATTGGTATATGAAAAATAACAAAATTATTAAAGAGATCAATCTATTTTCCTTCTTTCACAATTTTTGGATCCTTCTCTCTTATCCACCTTACTACTTACTAGCTATTCCCTTCTTAGGCCCATATCCTACTTCCGTGAGCCCAACAAATGCTCGGATCAAATGGCTTACCCGTGGAGCATCGCCCATGCAAGTTCATGCGTGATGTAAAATTTCGAGTACGTTTGAAGAGTGTGAGTTAAGACGTTCTAAAAAAATATTTAAAAACATATTTGAAAATTATGAAATATAAATATTAAAAAAGGCTTTTCATATTTTCGAGTTATCTATTTTACACTTTAATCCCATTCTTATTTGCCACAGCATAAGCAAGGTAAATATTTCTTTTACCTGCTACTATTTTAGTTAAAATGCTAATTGAAACTGATGAATATAAATTACCAACTACTGTATCACACAAGATAATAGAGTGATGTCAAATACCAAATAATTGCAACAAAAAGGTCCGAAACAATATGAGAAAATCAAATTAATGGTTAAGATTAAAATGATGATAGTTTTGTTATAATATTAGGAAGTGGTGATAAGCAAATGGTACCCTAAACAGGTATCAAACCGGTATCGAAATGAAACGAGCATTTCGGTACATGTATCATGTTTTTGGTAAAATCGGGATTGGGATTTTCAAGATCGGTATCGGCGTCGGTTGGTATCCAAATTTTTTCTTAACTACCAGTACTGAACCGAACATTTTTGGTGCCTGTACCGAAAAATAAAGACCGAGTTGTTACCCCATTTACATAGATTTTTATTATATGTCAGGTCTGGATTATTTATTATTATGTTAAATACGGTGCTATTATACCATTACATATGGTGTTGTTAATAGGGGTAAACGAACACAAATACCATTTCTCATAGCGTGTTTAAGTGCCTCCTCATTATTGGTTCATACATTTTTCAGCTTAACCTTATTTTTTATATCTATCGTTAGCTGGCATCCATACAAATTTGATGAAACTGCAATTAAACTCTATTAAGTGGGAGTTTGACTAGTTAAGTTGACAAAGTATTTTATTTATCGTATCTTCTTGTATGCATATCATATATTATTTTATCATATCATATTATATTGCCTCAAATGATAATAATATTGCATCGTAGTTGTTATACATATCGTATAATACTTTATCGTATTGTATTTATTACACCATATATATACGATATTCAGCATACAACAAGATACCATACTATATAAAATTAAATCATATTACACTTAAATATATCATACTAGTTTTTAGCCGCGTGTTACGCGGGTTTTGTTTAGGTTTCTTTTAATATTATTTGAATGTATAATTATTTATATTAATTTTATGATTTAAGTGTTCAGCTGAATACATATTTTTCAAATTTAAGCTGTCGATCTAAAACATATTTAAGTCTAGTTGTATACCAATGCACATTAAGACTACTATATTATAAACTTATAAGCATATGTAACCTGCTGATATAGAAATGGTTTTGGCATAACAAAGCGATTGAACTTCTTCATGTATTCAGATTGCATTTGCTGTGAATCGATAGTATACATTTTATTCTGGATGGTTTGGTGATGGTTTTTCCTAAAAACCGTCAAAACCAGACCGTAAACACCTCTATCCAATATACAGTAGAACCCTTGAGTTAAAATGAACATACCCTTCTAAGCTTAGGCTTATTGACAACTGAAAGCCTTAAGAAATCTTGCATGGTTTTGATATCATTTGAAGCGAGCTTCTTATGGAATGCTCCATCTTTCCCAATCTTCTCCAAACATCACACATCATCCTCAAGTATTGGCAGATGATGCTTCTTGTACACTACAAATAATTGTAGAAGATCATGTACATGATAGTGCACATCGGGCATACATAAAAGCATGATTTGATTTTGTTAATATATTATTTGGTTTATAATATTATTCATGTTTTATCTTTATCATTAGTTGGTTAGATTTATCATTGTTTTTATCCTTATAACTTCTATGTGTAAAGAGATCCGCTATTAGTTATTTAATTCATAGAAAACATTATTTATTGAATTATAGAAAGCATTATTTACCAATGAATTGTTTCAATATCTAGATTTGGTAAACTAATATCGATAATTAAGCCCAAACATGTCACCCTTTTGTTAATAGTGTGTTTTCATGTACTATAAGATCTAGAGAATGAAGACATACATTCGCCAAGATGATCTTTTACCCCAAAGGCTTGGGTTTCATGACTCGATCCTTGAACAACTCGGGCTGCAATTTTGAACTTTCTACTTCGAATCCAGCTTGAGTTATCAGTTAACTCAATATCTCCAAGGGTAACAACACCACCCTTCATGGTAGCACTTACATCACAAGCAAGCAGTGGTCTTTTACCTCTTCTTTCCTTCACAATATTCTTTTCAAACTCATCACTTTTCCAAATGTTACCATCTGTAGAAGGGAAATCCCCATCTAACACAACAATTTGTAACTTTGGAGTACCATCAATTATGTATTTTGAAGCAGCAACCGGTCAATATTGTAACACCCCGGCTTTAAGCGGAATACGCCCGGGTGCAACGTACAGATCACTCGTAAGTTCGTAACACTATTAATAGTGACAATATATTTATTTTATTCCATAATTTCGCATGTACACAAATAGTTTGATAACGAGACAAACAACATTACAAAAAAATAAACAAATATTATTCATTGAAATAATCCTAAGGTATTACTAGTTTTCTTGTCCTGGCACTTCATCGTATCAACTTGCAGCAAGTTTAAAATAATATATTTTGTCAACAACACATGTTGGTGAGTTTTCATAAGTTTTTGCGTATATAAATATATATAAAATGCTCGATTCAGCGATCGTCATGCAATAAATATTCAAACATAACGTAAATGAAATCAAATAGTGTCGTCCTCCCGTTCATTTAGCCGAAGCTGTAGAAGTCGGGGAAATGAGAACCACCTTACATAAACAACCGAAGTCGTAATGTTAGGCGGCGCAGGTACGTCCCGTCGGACGGACCCTCCCACTATGTGTATGCGTTTGCGTTTGCGTAACTTCCACTATAAAAACATTAAACACGTTGCACATAATTCACGTATAATCACATACAATATGCAAGAATAATATCAACATGTACGATAAATATGAATCGGTTTGTAAACAAGTGCATAACTAACGAAATAAAACTTGTGACATGCTACACCCCAAAAATATTAAAAGCGTTAAAAAGGGGTTATGAAAAACTCATTTGTTAAGTTAAGCGAATAAAAGCGAACTATGCGTTTAAGCGAGCTGAACCGGATGAGTTCGGTTCGACGAGCGGCCCTAGAAAATATTTCTAAGTTCAAAATAGGATTCAAGGTAATAAACTAAACATAAGACTTAGATAAATTCGGTTGTCGGTTTAGTGTTTAAGCCTTTGAAAGAAAAACATACATATTACCTTTATAGTTGTCCATTTTTAGACTTTTTGGCGAAAATATATAAGTTAGTTCATTTTAAATTATTTATACAAATTTGGGTCATAATAATGGTTAGTTACATTATTTTCCAACTTGTTAAACATATATTATTTTTAGTTGGTGTGATGAAAAGAATTAGATTTTAGACGTTGGATATATAAAATAACTAAACCGAACTGAATAAATACGTAAGCGAATCAAGTTTGTTTTTTTTTATGAACTAATACTAATGTTAAGTTAAGTTTAACATAGCATTAAGTTTCCAAATGATGGATACATGCATAAAATAACAAAAACATACCCGAGGAAAGGACATAAAAGATAATAAGAAAAAGTCTTGAACTTGATCGGTTTGACTTTATAAGTCAAAGTTATGCAAAACACCAAAAAGAGCTCAAGAAGAAGGAAATTTAGTAATTGTTGATGTAACAAAGTGAAGGAAGAGAAATGAGCACAATTTAAAGGAAAAAAAAGTCAAGGGTGTTTCAATTTGATTAAATTGGTCAAAGAATTTAATTGTATTTAAATGTCTTAAAAATGTTGAATAATAACCATAAATTTAGACTTGTAACATAAGAATTTTGATTAAAGGAGACTAATGTGTTCATAAAAATGTTAATCAAAACATAAAACTAATAAATTGGGCCATGAATTGGATTGAATGCATTACTTGAATAAATAACAAAAAAAAAACATGATTAAAGTTTGTAACATGGAACTTATGATAGATTAAGAGAAATAAAGATATAAAGCTATGAAATGAAACTTGTAATTAATTGGATTGTAATAATGAATTTTAACATCATAAATAAAATAAACAAATCAAACTTTATTAATAAAAACGGATCTCGATTTTATTGAAATTTAAAAATGGTGCGGGTTTCGGATTTGAAAAATGACGAATGTCACAGGACTCACAACTTTTAGAGATTTCGTCCCGAAATTAAAATAAAGATAAAATTTTAAAAGAAAACAACTAATACACGGAGTTTTTTTAAAATATTTTAATAATTTTTTTAAAAATACATAATTATATAAAAACAGTAACGTCGAACTTTGAATGGCCCGAAAGACGCTGCAAATGAGAATATGGCAAGGGCACTTATATATAGGATGTACCCGCGGTCCACCATGCCCTTATCATACTACATTTGTCCCGTCTTTCAAAATCATTCCAAGTTTTGAGTTATTGCACACAACGTACTTATTATGTCTTCCATGCGAGGACTTGGATAATTACGTGTCGACCCATAATTACCTTTATCGTCGGATGGTCCACATAATCCGTCCAATTGTGTGGGTTTTAAAGCATATACAATAAATATAATAAATAAAAACTTGGAAATCAAGAAAAATGAACTATATAAATCAAAATTAACATAATGTATGAACAAATCCTTGAGATCAAGGATAAGCGAAAATGTTAAGTAAAAATAAATAAACTAAACTATTGAAGTTTAAACAAAATAAACGATGCTATTGGGGTTTAAAACGAAATAAACTATGTTATTAAGGTTGAAACGATATAAATGATATTATTGAGGTTTAAAACAAAATAAATGAAACTGTTGAAGTTAAAATGAAATAAGCGAAACTCTAATGTAACACAAAATAATAAAAAAAACAATGAATGAAAACATTAAGGTCATGAACGTCGCAATAAACAAATGGAATATTGGGGGGTCGAGAATAGCTGGATGATTTTAACTAACAAAATTTAGCCAAGTGAGTCAATATAGCCTTGAGTTCAAGAATAAAAATACATAAACGACACTTTTGTTGTCAAAATATCAAAATAGATAAAGTTTTTTTTGTGTGGTCAATAATGACATGTTAAGCAAGTGAAAATTTCATATAAATAAAGTATCAACATGAATAAGATAACATTGAGATTAAGAATAACAAAGTGAATAGTTGAAACTTCAAAATTAAGAGTAACAAGGTAAAACATTGGACTCAAATTGATGAAATATTAAGATCAAGAACAACAAGATGGTTCATGAAACATTGAGCAGAAGAGAACCAAACAAGTAACCAAAACAATTCATGTAAAGTAAATATAAAATGAACACTTGACTTCTACTAGATAGCTATAATCATATTCCTGGCTACAAATAAACTAATCCCTTTAGAGGTAACCGGTAATAGATAGCCAAAGGTAGAAATACCGTTTTATTAGATAATTATGCACACAACCATGTTCATAGTCCCAACTTCCACTAAACTATTACGTTCATGGGAAATCGGTCAAAGAACGTGAGATTGAGGTAACAAAAGTAAACCAATTCGACAATACGACTACGTATTATAAATGACGCATGTATTTGTGTGTTTCGTGCTTGAGAGTAAACATGAACGAAAATATGTCAACAATCAGCAAATAATCAAACTCAAATATAAATTTCATAACAACTTTCGAAGAAATTATATACATAGAATTATTTCGATTATATCCAAATATAAAAAAAATACACGAAGAAGAAGTTAAAGAAAAACAAAATGCAGATTGCGATACTTGTCTTCTCGAAGGTAGGTGGGTTTGAGATATGGAGACTAGGGTGAGGGCGGTGCCATGATTTCTTAACTGAAACTCGTTGGTGTTAATGAATGGGGGAAGAAAAATGATTTTTTAAGATTCATTTTAATTTGTGAAAATCGGCTACAAAACGTGATGATTTATAATTCAAAATTAATTTTTTTCTTTATGATAAACGAAAGTCCTGAACTAGTGCTAAGGCTTGCGAAACTTTATGAATTTTTTTTTGATGTAAAATAAAGGTTTCCTTTTGATGGCGTATTATGAAAACTTTAGATATGATCGTCAAATAAAATGACTCATTTTAATATAAATAATATAATAACTTAATGGGCTATCTTGGGACTTGTTTGAAAAAAAAAATTATTGAACCTTCGAAAAATATTATATAATAATAATAATAATAACAATAATAATAGTAATAGTAGTAGTAATGATAATAATAATAATAATAATAACATTAATAATAGTAATGATATAATGATAATAATAATAATAACCATTTGATTTGACTTAGAGTCTTTTTAAAGAAAATCAACTTGATTAAATGCTTGTTAATTGGCTATTTAAATTAATTGAGGATTTGAATAAGTTTAAGGTGTTCATAAAAAAAATGAATGCGGAGAAACATGCATGGTTTAAAAAAATAGGTTTGTTTGACGAGTATGAAGGGACTAAGTATTGGTGCAAGGTTATGAGTGAGTTTCAAGTGGCCAGGGAGCGCGGTTTAGGGTATTGCATAACGTAACAAGTTAGGCCTTCCTGAGCATAGTTGGTGTGTTTGGGTCACTACAATGGTACTAGGTTCGCAACATGAGCATATGGTAAAACATAAGGTGTGGTAAATGGTTGAGTAGTGGGTCGTGGGAAGCATTTCGATATTGTGAGGCGATTAAGTGGTAACGCATAAACGAGCCAAACAAAGCTTGTGTTTCCATGTAGGGCTTTTTTTTAATGGTTGGGTTGGCTTTGGGTATCTTGGTTTGTGTTGGGTTTTAGTTTGGTGAGGGCATAGATTTGGTGTCTGTGCTTGTTGTTGTGGTTGGTTTTTGATGAGTTTTATACATTTGGGTCAGCATGGTCGGGATCACGACGGCCAATTGGTTGAAAATATGGGTTGTCACTTTGCGGGTTGAGTTTCGAAGGCGACGTCGAGGAAATGAGAAGACATGCTACGAAGCGGAAATGATTTGCGTGACACGGGACGTAAATATGAAAATCCGAATTACCAGCCAATAGAAACACTACATGAAACATTCTTGAAATCAGAATTACTCTATATAAATAATTAAATAAAATCGTACTACGCAAAAATTTGAATTTGCGATTCAAATGTCCATGACCCACCATAGGTTTTTAAATTTCAATAAGAATTTCATAACTAATCAAATGAAAATTATATCAAATTTGAAATTAGAATATCCATGAACCACCATGGATTTTCGTATCCCAATACAAACTTAATATAAACAGTGATAGCGAATTGAAAATCGAGTGCTCATATATCACCATGACTTCTCGATTTTTTTCAATTAAACCAAAATAATAATCAAATATCTTAATAAGGAAAACAAACTGAAACCCGACTATTCATGTATCATCACGAATTTTCGAATTTCTAATTAAATTCATAATAATAAATGAATATATAACTAAAGAAAACGAATTGAAAACTCGACTATTCATGTATCACCAAGACTTTTCAAATTTTCAATTAAAACCATAATAATAACTGAATATATAACTAAATAAACCGAACTAAAAACTCGACCATTCATGTATCACCATGACTTTTCGAATTTTCAATTAAAACCATAATGAATGAATATATAACTAAAGAAAACGAATTGAAAACTCGACTATTCATGTATCACCATGACTTTTCGATTTTTCAATTAAAACCATAATAATAAATGAATATATAACTAAAGAAAACGAACTAAAAACTCGACTATTCATGTATCACCATGACTTTTCGAATTTTCAAATCATAATATAAACAATTGAGTCTTTGGAATCACACGTTATATGAATTATCATAACCTGTATGTTCCAATAAAAATAAAAATGCGTAATCAAAACGAACCAAAATCTGGTTATTCGTGTATCACCACGACTTGTTAGACTTTTAGTTAAAACACATAAATCAAGATGCGAAATCAAATCGAACCAAAAGTTGGCTATTCGTGTATCACCATGACTTGTCAGTCTTTTAGTTAACACACATTGTAAAACATTGAGGGTCGGAGTCACACGTCGCATGAACCACCATGACTTGTGTGACATCCTAAAGAGTGCAACCATATCCTTATCACAAAGAGGACATGATCACGGTTGAAAACATAAAGTTGTGATTCGTGTGGCGTTTGTGTGGTACGTTTTGGCCTAATAAGTTTCATGCTCTTCCCGAACTCTCCAGGTAAGCAACCAGGTCCGACGTCTGATTGGATATATGCGCGTTGCTTATCCTTAAGTTTCAATAACCTCGGTGTCAAGAGTTCAGAAAACAAGCACGTCCCCCTTCCAGTTACTACATACCCGCCACGTAGAACCATCTTTATGAGGAAGAAATATCGGAAAACCGAATTTGAAAATTACTTGAAATTGCTTTTGAGAAACTTGTTTTAGGCCTAAGCCTTGGAATTTGTGTGTGAATATATGTACATGCGACGTTATAAAATATTATAAATATAAATTCAAACGTACGAATGAACTTTTAATATAAGTGCGGGCACATAGCACATAGAGGATACATGCAGTTTGGGCCCTAAAATAAACTATAATTATACTAGGACGATATGTCTAACAACATATCTTATAGTTACGTCTCTGATACCAATCTGTAACACCCCGGATTTAAGCGGAATACGCCCGGGTGCAATGTACAGATCACTCATAAGCTCGTAACACTATTAATAGTGACAATATATTTATTTTATTCCATAATTTCGCATGTACACAAATAGTTTGATAAGAGACAAACAACATTACAAAAAAATACACAAATATTATTCATTGAAATAATCCTAAGGTATAACTAGTTTTCTTGTCCTGGCACTTCATCGTATCAACCTGCAGCACGTTTAAAATAATATATTTTGTCAACAACACATGTTGGTGAGTTTTCATAAGTTTTTGCGTATATAAATACATATAAAATGCGCGATTCAGCGATCGTCATGCAATAAATATTCAAACATAACGTAAGTGATATCAAATAGTGTCGTCCTCCCGTTCATTTAGCCGAAACCGTAGAAGTCGGAGAAATGAGAACCACCTTATATAAACAACCGAAGTCGTAACTAATACTAATGCTAAGTTAAGTTTAACATAGCATTAAGTTTCCAAACGATGGATACATGCATAAAATAACAAAAACATACCCGAGGAAAGGACGTAAAAGATAATAAGAAAAAGTCTTGAACTTGATCGGTTTGACTTTATAAGTCAAAGTTATGCAAAACACCAAAGAGAGCTCAAGAAGAAGGAAATTTAGTAATTGTGGATGTGATAAAGTGAAGGAAGAGAAATAAGCTCAATTTATAGGAAAAAAAAGAGTCAAGGGTGTTTCAATTTGATTAAATTGGTCAAAGAATTTAATTGTGTTAAAATGTTTTAAAAATGTTGAATAATAACCATAAATTTAGACTTGTAACATAAGAATTTTGATTAAAGGAGATTAATGTGATCATAAAAATATTAATCAAAACATAAAACTAATAAATTGAGCCATGAATTAGATTCAATGCATTACTTGAATAAATAACAAAAAAAAATATATGATTAAAGTTTGTAACATGGAACTTATGATAGACTAAGAGAAATAAATATATAAAATGCATAAAAGATATAAGATATAAAGCTATGAAATGAAACTTGTAATTAATTGGATTGTAATAATGAATTTTAACATCATAAATATAAACAAATCAAAATTTATTAATAAAAACGGATCTGGATTTTATTGAAATTTTAAAATGGTGCGGGTTTCGCATTTGAAAAATGACGAATGTCACAAATATCGCCATTTGAAAAATGACGAATGTCACAAATATCGCCAGAATAAATAAAATAATCACAAATTACAATTAGATCTACTACAGTTGTCTTCAATAGGTTAGAAAACTCATGATTATTATCAGTTTATCGCTACAAAAATTAAACAACTAAAGCAATTAAAGCATACACATATTCACAAATTACAATTGTATCTACTGTTGCAATCAATAAGTTATAAAATCATTATCATCACCACACAAACTTTACGGAAACTAAGCAGCATAACAAAGTTTGGGCAAAGTACTATTATTATTATTATTATTATTAGTTTCCACCGCCGAAAACATGATGCACCGGTTTTTGCCTGCCAAACAGGCGAAAAACCTTCGATTTGATCTCTGAAACCTTGTTATCGTCATCTGAATCTGACGAAGAAGAATCGTTCTTGAGGTCGTGAATCTTATCCAATATTTTCTCGATCAACGACTCGGGCTGTGATCTGACTTGCTGAACTGAACTCAAAACCCTAACAGTAGTAGATCAAATTGTAATTTGTGAATAGGTATATGTTTTAATTGCTTGCAAAAACAAGCGAATTAGTTTGTAGCTCAGTAGCCCTAATTTGTTTATATTTTAGGTCTAGATCTGGAATTTTGAGATGAATTGGTTGTAATGCGTAGGCCGTAGAGTGCAAGCTTGATGAAGGTTTAGAGAGAGAAAATGGGACACGTGTTAGTGTTAGAGAGAGAAAGGTGGAAGGAAAATTGATATAACCCGTTTTTCTAATCTGGGTACCAAGACCCGTGGATAGCACCCATAACCCGTGAATTTTTTAGGCTTAAATTAATGAGAGGCCACCATTTTAAAATGGAGCAATCTGGTGGCACGAGAGGGGTGGAAAGCGATGTGAGGGCTCCAAATGGTAGGCAATTGATAGATTAGATTAAGTTATATTTATGTCTTTTCTTTAACCATGTGATTTTGTAATATTGGCGGAGGTACACAGATGGTGTTGGGTTATACTGACACCACTTTCATATTTTACGTTTCATGGTTTCATGTAAATCGTATAACATGGGAATTTAGATGAATCTAAGATTTTTTAATGATTGAAACCTTTTGACCGCTTATAATATATCTTACTACTCTAATAAATTGATACTATTTTTTTGCACTTGTCAAGTTCTCACCACTCCTCATCTTTTTTTAACCTATATTCATTAAATGATATTTATTTCGGATCAACATGCCCAAATAATGTTTTTTGGATCCATATAGTATTCAAGATCCATTTGTTTTCATTCAACACACACACATCCCCAATAACGAACCCTAGGTTGCAGAACTGATTACTCGCTGCTTTCTCTATTCTCTGATTAAACACACAAGAACTAGATACGCAACGCTGCCTTTTCCCTTATCTGATTTAACCTACGAGACCGTTCATCCCCACCACTGCCATCGCTCATCTCCACCGCTGCTACCAATTCAGACCGTTCATCATGGTTAATAATATGATTATTTATTCTGGTCAATCCTTTTCTTACCAATGCAAATCGAAATTGTCTCCTGTTATCCACTGTTGCTTATTATTAGCTAACTTTATAATTCCCTGCTTTAGATCCATCAATTTGTATGTTTTATTAATTTGAAATTGTTTTGATGGTTTATAAGTTTTAGGTCAGATTTAGATTGTTGTGTAATTTCCTAAATCATACACATTGATTTCTTTTAACTGTGTCATTTTGGTGTTCACACATAGATTGTTGTGTAATTTTCTAATTTATGAATGCTTTATGTTTTTTGTGAATTCGTTGACAGAGTCCGGATGAGATATTATACGCTGTGTCAATATTTATGATAAACCGACTTTAGACCATTCGTGTCTCAAAAAGCATAGCATTCAGGTTTGTTTCCTTCTTACCTACCTATGTGTTTATACATATTCTGTAATTAACATATTAGGATTTAAAAACTAAAATATCGCTTTACGAAAATAATAGCCTTTTGACTTCTATATAATGTTACTATTTCTATATGATGTGTATAATCTCCGGTTTTACTCTTGACATTTTTGAAGATTTTCTTGAATCCTGCACAATCCAATTGTACATTTTTATTAACGTGGTTCACAAAATACTATTATTTTCTTTTTTGGGCTACAATTATTCAACTCATGACAACTGCACTAAAGTTAGCAGGCTCCAATATGAGTTATATATGCATAAAATGATTTGAAAGTTTCAATCAACCATAAGCTAATAAAAAAGATTAATTTCATATAAATATTATATATACCCAACTTTACTTGATGAAAAATCTACCCCATTTTCCTTTGGGCCTACCTATGTATTTATACGTATTCTATAATTAACACATTATTATTTAAAGACTAAAATATCGCTACACATTTATATTTTTGTATAATTTTCTAAATTATACGCATTGATTTCTTTTAATAGTGTCCTTTTGGTATTCACACATTTATGAAAGCTTTATGTTAATTAAATGGATACATAAAGTTTTCTCAAATTAATTAGACGCCACTTTAATTTATAGATTAGGTCAGTTGTCATTCTTGGCACCATTAAGTATGTACAACTCAACAAATTTTGAAATTAAGCAATGGAAAAGTTAAACCTTTTGACTATGATGACTTTTTTTATTCATAACTGTAACATCCAACTTTTTGTTAAATAATAAATGACGGAAAGTTTTGTTATTTAACTGTGTGTCGTTAAGTTAGTCGTGTGTTAAGTGTTTGGATAATATTTGGATTTGGAATTGTGAGTGGGTTGTAGGGCCCGTGGCCCCCTATATAAGCCTAACCTCTCCATTCTTTTCACCATTTTGTTACACACACACACACTCTCTCTCTACATTCCGGATCCAAATCCATGCAAAAGGGAGGAAGAATCTCGTGTGTAGACATCATCAAACAACAAGAATCACGTCCAGATCTACGTATTGTCCGGATCTGAACTCGACCCCAAAGAAAAAGATAGGTTTCGGTTTAAATGGTTAAGTTTTATGGTTAGAATCGACATGCAAACCGATAGAAGGATAGATCGGGGTATATGATGGAAGAAAAATATGAACTTGATAAGTTATAACCCCACGAGAATGTTACATGGTAAAAATGTGATGTTCGGGCCTTATAAAATGCAAGTATGCAAAGTTGGTACAACCCAAAACCCCTAAAAAGGGTAAAATCGGGTCCTACGGAAGAGTCGCGAAGTAAAATGGCCATTAAATGGTAAAAATGAAGAAAAAGAAGAATTTCGCATCGCATAAGCCATGCGAAGCGAAAAAGGCTATTTCGTATCGCATGACTATGCGAAGCGAAAAAGGTAATTTCGCATCGCACAGTCATGCGAAGCGAAACAGTTTCATGCGAGGCGAAACAGTTTCATGCGAAGCGAAATTCCATGCATGCGAAGCGAAATTTTTCCATGCGAAATTTTATAAAATTCATTTTCTGATGCATTTTTGTTAAAGGACTGTTAAGCGAAATTCCAGCTCAACCCCAGCCAGGGGCGCTGCCCCTTGGACCCTGCTAGGTGCTGCCGCCCCTAGACCCCGCTACCAGGGGCGCTGCCCCCAGACCCCAGTTAGTTGAGGGTGTCATTGACTTAGATATAAGAAGTAGTAGTAATGGATATTTGACACTCGTAATGCGTTATACAGTTAGCCGTGCACAGCTAAAGAAGGGCATTACTATTAACGGTGAGAGAAACCGACTTCAGGTGAGTTTCTAGCCCCTTTATCCGTTATGTTTTTGGGGCTGTGTGCATACCCCTATGTGATAGTTGTTAATACACTTAACTTAAGTGGTAAGTGTATGATATGTGTATGTTATATGTATGACTAAGTATTGAATGTTATTATGGAATGTTTATACGAATGAATATGTACATATACGTATATACATGACCAGAAGATATGTAAAGTATTGAATGAAAATGAATGTATGATCGAGTGACGTGCCAGGTATGGTTATTGGAGACACAGGGACCAGACCCTGATAATATCTGAGACAGAAGGGACCAGACCCTGATAATATCTGAGACAGAAGGGACCAGACCCTGATAATATATGAGACAGAAGGGACCAGACCCTGATAATATCTGAGACAGAAGGGACCAGACCCTGATAATATATGAGACAGAAGGGACCAGACCCTGATAATATCTGAGACAGAAGGGACCAGACCCTAATAATATCTGAGACAGAAGGGACCAGACCCTAATAATATCTGTGATGGTAGAGATAGAATAGCCTATGGTAAATCACAAGGCCTTACGAAAGAAAGTATGTAAGTGCGTGTGCATGTATATAAAGTTTGTATGAAAGAATTAAAAGTAAATAAGGTATGAATACGTATCTTCGGATACGTATGATTAAGGATATGAATGTATTGTATGTTAAATAATTAACTAGAACTCACTCAGCGTAGCTGACTTTTAGTATGCAAGCAGGCAAATAGGTCGATGCAGCTGGCTTAAGGAGGGACACAGGCATTGACTGAAGAGACTCGCATCCATGATGAAGTGTTATGACCGTTTTAATTAATTATTTATGAAAAGTCAATTTGTATGTTAAGACAAGAATGAATGTTTTGTAATGTGATGTTTGAAGTTTTTAATTATTCCGCAAAGTTTTTAATTTACTCTGATTTTAGAACTGTGTTTATGAGTAAATCCAACACCAAAGTAGAGTTACCGGGAACGGGGCCTTACAATAACTATAATTTATATGAGGGTTGATTTTTTGGTTAAGTTTTTTTTTTGGCACATTTTAATAGAACCTCAAACTTAATGCAAATTACAGAAACTACTTTTGAATGCACATACACTGTAAATATAAGGGGTGATAAATAACCGAACCACTAATTGAAATTAAACAAAAATCGGTTTGGTTTTGGTTATTAAATGAACCAAATTGAAAACCGACAAACTAACCAAATACACCAAACCAAATGTGTAAAATTTAAATATTTATATTGTAAGGTTCTTAACCTTGCATTGCGTCAGAAACAGCCAAATTAATACTGCCGTAGCTTAAAAGTGTCATATTACTTTGGATATTAAAATGTTGAATAAATGTGTAAATGCTATCTTATATCTTCATCGCTTTTATAGAAACAGTGTAGCCGCAAGCCAAGAAGAAAAGAAAATAGAAAGGATCATCGTCACAAAATTCAAGACAATATCACATAATCATCAGACAATAGGTGCCATCTATTTTTTGGTAACTAGATACTAATTTTTTTTGGTGTCATATATTGTCTTTTATTTCGTTAATTGCATTGCGTATTTTGTGATTTAGGGTTTGATTGATCCAGTTTAGCAAATTTAACCATATGTTATTACACACCTGTATACATATATAATAAAACGAGTGTTTAGGTAGTTTGGGTTTAAATGGGTCTCCTTTTAGTATTATAGGAGGTTAGGTTAAAATGGTCATTTCAGTATAGCTTGAAACGAGCTAGGAATAAGAGATAATATAACTTGCAATTTGCTGCTAGCTTTAATATATTTTATTTTTTTGAACATAAGCTGAAGTTGCGTAAGAATAAAATTTAATATCTACTATATTATTTTTTATATATGCAGTAAGAATTAAAAAATAATATAACGATCATATGCAGGTCTTGCAGTCCAGTACAAAAATGTATGCAACATGCAAAGAAAGCCTTTTGAAGGCACACGGCAGGTTCAGTTCCATTACTATTATTTTCTTCTTCGTTCTTTTTTTTTTTATGAATTTGGGTGTTTGTTTGTTACATCAAGATTATGTTACTATTATTTATATTGATCTTGATTAAATTCAGAAGATGTTGACTCCTAGTCTTAGGAATATACCAGTTGTTGTAGTTGTATTGAACCACATTCTTGTAACTTGAAAGATGCTCTTTTTGAAGTCCCTTTTTAGTACCTAAAACATTAGGTTGCAAACTAATATGGAAAACCATCATGATCAATTCTAATGTCATGTTAGTGAATACGTTGTTTCATTTGTGAGTACGACCGACAAAAATCCGTATTTTCGTACTAAGAAGTTGACTCTTATTTGAACATGTTGTAACATTATAAAAACATTTTTATGTACTTATTATATTTATCTTTACTTATTATTTTTTTTTGTGTTTGCATATTTAAATTACTTGATTGCATATATATAATTTTTTTAAACGATAAACTTTTAAAAACAAACCGACCAACCACCAACGACTACTTACCCCCACAACCTGGAAGCAGCCACCGTAAAAAAGAACACTACATGAACTTAAAACTACACCAATTCGACCACTCTAAGATATAATGATTCATAGATTATATTTATTAATATGTTTTAAAGATTTTGATTTTTGATAAATAATATAATCTGACCACACAATGTAGTGTACAAGGATTTTTTTTTTTGTAAAATATTTTGCATAACGTTTCTTTTGTAATTCCTGTAATTTCAATATAAGTTATAATTGTATTAACAATATATGATGATTTTTTTGTTGATTGCATATTTCTTAATGTTTAAAGTTGCAATTTTTTTATCAATTACCCATGTAATACACGGGTCTCAAACTAGTATATATATATATATATTGTGAAAACCTGATGAAAACCCTATGTAACATCAATTTTTTTACATATGTAATACATGCTGTTACATTTAATACAAAACATCGAAAAATTAAAAAAAATTTGTTTTGCTATTTTTTTACAATCTTTTACTAATTTTTACATATGTTTTCTGGAGAGAGAAAAAATTATATTTACTTTTACATATTTTTATTAACTTTAATTGTTAACCACAAGATTTAAACTTTAATTAAAAATATGTGGTTGAGAATGAGTTTCTAGAATTTTCACGACTCAAGTGAATGTTTATTTTAACCTATATATATATGTGATTTCTTTTTATAACCACTTTGAGTTTTAAGAACTCAACGTAACATTTTTTTCCGATATTTTTTACATATATGTAATTATGTAGGTTGCATGTACATAAAAAAATTACAATATTTTTTTACACACAGAATCGACTTTTTATATAGATGTAACTAACGTTTACACTAGTGTAATCATGACAAATCTTTATTCTCTCTCATAATTCATTTTTAATTAGTTTAATCTCAACCACATATTATATACCCATTTAAATGATTGTGTGGTCCATATTAAGTTCTTAAATTTCTTACAGCTAATCAAGTTTTCAAAATATCATTCCCCAATATATAAAGAGCAATGCTAGAATAAGAATTAGTTTATCCTAAAAAGTGTAAGAAGTGATTTCGACAGTTAGATCTAATATGATACTTAAGGGCAAGATTGTAAACAACAATGTCATTTTAATTATGTAAATGAATTGCTAATTAAATTGTAGTCCTTATTTCTTTGTTTAGGAATTCAAGGTACACTAATCTCACCGTTTCCATGCTTTCTTGCTCTAGCCCTATTTTCTATATATTTTATTCGGTATAGTTTTATGAATATGAACAAAATCATGAATTATTATTTGTTTCATTCAATTGATTAATTGATGATGTCAATTTGTTTGCTTGATGTGTGAATTATTATTATTAGTTATTTTGTAACCTGATTCTTAATTTATGACTGCTTAATGTGAAGGTTCATTTGAAAAATCCTAGAATCAAATTTTAATTCGCTACCCTCAAGTGCGTTTTTGGAAATTAATATTCATTGATTTTATTTTTTAATAATGATTTCAGGGTATAGATTCTGACGGTAATGCGATAGTGGAAGAAGAGTTTGTTGAGGCGGGAGATTTTATAGAATTAGGTTCATTATATTATTCATAGTGTTTTTGTTCATTGTAATTATACTCATTATTTATTGTGTTCTGGTTCATTTAGCTTATCTTACTCGTTGTAATTAAGTTATCATAGCGCATTTGTTCTTTTTAATTATAGGTAGATGAATTATAGTGTTTTAGTTCTTGGTGTAATTAAGTTATTCATACTAATGTGTTTTTGTTGTTTGTATTCTTGGTGTCGTGTTTTAAATTCGGATTAAAATTTGGTGTTGTTTTTAAATTTTGATTATTATTTGGTTTAAAAAGACATTGTAATATATCTTGTTCGTTAATGTTGGTTATGATGTTCGAGCTAGTGTGTTTTAGTTATTGGTGTTGGTGTTTTAATTTGAATTAAAAAATGATAATTATAGATCGATAATGTTTCCAAATATAATATAGCACACCGGACAATTAAGCCCTTAGAGTGTTATAAAACAAGTATTAAAATAAAACACAATCTACAAAACATATTTTCCATCTAGACCATCAGATCATCAAATCTAACACACCGGATTACTTGTTACACTTTTTAGACAAACTCTAATTCTTATTATAACTCCAATATATATATATATATATATATATATATATTACTTTTCTAATAAAATAAAATAATGAGGCTAAGGTGTCAAGCTCACATCTAATTCTAGCCTACTTTTTAATATCTTATCACATTAATCATATCTATCCATAAGTCATGGTTAAAACTATTTTACCAATCCAAATATACTATTAAAAAATGAGTTTTTGGACACATGGCATGTTTCTATTGGTCAATCATCATGGTTTCCATATATATTAAGCATTCTCATAATTTTTTGATAATTAAATAATTCAAAACTAAATTAATATATACTTGCTGTTTTGGAATATTCTTTTAATTGGTTAAAGATGGTTCCTTTTTTAATTGCTATATTTTTCACTTTGCTTTGATAAAATTTATGATCAATTCATTCTACGATCTTTAACTTTATTGCAAAATCTCTTATTTTGTCTTGGGAAGTGTGTTCGATTCTATGTAACATTTATTTAAATAGTTTAAAATATAAAATGTGGCTTCATTTTTGCAGTTGTAGATGAGTCACATTTTTGCAGTTCTAGATGTTTGGATTGCTTCCGGTAGTCTTTGTTGCGTTTGTAGCCACATTGATAAGGAGTTATTCACCCTGAACAACTTTTTATTTTTCACTTGCAATTGTAGGAAGTGATCAAAGTTGTCTTTATTTGGTCGGGAAGCAGATGTGGGATTCTAGAATGAAGTTTTAAGGTAATTGACTACTTTCGATCTTTTTTGTTGTAATTTTACAAATTTAAATTTCACGTTCTAATATTAATTAGAAAGTGAAAATGAGGGTGTTGTTTTCTCGTCTACCGGAATTCATTTGCTCTGATTCAATATTCTACAAATTGAATTATATTTTATTTTAATTTTCTCTTTATTTACTTTTTTTTTGTTATATGATTTTACATACGGTGTTTATTTTAATTTGAGTATAGAAACATGATTTTAATTATATTGAATTATATGATTTTAAATATGGTGTTGATTTTAATTTGAGTTTAAATTTGTGATATGATTTTAATTTGATTATAATGACTTTAGGACAGTTTTTGATTATTTGATGATTTTCATATAAAATAATCTCTAAATAATAAAATAAATAGAATTAATTAATTAGTTATCTATCCCACTAAATTACAATCACAATACAATAATTGTCAATATACTATCCAAATTAATTAATTTCATATCTTGAATCAAGTCAACAACTTTTTGAATACCCATTAATAGTTTTGAGAAAAATCCAGTGTCTATCGCAGAAAATAAAAACTCTCTTTTAGGAATTGTCTAAAATAAAGTTTTTTGATTTTCTTAACTTCAATTTAGAACAAAAATAATCAAAGAAGAAATGCCAAACTTTTGATTATCTTTAATAGGAATGGTTAAAATATGTAATTTCTATAAATAAGTTGAATTTGACTATAATTGAATGGTCAACTTTATTTAAATGAAAGCTTAAATTTTGGTTATACTCAACTTCTTCTTAATATGTCAATTAAAAAATAACTTCAAATATTAGGATACCTATAATTCTTCTATATAGCATTTATCTTAGTCGAAGTATTTTCATACTCTAATTTCTTTTCAGCCATCCATTTTCCCCATTGATTTAATTTGTGGCTACATTTTCTCTTTATTTGTTGTTAATTGTAATTTGGGTTAGTAATCATGAAGTCGAAATGATTCTTCCAACTACCTCATATGCTCTCGCCAAAACACACATGCATTTGGTATATAGCGGATATGTATGTATATTTTTTCATCATCAATGGGTTTTCATAAGGTTTATAATATCCTTATTCTTTTTGTCTTTGTATATCATTTATTATTATTATTATTATTATTATTATCAATTAAGTTTATTCTCGATATAATCAGCTTTTGTTATTCAGCACGCGAAGGATTTTGTTATGTTGAAGATGACATATTTGAGTGTCACAGTGGTAATGCTTTCTCTTTAAGCATCATGAACTTGTGATAAGATGCAATTGTATGGTATAAAGAGAGTTACATGAAGATGTTTGCATATACGTAATTTTAAAATAGTGTAATTTATATTATTTCATAAAATGATTTGTGGGTGTCAAGGTTACTCTTATCTGCTTGCTTATGCAATTTTTTTTATTTATTGTTAGTTTTAAATGATATAATTTGTTTTTATTTGAATATATTCACAAAATGGCAATGGTCAACCACAAATTGCTTATGATGTAAGTATTACCTTTTTTTTGTTGCATTACATTAATTGCTATTACGTTTACTTAATTTTGAGATTTAAGTTTCATGCAATGATATGCATGTATGTATATATGTACTGATTACATAAGCTGCAAAAATATGATGACAAAAGACTACCTTCGGTAAGAATTTTCTTACGGAAATCATTAAGCATGGTGATGGTTGTTGGATGATATATGTATTAGTTGGTGACTGTTAACCGAACATGTATTAACCCGGTCAAATCTGATCATTTCCCTTTCAAAAACCGGTTTCAACCCTAGCTTGTTGGGGAAAAAGCCGGGTTTGACTTTCTTTAACTTAGCCGGACTGGTTTCAACCTGACTCGGTTTGGGCCCTGAACTCGAGTTAAGCACCCAAATTGGTTCAATGCCACCTACAACTTATATTGAATCTTGGTAACTCTCCTATTAATACTTCTTTATGTTTGCATACACATGTCTTCTTACTCTAATATCATCTTCTGTTATTAGCTAAGTTAAGAGCATAAAATACTATTTGAACGTGTTTGAAGCACCATTTGAATGATCATTATGGATTTGTTGGTTAGAGTTAACTTTGATTTTTTCAGGTTGAAATATTTTTTTGAACAACCTTGATTTTTTAGGTCAACGGTTACTAATAGAAATTCATATTGGTCAATTTTTTAGGTCAACGGTCACTAATAGAAATTCATATTGGTCAAATGCTTTTTATATATTTCCAAATCCTGTCCTACAAAAGTGGAGATGGAGCGGCTCAAAGTATAACCATAACTTATTAGCAGCATTTACTTATCTTAATTCTTCCATTTATGTTTTAATTAATTGCATTGTGGCTGTTCTGAATTATGTTGGTGACTTTAAGAAATTGGGCCAGTAAGTGCGAGCGGTGCAATTCGGGTGGAACTTTCGATCATTGAGTTGGTCGGTTCGAGCTTATTGATTTGGGGCATACTAGAATCTAACCTAAAGACTGAACTGTTTAATTGTGGGTTTTTTGGAATAGGTCGGTTTCATACAGGCCGGGATATTTAAATCAGGTAATATAAAGATTCTTTAAAGCTATGAGTATTTTAGTAATTTAACATCTACCCTTGAAATAAAATGTTATCATGCAGGTATAACTTTGAGTGGAACCACAAGAAAGAGAAGATTGAGCCCGGAAAACTTGGTATATTAGATTTTAGATTTTGATTCATGATTAATGCTATAAGTTTACTAAATATGAACATAAATAAGATGCTATCGACTCATATGAAATATCCTGTTGTTATGATCAATTTATGTAGATATATTTAAAGGAACCGATCATTCGCGAGCTCACTTGAACATGACGCGTTTGACATGTAGAGTTCTAATTTGATGTGCTAATAATTACGATGCTAAATGGGTCGCGCTTGTGGGTCTAACCCAAGAATAACTCACGCTCGTGGGTTCAACAGGGCACGCTTGACATGTAGAGTTTCCATGGCATGCATTTGGTGAAAACAGTTTGTGCTTAATGTATATTTGATATTGATATTATTAGTCATATTATATCCTTATAGAATGTTTTGCGAAACTTGTAAGAGCTAGCATTCTTTTTTCCTTTTTTTTTTGGGTTAAATTTGTATTTATTTTTGTATTCTATGCTGGTGCCTCTTTCTTTGTATGGTTAATGAATAAGTGGTTTTATAACCGTTTGTTTTTTAAACTTCACCTTTGTAACGCCCGCAAATTTTCGTTAAAATGATCTATGTGTTGTAGAGTTTGTATTTTTACCGAGACCCGATCTGACATCTTAAGGGACCTCCTGGTCGTTTTTAAAAGTCATATTATATTAATTTTGGAGCAAGACTTCACAATCTACAAGTTGGAGGGCCAAAGTGTAACATTATTATATCCTAAACCCTAACTCCCCCTCTCTTCTCTCTTGTCCGATCGGCAATTTGTAGCAGTCTCTCTCCGGCCTTTTTTTTATTTTTATTTTTCCAGCCATCTCAATGTTCTAAACTCCAATTCAAGGTTAGTACTACATCAATGAACTTCTTTTTCACCATTAAACCCTTTATTGAACCCTATAGATGCCATAAACATGTTAGGGTTCGAGTTTTGATTAAAACAGTTTCTGACAGATTCGTACTCGTTTATTGTTTGGTCTATAACTCGATGAAAATAGATTGTTTTTGATCGATTCTTTATTCCGTGATATTATACTTTGAGTCTAGTTTCTAGAAAGGTATAATTTGTAATTTTTGGACGAGATTTGAATGGTTTTTATGATTTTATAAAATTGTGTGTCAAAGCTGATGTGGTGTGACAGATTCTGGTCTATCTTCTCGACATCATAACTCCTTATTGAAAAGTCCAAATTGGTTGATTCCACTTCTGAAAGTTCATATTTTGAGTTAATATTACAACCCAATTGAAATCGTTTAATTTCGTTTGGTAATGATGTTTAAAAAAATAAAACACTTTTGCTGCGCACATGAATAGCTGCACGTGTCTCTCTGTGTTGGAGGAATTTTTATGATTTTTGTGTGCACTAGAAAAATATAAAAAAAATAGTTTTATAAATCTAAGACATTTATTCAACTCTGGAAAAAATTTCATAATTTATTCATATGATTTTCCTATGTAATAAAATACGTCTTTGTATGCTAAAATCTGCTCCTTATACTCGACATTCATTAATTCTTTCGGTTTAGGACTTAACCGGTGGCTGACCAATTGAGGTCCTTTCGGGGCTGTTTTATTTGAATTTCTTGCTCCATCATCTTCCTAGGTATATCTTGTATATCAAACTTTAGTATTATGAGCTTTGGCATTCGTTAGAGTGGTCTATTGTTGATTATGTGAAAACTAGGTTTCGGTTGTCTAGTTTGCTAATTGTTGCATTTAGCGCGATGTTTGAAGGAATTAACAACCAATTCAGTTTGTGTAGACTCGGTTTGATATACGGGCTGTGGAAAAATTATTTTTTTAATTATTGGGGCTGAATTAGTTGTCGGTTACTCAAACGGGCCGGTACAACGCAAATTTGCGTTTATTGGTAGTTTGTGCGTTGTGCTTGCGAATTACCGACCCATCCAACTCGTGTAGTGTCATGTGGACTTGTTGGCTGTGATTTTATTAATTTTGGTCCACACGGGGCTAAGTTGGTTGTTAAGTGCTAAAGGACTCGTAAGCGTGCATATTCATTCAACTAGCAACTTCTGGGGGTATTTTGGGAATCCTTTGTCACCGGGATTAGCTAAGGGAGGTTTTGGTAAATACATGGCCCCGGGGGCTGTTTTAATTGAACTTGGTAAGGTCGAGGCCTTAGGTAAATCAAATCATGCTAGAACGCCTCGTAGGATAAAAGAGTCGATTCGGTACCGTTAGTAATTATTGTTCGTAATCCGACAGGCTTTTGAGTTGTGGGAGTGCTTAAGGGTCCTCTAGCCCGTTGTGATTGTGTGCCTCATGTCAGGTGAGTTCATGATGCCCCTTCTTACATTTTTACGTTTTGGGCTAGCATACACACCATATTACAACTTTACCCGATTTTACTCATTTAAACTAATTGGATGGTATTACATGGCGTTACCAGTGTTTGTGAGTTCATGAAAATATGTGTGAATTATATTCTATGCCTTAGGGTATTTGAGACTCATTTATGGTCATATATTCCTTAAGGTTATATATAGATTACTTATGACCTAGGCTCAAGGATATAGGCTTACTTGTAGCATAGCATGCATTGAGATGATATTTATGTATGTATGCGCATGTGTTACTTTATGACCATAGGCTTACTTTCATTATGATATATTTTGGAATGATATATATATATATATATATATATATATATATATATATATATATATATATATATGTATATATATACACACACACATGCGTTATTTTATGGCCAATAATTGGCGATGTTAATTAGTCATTATCGACTAAGGATGTTTGCATATGCCTACTCTGTGTTTGCATACGGATGGATGGTGATCTTGGCCGGGCCAAACTATACTAGGCCCTGGAAAGCCCGTAAGGGGGGAGGCTCGTGTGGCATGATCACCATTGGATGGGATGTTACGTGTTTGAGTTGTACGTGTGCTCGACCCTGATGTTATTACTTGGATGTTACGTGTTTGGGTTGTACGTGTGCTCGACCCTGATGTTATTACTTGGATATTACGTGTTTGGGCTGTACGTGTGCTCGACCCTGATGTTATTACTTGGATGTTTAGCATAGGGGTATAATTATATAGATATATATAAGTATGACTACTTATTGTTTATTATGGCCTAACTGTCCAGATCCTGTTTTTATATTTTAAACTCTTGGAATGATTTATTTAAATGTCAATTATTAAAACTTGAACTCACTCAGCTCAAGCTGACTTTGTATGTATGTTAGTATGAGTTTCAGGTTTATAGGAGGATGCTTACCGCTTGGACGTGCTCGAGATTACTCGGTCGGTTGAAGGCATAGCTAGTCGGGAAAATTAATAATGAAGACTGCTTATTTTTAATTATTATTAAACACATTTAAATTTGATTTTGGGAACTTGTTTTAATACTTATGATTTTTCCGCTGAACTTATACTCTGAATTGGTTTTCGAAATAAAGTGAATTGATTTGAGTTTTAAATAGGAATTTGTTTGGCTTTAAATTTTTGAGAATTTTTGGACATGTTTACCAACTGTAGGATTCCCGAGATCCGGGCTCTTACAACCTTATTGTACAATTTAATAGGAAAATGATCATTAGAAATTGTATTCAAAGCAATGGGCAAAGCAATCTATAAAACTGTAACAATTGTGGAGCTTAAAAGATATAACACTTCATTTCTAATTGGGCAAGCCAATAGTTAGGTAATGATTTATAAAATAAAATATCAATATTAGAGTATAATGTGAGTTTTATACTTTCATTATTAAATATTTTTTTTGTTTTATTTGCATTGGCTTATGTTTCCACTTGGACTTGGTTATGCATATTTTGCTGGTAATTTGTGTTTTGATTAGATGAATAATTGTTATGTTTTACTTAATTTCTATTTTTTCACCTATGACGTCCACGGGTCAATAACCTAGTTGGGTTATAAAATAGTCAATTTTCCCTCATAATCTTCTAGTATAATCACATTCATTCTAATTATCCGTGGATCATGAGTGAAAACTATTTTGGTAATTGTGTTATAAAATAGTCAGGAAATTAAAAGTAAAATAATGATTGAAGATTAAACAAATAGAAATATGAAAAATAAACAAGTAGAAAATAGCTAAGAACAACCTCTTTCTAGGGTTGACTTGTTCCTTCGATGTCCAGCTTTTTCTCATGGACACTATATGTTGCATTATCAAAGGTATGGTTAATATTGGATGATGATTGGAATACTTGTGATAAAACAACAAATATTGTATATAAAGAGATTTTTTCAAATTTATAAATTTGAGATTCTACAATATTTATTGCTATATATTTTATTTATTTTTTTGTCTTTGCTTTTGTTCCTTTATTTCAAATAACGGGCCTTATTTATTTTTATTATTTAACAATTCCCATGTAATACACGAGTTCAAACGCTAGTGCATATACATATACATATATATAAGGGATGATTTATGTATAAATTAAAATTATTGCGAGAAATGCCAGAAGTGAATCTTAGCCATTGATTAAGTGTGATTAATGGTACTAATGAGAATCATAAATTTATAATTAACAAAAAAACTAATTGAGCAATAATTTAATGAAAATTGTAGTTTGGTTCAAAGGTCAAAATGAGTTATTAATAATATTAAATTGACATTTATTACTAATTAATTCAAAGATATAAATCAATTTTTAGAATTTATTTTTTTAGGTTATTCTTTTAATGACAAGTATTGTTAATCACGAATAATTTTAATCAAATACTAGAATATCTTCCTTCATAATTCAACAATTGCGTCAAACCAAATTCATATATAGCCTACACATATTGGTGTATAGCCTACACAAATTCATGTACTGTGTTGGTGGTATTACAAATATGTGTACGGAAATGTTTTAAGTGTAAGTTATTGTCACACTCGGCTCCATGGGCCTAGGCGTGTGACCAATAATGAGTATCTTTTTATAAATACTTCAGAGTTGCGGGTTGTTTTAACAGAATACTTTTGTTTAAAATATAATATTTATTTATTAAAGTTCTTCGGATAATTAAATACCCAAGTATTTAAAAAATGTTTTATCTGATTATAAATATTTTAACAATATAAAACTCATCCATATTCTTGTAGCAAGCATCTAACTTCATTAATAACTCTAATTTCTTGCAACTGCTACTTAACTTGTCCTGAAATGTGAGGGAAAAATATGTCAGCTATGTGACATTCGTCTTTTTAGTTCTAGTATTTGTATTTGTATTACTTCCTGTTTTATAGTCGAATCTTATTTATTACGTCAATATATTAATTATGTCACATGATTTTGTCTTTATTATGCTTTACGCATTAACGTTTTCATATATAGTTAAAGTATCAATTAAATGCATTTCTGGACCATAAACTAAGGCTTAATTAGTTTCTGGACCCAACCCAAACCTTGAGGACTAATTTGCAAATATTTTTTTTTGAAATATTATATTTTTTTCCTTCATTCTTTCACCCGTCGATCTCGCCAGCGACCTCCTCTCCCTCCATTCCATTTTGATTCATTCAATCCCGAAAATCATGATATTTGGACTATTCCGTAATATCTGCTAATCATAATCTCAATTAATGTCGTGTGTAAGACCCCAAATCCCGGGAATCCTACATTTGGTAATCACGTCCACAAATTCGCAAAAATTTAAAACCAATCGATTCGTTTTATTTAAAACAAGTTCAGAGTAAATAACCACGGAAAAGTGTAAGTATTTAAAAATCCCAAATACGGGTACAAGTGTCCAAAAATTAAATATAAATAAAATATCCGTTTTATTTGAAATCCTCGACCAGAAATGCCTTCAACCTTCCGAGTAGCATCCAGAACGTCCAAGCGATAGCATCCACTTCTTAACCTGAAAGTCATACTAACATACACACAAAGTCAGCAAGAGCTGAGTGAGTTCAGGTTTTCATAAACAATATTTCATTTTTTATTTCAAAACTTATAATTCTAAACAATAGAGAGGATAATAATAAAATAATTAATATAATTCACCAAATAATACATTCATACAAAAAACGTTGAACACATGTACACGGGCCTCTCCACCACGAGTCAAGACTCGAGTAATATATTTGACTTGGACGCGGTAAGACCTAAGCATGTGACACGAGCCTCTCCACCACGGGTCAAACCCGAGTAATATATTTGATTCGGTCACAGCTTACACATCCAAGCACGTGATACGGGCCTCTCCACCACGGGTACAACCCGAGTAATATATTTGACCCGATCAGGGCTCAACATACAACGGGCTTCTTCACCACGGGATTTTAAAACCCGAGTAATATATTTGACCCGCCAAAATGATGATCACGCCACACGGGCCTCTCCACCACGGGATTTGAAAACCCGAGTAATATATTTGACCCGGCCGTGATCACCATGCACACACACATCAATAAGCCTACTCACATCATTCTTAGTCACGAGGAACTAAATATCATCACACAACCGTAGGCTATAAGGTAACACATACTCATACATACATACATACATACATACATACATACATACATACATACATACATACATACATACATACATACATATATATACCTATATATATATATCATCCCAACGTGAACTAAGTAAATAGTTCTACTCGTATTTAATTTCTACCAAGCCTGTTAACTTCCTCGAGTCTAGACCATCAACGACGTATGTAACCTTAAAGGATATAAGACCATAAACGAGTCTAAA
The DNA here is from genome assembly GCF_021521415.1 of Bidens hawaiensis. NCBI lineage: Eukaryota > Viridiplantae > Streptophyta > Magnoliopsida > Asterales > Asteraceae > Bidens > Bidens hawaiensis. The sequence goes on from NW_027491410.1 coordinate 1,321,792, forward strand.
ATATCCTAAAGCGTAGCAAATAATTCCAATATAGCTTTCAAAATGCACAATCACGAGTAAGACCATTCAAATCGTTGTAACGAGTAAAATCGTATAAAATTTGTATTTCGGTGTATATGCTAGCCTAAAACGTAAAAAGAGTAAAAAGGGCATCATGAACTCACCTGAAATAAGCCACACAAACACCAAAGAGTTTGAGAACTTCAAAGCCAATCCACAGTTTACAAGCCTGTCGGATTGCACACAAAGATTACTAACTAAACGTATCGACTCGTTTATCCTACGAGACGTTCCGACTTGATTTGATTGACCTAAAGGCTTGACATTACCAAATTCAATTACATCAGCCCCCGAGGCCATGTATTTACCAAAACCACCCTTAGTTAATCCCGGGGACAAAGGGTTCCCAATTTACCCCCGAAAGTTGTTGACTTTATCGAATACGCGCGTTAACGGGTTGTTTATGCACTTAGATACCGACTTAGCCCCGTGTGGACCAAATTTAGTAAAATCACAGCCAACAAGTCCACACGACGCTATACGAGTTGAATGGGTCGGTAATTCGCAAGTACAACGCACTAACTATTCAATAAACGCAAATGCACGTTGTACCGACCTGTTTGAGTAACCGACAACCAATTCAGCCCCAATACTTATAAAAATCATTTTCCAACAGCCCGTATAATAAACCAAAGCTATCCGAACTGAATTGGTCATAACTTACTTCATCCCTCGCGTTAAACGCACCAATCTACCATTCTAGCTAACCGAAAACTATCTTTCGAACAACAACTAGTTGACCAATCAAACGAATACCAAAAGACGTGATTTTAAAGTATGTTATATGGGACATACCTAGGAAGATTGTGGTGCAAAAAATCACTTCAAACAGCCCCGAAAAGAACACAATAGAACATCCACCGGTTAAGCCTAAAACGAACTTATCAATCAATAACAAGTAAAATAGGCAGATTTTAGCATGCAAAGATACATTTAATTACATAGGATAACATTTGAAATAAATTATTAAATTTTTACCAGACTTTCATAAATGTCTTAGGTTTATAAAAATATTTTTATTATATTTTTCTAGTGGACACAAAATTTATAAAAATTCCTCCAACACAGCAAGGTACGTGCAGCTATTTCAGTGCGCAACAAAATGGTTTTATTTTTATAAAATTCATTACCAAACCAAATTAAACGATTCAAATTGGGTTTGATTCTTAACTTAAAATACTAAGTTCCAGAAGTGAAACCAACTAATTTGGACTTGTTGAATAAGAGTTATGATGTCGGGAAGACAGACCAGAATCCGTCATCCCCCATCAGCTTTGACACTCGATCTTATAAGTTCATAAAAACCATTCAAATCTCGTCCAAAAATTACATATTATACCTTTCTGGAAACTAGATTCAAAGTAGAACATCATGGAAACAAGAATTGATAAAAAAATGGATTATCATCACGTTACAGACCCTACAATAAACAAATACGAATCTGTCAGCAAACTGTTGTCATCAAAACTCAACCCTAACGACCAATAAGCGCGTTAATATGACCACTTAAGGTGAATAGGACTTGGGGGAACATAAAACTAACCTTCAATTTGAGTTTTAGACCTTGGAAGAGACTGGAAAAAAGAAAAAATGAAGCCCTAAGGCTGCTGCTGTGTTCCGATCAGCCAAGGAGAAAGAGGGGTTAGGGTTTTTGTTTATGATATAAAAATCTTACACTCTAGCCCCTCCAAATGGAAATAGGTAGCAACTTGGTGAAAAAGTTAATTAGTTTAACTTACTGGAATGACGTGAAGGCCCCCGAGGAATGCCGGACAAGTCCCGAGAGATATACATAACGCTACAAGGTTAAACCCTTTTAACGGAAATTAACGGGCGTTACATCGTGTAACAGTCAGTCAATCGAATTAGTATAATCAAAATCGCAAGAACTATGGTCGCGGATCACTTTTGGTCTCGTTAGCCTATAAATACGAGCCCAAAATGTAATTAAACGAGAACACACTATCCTTTAACTATTCCGAAGCTAATCCTTCATCCAATCGTAACCTTGTAGTTGTTTATGATCGTTTTTGGATTCTTTGTCAAGCCGAAACCCTAGTCTAACAATCTCGTTCAATTCGTCATCATCAAAGGTAATAGTTATATGGGTTAGGGTCGGTTTTTGATGCTGAATGAAAACCCTTTGTCAATTTTAATATACAGATGGTAAGGGGTCTTCAATTTGGGATTTTGTATGAATTAGGTTTTACGTTAATTGAGGAATCTATTACCATACTGAATATAAACAAACGAAATCAAACTTATAACAAATATCTCATTAGTTCAGTTGGCCAATGCACCATGTTAAAACTCAACTCGGCCAGGGGCGCAGGTTCGACCCCCTGGTCCGGTTTTATTTATTTTTTTGTAGTTAATTTGTTTTCTTGTTTTAATTAAAATTATTAACTAAATTATATAAAAACCCTACATTGTTTACAATCGTTTAAGCGAACCGAACCCCGATAAATTTCTAAAATAAAATTTCAAATTCATATATTTAAATATATAAACATATATAATCTTTTATATCTATACATTTTTTTTAACCAAACAACAACAACAACAACAACAACAATAATAATAACGATAATAATAACAATGATAATAAATATGTTTCTTAACTTTCTTTTCTCGTTTAATGAAACCTCGTTAAACTATTATAGAGCACATAAAACGTTTTCATAGAAAATACGGTATTTATATTTTAAATGTTTTTCTTTAATAAACAATTATGACTTTTTTTAATTATTTTTCTCTCTCTAATGATTAAATTAATAAAATTTAATTACATCTTTATAAATATTCTATGAACTACAACTAATACATAAACACCAAGACCGTTATCAACCCATCCACTTGTGTCTTGTTCGTTTATTTCGTTTAGGTATTTATTTATTTACGCTTTAATAATTAGGAAAAATTGTCGGGAATTATCGCGGGACCAACTAGTTTGCTCTAATCTTAACCGTCTTCTCGTTACCGTATTCCTCATTTCAAGTGAGTTTTTCATAACCAATTTTTAGCGCTTTATAATGTTTTGGAGTGTAGCACGTCACAAGTTTTCCTTTCGTTAGTTATGCGCTTGTTTACATACCAATTCACTTATATCGTACATGCTAATATTTATTCGTGCATATTGTTTATGATTATACGTGAACTTGCTTGCAACATGTTTATTGTTTTATTGGTGGAAGTTACACAAACGCAAACGCATATACATAGTGGGAGGGTCCGACGGGACGTACCCGCGCCGTCTAACGTTACGATTTCGGTTGTTTACGTAAGGTGGTTCTCATTTCCCCGACTTTAACGGCTTCAGCTAAATGAACAGGAGGACGACACTATTTGATTTCATTTACTTTACGTTTGAATATTTATTGCATGACGATCGTTGAATCATGAGTTTTTATATATATGTATACGCAAAAACTTATGAAAACTCACCAATTTAATTGTTGACAAAATATATTATTTTCAACATGTTACAGGTTGAATCGATGGTGTGCTAAGGACGAAGATCATTAGTATACCTCAGGATATTTGAAATAAAGAACTTATTTACTTTTCGATGGAGTGTTATTGTTTTCTTTTATTTATGAACAATGTGTGTACTTTTGATGATATAAAATGAATTAAATATAATTATTGTCGCTTTAATAGCGTTACGAGCTTATGAGTGATCTGTACGTTACACCCGGGCATATTCCGCTTAAATCTGGGGTGTTACAGTTTGGTATCAGAGCCGTAACTATAAGATAGGTTGTTAGACGTATCGTCTAGTATAGTTATTGTTTATTTTAGGGGCCAAACTACGTTAATACTCTATGTGCTATGTGCCCGCACTTATATTAAAGTTTTATTCATACGCTCGAATCTATAACATTTTATAACGTCACCAGTACACATATTCATACACAAACTCCAAGGTTTAGGCCTACAACAAATATTTTTCAAAATATTTTTTTCAATCGATTTTATTTCGGTTTTCCGATATTTCTTCTTCATAAAGACGGTTTTACGTGGCGGGTATGTAGTAACTGTAGGGGGGATGTGCTTGTTTTCCAAACTTTTGACACCAAGGTTATTGAAACCTAAGGATAAGCAATGTGCATAAATCCAATCAGATGCGGACCTGGTTTCTTACCTGGAGAGTTTGGAAAGGGCATGAAACCCTAAGCCAAAGCGTACCACACCAAATGCCATACGAATCGCAACTTTATGTTTTCAAACGTGATCATGTCCTCTTTGTGATACAAGTCATGGTGATTTATGCGACGTGTGACTCCTACCCTCAATGTTTTACAATGTGTTTTAACCGAAAGTCTGTCAAGTCGTGGTGACACACGAATACCCAGCTTTTGGTTCGATTTAATTTCGAATTTTGATTTTTGTGCTGGAACATAAGAGTCATGGTGGTTCATCAAAACTCGAAGTTCCACACAACGCTTATTTTATTTTTACAAGTTTTCATATTCAACAAACATTAACAAGAACTTTTAAATAATACACAATTCCGAGACTCACGAGTATAACGATTGTTCGCAGAATGTCTTCCCGTTACCTTAACCGTCGTCCTTCTGGAGCCTCTAGCCGCAAGATGACAGTCCGGATCGCTAAGCAAATGGCTTCTGTGCTCCTGGAGATAGTGGCTCAAATGCAGCAAACCATTGCTACCAATTCGAACGCAGCTGCTTTGGGTTCAAACTCCAACTCTTGTCGCTATAAGACCTTCACCGATGCGAAACCTCCTAAGTTCGATGGCTTTGAAGGTGCCATTGCCATACTACAATGGTACCAAAGTATGGAGAGTACTTTTCTTCATATCAAATGTCCTAATGACAAGAAGACACGCTTTGCTTTGAGTGTCTTCGAGAAAAGAGCCCTAACTTGGTGGGTGCAAGAAAAATCCACCCGTGGTGGTGATGTAGCCATGGCCTTGCCATGGGGAAGAACTTAAGGAAATCATGACTGCTGAATTCTGTCCACCCAATGAACTTATAAACTTGGAAGTGGAATTTTGGAACCTCAAACAAGAGGGTGGTGATAACGTTACCTACACCGCTCGCTTCAATGAGCTTAGCATCCTGGTTCCACATCTTGTGACTCTCCTCTCTTGTGGGATTTTCAAGTATATTCGGGGTTTGCCAAGGCAAATCCAAGATTTAGTTCAAAGTACTGCCCCCTAAGATTCTTGCTGCATCCTTCTCGGTAACACCCTGGCTAAAGCGGAAATGCCTGAGTGTGACGACAGATTGTTCAAACACACGTGACACTATTAGGTGACCATAATAACATTATTTCATTTAAATCTTCATGTAACACAAGTTTATCAAATTATACAAGTCGTAACAAATAAATAAACAAAATGATAAGTTTTCTTTGAATATCCTATCAGCATGCTATGTTTCTTCTAACTTTCATCCTCGTTCCTCTACACCTTTAACATATGTATAAAATAAAGTCAGCTACGAACATAGCTGGTGAGATTTCCACAGTTTGATATAATACGTAAAAATCATACAATTCATGGACAAGTGATAAACGAGCAAGTAAAGTCCTTTCCAGTTGGTATCAACCAACGTACTCGGGTAATCGCGCAAGTAAGGTCTTTTCCGGTTGGTAACTACCAATGTACTCAGATAATGAGGCTCTTTTCCACTCGATACAATGGACCTGAGTGCAAAGGAGGGTGTATGATCGTACTTATTGAGGCTATCACGTGCAAGTAAATTCGAGCAAGTAATTCTGAGCAATTAATCAAGTAACACACAAGTCCATATAGTGATCGTAGTTTTTAATCAAAATCGTAATACTCGAATTTTTGTAGGATACATATGCTACCCCAAAATATGAAAACATTTAAAAAGGGGTTGTGAGAAACTCACCTTAAGAGCTGATAAGATATTGATAATCGAATGCGTTGTAAAGATTGTAAACGGCGAACGAACCAAAGCGTCACAAAATCCGAATTGAATGATCCGGGATAAATAAATACGAGACTCAATCGATAATCTAACAGGGTCATATATCGTATAAACTTATGTTAAGAGTTAGTTAATATTACGTCTAATGTCCTATCTTATTGTCACGGATCTGATACCAATTTGTAACTTATGTTAAGAGTTAGTTAATATTGTGTGTACTTGTGTTCATGAGGCGTAAATGAAATCAGCAGTACAATAATATAATAATAGTAAGTGCGTTTAAACAATCAAGTAAAGGCTCACATAATTCTATCATGCAACCTAAACATTTAATTAATAAGCTATAGCTACCTAGAAGACTACGTCTAATGTCCTATCTTATAGCCACGACTCTAATACCAATTTGTAACACCCCAGCTAAAGCGGAAACGCCTGAGTGTGACGTACAGATTGCTCAAACACACGTGACACTATTAGGTGACCATAATAACATTATTTCATTTAAATCTTCATGTAACACAAGTTTATCAAATTATACAAGTTGTAACAAATAAATAAACAAAATGATAAGTTTTTTTTGAATACCCTATAAGCATGCTATGTGCTTCTAACTTTCATCCTCGTATCTCTACACCTGTTACATATGTATAAAATGAAGTCAGCTACGAACGTAGCTGGTGAGATTCCCATAGGTTGATATAATACGTAAAAATCATACAATTCATGGACAAGTGATAAAAGAGCAAGTAAAGTCCTTTCCAGTTGGTATCAACCAACGTACTCGGGTAATCGCACAAGTAAGGTCATTTCCTGTTGGTAACAACCAATGTGCTCAGATAATGAGGCCCTTTTCCACTCGTTACGATGGACCTGAGTGCAAAGGGGGGAGTATGATAATACTTATTAAGGCCACCACGTGCAAGTAAATTCGAGCAAGTAATTCTGAGCAAGTAATCAAGTAACACACAAGTCCATATAGTGAATTGTAGTTTGTAATCGAAATCGTAATAATTGAATTTTTGTAGGATACATATGCTATCCAAAAATATGAAAACATTTAAGAGAAACTCACCTTAAGGGCTGATAAGATATTGATTACCGAATGCGTTGTAAAGATTATAAACGGTGAACGAACCGAAAACGTCACAAAAGCCGAATTGAACGATCGAGGATAAATAAAATACGAGACACAATCGATAATCTAATAGGGTCATTTATCGTATAAACTTATGTTAAGAGTTGGTTAATATTTTATTAGTTCTATGGCTTTTGAGTATATTAATATTTATATTTTAATGGTAACTTGGTTACTATTACGATATAATTATTTTTGGCAAAGAAATGAGGCATGCACGTTCGAAAAACTTGAACTAAGGTTTATGAATTGAAATTATAATTAATGGTTTCACAAAATGATTTTAATGAATTAAAGTTTGCGTTTAAGATTAATGAATGATTTTTAATTACGATTTACGAAAACGAAAATTTGGTTTCTAAGTGTAAAAAGATGAAATATATTTTATATTTAATTTATATCATTTTTATTTAATTTAAACTTATTTTTATAATTTAATTATGATTTTGAAATGATTAAAATTAATTTATAAATGAATATATATAGGTTATTGTTGGTCCCCCCGGGGCGTCGGCGATCGATACGAGATCCGCACGAGGTCTAGGAGTGCGGAATCCTCCTAGACTCGTTTATGGTGTACAGACAAATAACACAAACACGTACACGATCAAATACACAAACAAATACTAGAACGGGATAAACAAATCTGCAGATTCATATATAAAATAATCACGTTACATACCGTAACAAAAACAGAAAACACGACTGACCCGAGGTGAGCTCTACCTCGGGTCGTCTCACACGACTCTAGTCTCTTACTCTCTCTCAATAAACAAGCTGCTCAAACACACACTAATTTCTGGATACCTAAAACTAAACAAGACACAACTATATATAGACAAACATTCACGGGCCTGGGCTTCAGTAGGCGAAGTTGTGCTAACTTCGCCGTTGGCGAAGTTGTGATAACTTCGCCTAAGGCAGAAGTTGTTACAACTTCGCCGTTGGCGAAGTTGTTCTAACTTCGCCTAAGGCGAAGTTGTGCTAACTTCGCCTGTGGCGTTCCGCTGGTCAGAATTGCATAGCGACGGTCACAAAATGCACCAACAGTCTCCCCTTTGACCGTTGCTCTCAATTCTAACAAACACGAAAGATCATCTGTTACAAAACATGCACCAACAGACTCCCTCTTAACTGATGATCTTCTGTTTGTTCTTCAACCAGCCGTGTCTGAAACTGTCCTGTAGCTTCACAAATCTACCAATCACCCAGCGTCTTCCATATCAGATCTCCCCTTCAGTGTAAGCTTCTCCGACTATAACGATTGAGGTCTTTGTAATGCATGCATCCTCGTGCCAATAGATCATCTCAACCAATCACGTGAGTCCATCTGACTTCACCAACACGTGAAGTTGGGCTTCCTCCACAACTTCACCAACTCGTCGGCATACGATAAGGTTTAATCTTCAACTACTCAACATCAAGTGATCAATTTCATCACAAAACCACCTTGACAGAATCTAACACATGACCATTAATTCATCCGAAGCATCTTCAATCACCAGGGATAACGATCAAGAACATAAACACTTTAGTTCCCGATTACATCCAACTTGTTCCAGAATTTTCACTCTAATAAATAAGCATCACGTTTCAGGATCCAATTCTCGAACGCCTTGAAAATAACATAAATAATATGCTCTGACCGCCATCCAGTAATGACAAAAACCTTCAGTTGAATTTGACTTTCTTCAATTGGTCAACCTCGAACAACAACAATTTCATTGCCCACAAACACCCGAATATGTGTCAATATCCAGTTTCAAACAATATCCCATTCACAACCTCAACTCCAAATCCAGAGTTGACACGTATTTGTTCACACGTAAGACCAAGAGATAACAAGATCACTCGTTGACGGAACAACATCTCTGGTCTCACAATAATCGTGTACACCTGGCCATACAGACGAAAACTCCAAACAATTTTTTTTTTTTTTTTAATATTTTTTTTTTTTTTTTTTTTTTTTTTTTTAACTTCACCTGGCTATAACTTCGCCTGGCCATAACTTCGCCTGGCTGCTAACTCCGCCTGGCCATAACTTCGCCTGGCTGCTAACTTCGCCTGGCCATAACTTCGCCTGTTCATAACTTCGCCTGTTCATAACTTCGCCTGTTCATAACTTCGCTGAAACCCTACGAACAGTGACGGCAACTTCGCCTGATGAACAATAACTTCGCCTGATGAACAATAACTTCGCCTGCGGCGCTGTTCGGCCAGAAACGCACAGAAACGTGCCAGAAACACCAAAACGCAGATCTCGAACCATAGCATAAGAGCCTAAGGCTCTGATACCACTTGTTAGTCCCGGTGCTGATCGATACGAGATCCGCACGAGGTCTAGGAGTGCGGAATCCTCCTAGACTCGTATATGGTGTATAGACGAAGAACACAAACACGTACACGATCAAATACACAAACAAATACAAGAATGGATAATCAAATCTGCAGATTCATATAATAATAAAACACGTTACATACCATAACATAAACAGAAACACGACTGACCCGAGGTGAGCTCTACCTCGGGTCGTCTCACACGACTCTCACTCTCTTGCTCTCTCTTGACACTCAAACTGTAACACACACTCTCTGAATTACTGGATTCACTCTTCATAACCTAACACGACACATGTATATATAGACAATCTTCACGGGCTTGGGCTTCAGTAGGCGAAGTTGTTCATAACTTCGCCTAGGGCGAAGTTGTGATAACTTCGCCTAAGGCAGAAGTTGTTACAACTTCGCCGTTGGCGAAGTTGTTATAACTTCGCCTAGGCGAAGTTGTGCTAACTTCGCCTGTGACGATCCGCTGGTCAGAATTGCATAGCGACGGTCACAGAATGCACCAACAGTTATTAAAATGTACTAAAAATATAAAGTCTGAGGGTTTCGAACCCGGGTCTCCGCAATACAAGCATAGTGAGTTAACCAGCTGCTCCATAGAATATATTCGTTAAGATTATGGGTTTGATTTTTTATAAATACATTAACAGGTACAAATGTTAATTAATAAAAATAATTAAAAATTGACCCGGGTTTCGAACCCGGGTCTCGCGTGTATCATTACCAGAGTCTAACCAGTTGAGCCAAGATGATATTCAGTTTAATGTTGGAAACAATTGATAATATCCAGAACATCAAGATCATCTTCTTCATTTGGAACCCTAAGGTTTCAATTGAAGAATTTGTTCCATGTTCGAAGCAATAAACATAGGGGTTTTGATTTGAGATTGAAAACCATTATCATCCATAGTTTAATTACCTGTTAAAGGCCTTGTTTCGTCGGAACTGGGACTTTCCGGAGAAACAGAACCTCGAGCTTAATTGGACGGATTTGAGAGATTGGGAGAGTCTGAGAGATATGAGCGAGTTGGAATGAGGATGAGCTTTCTATTTATAGGTGTAATTGCAACGTTTATCGATTTATGGTTCATTAGAGCGTTTGAAAATTGGCCGGATGTTTCGGCTTAAATTACGGCCTAAATAGATGAAAATATATGTTATAATTGATGATTACGAGTTGAATATTAAGGTCTAAAGCCGTTATGACGAGTCAATTGATTTAAATCACGCGTTATTACCCGTTCTGGGCTCGCCGGACTTTACCCTTCGCCGGCGCCGGAAAAACGAGGAAGAAAGGGGGGACGGCTGGATTGGGTTATATTATTATATTATAATAATCTTATTTTGAATTTAAAGTTACACTTTAATTCCCTGCTCTTTCAAGATTGTTTTAAATCCGAATTAAATTAAATTACAAAGTGGACCTTGAACTTTAAAAGATGCTTAACAATAAAGTAAAATTTTTAATACTTGAATATTTTATACACGTATATTGTAAATTGTTTATCTTTAATAAATATCTTAATCCCGGAGTTTCGTTAATTGCATAACACGAATAGAAAACGAACGAAGAATGATCGAGAATATTATATAAATAATAAACAATGATCAAGAATACATTGAGATGATAACCCTGGTCGGTTGAACGAAAACAAATACAATTACAAATAATAAAATATATGCAACGAAATTTAATGATATATATATATATATATATATATATATATATATATATATATAAAACCGAAAATTTGAATCCTGTAACATTCGTTACTTTTCAAACCTGAAAACCCGACCCATTTCTAATTTTCGGTTTTTGTTCATATATATATATATATATATATATGAACAAAAACCGAAAATTAGAAATGTGTCGGGTTTTCGGGTTTGAAAAGTAACGAATGTTATATATATATATATGAACAAAAACCGAAAATTAGAAATGGGTCGGGTTTTCGGGTTTGAAAAGTAACGAATGTTACAGGATTCACAACTTTTAGAAATTTCATCCCGAAATTAAAATAAAAATAAAAAATAAAATTTTAAAAGAAAACAACTAATATGGGAAGTTGTTTAAAAATTTTAATGATTTTTTTATATACATATTTAAATAAAAACAATAACGCTGATCTTTGAATGACCCGAGAGACGCCACAAATGGGAATATGGTAAGGACATTTATATATAGGATGTACCAGCGGCGTATCCACCATGCCCTTATCATATTTCATTTGTCACGTCTTTCGAAATCATTCCAGGTTTCGAGTTATTGCACACAACGTACTTATTATATCTTCCATGCGAGGACTTGGATAATTACGCGTCGACCCATATTTACCCTTATCGTCGGATGGTCCACATAATTCGTCCCATTGTGTTGGTTTAAAATATAGTAAGTCCTCAAGTGAAAACTTTAGAATTCAAGAACAATGAACTATACAGATCAAAATTCAACAAAAATATAAAAACCAATCCTTAATGTCAAGGATAAGCGATAATATGAAATCATTGAAGTTTTAAAGATACAAACAATGTTTACCAAACAAAATGCGCGAAACTCTTGAGTAGTATGAAATAATTAGAATAACGGATGACATCAATTGAAATCATGAAGATGAAATAATAAAGTTGAGCATAACATGTTAAGTAAACGTGGAATTGAGCTACAAAATGTAAACACATAAGTCGATAAGCATTGGGTCCGAGAATAAGATAGAATAAACAAAACTTCAGTAAAAGAATAAAGTAAGTTATTGGAGTCAATAATGACTCGATGAACAAATTTAAAAAATATCACTAGGGATCACATTTGAGATTAATAAATAATTGCAAATTCGTGATCAAAGTAAAACATTTACTTCAAATTGGTAAAACATTGAAAACAAAATAATGGAAACTTCAAGATCGAATTAAGATATTGATCTCAAATTTGTAAAACATAGGGATTATGAATAACAAAATGATCTGAACAAACGAGCAGAAATAGAACAAATCACACAATCAAAACTATTCGTGTATGTAAGACCCCGAATCCCGGGAATCCTACAGTTGGTAATCATATCTAAACTTTCACAAAAAATTAAAACCAAAGTAATTCGTTTTATCAAAAACCGTTTAGAGTAAATAAACAGCGGAAAAAGATTAAATATTCAAAATCCCAAACCTGGGTACAAGAGCCCAAAAACCAAATGTAAGTAAAATGTCAGTTTTATTTCAAACTCTCTGACTAGGAATGCCTTCAACCGTCCAAGTAGTCTCCAGCACGTCCAAGTGGTAATCTTGAGTCCTTAACCTGCAACTCAAACTAACATACACACAAAGTCAGCTAAAGCTGAGTGAGTTCAAGTTTTATATAATCAATGTTTATAATTCAGTTTAGATTTCAGAAGTACAAAACTTGAAAATCATAATTAAATAAATAAATATTTTTCCTTTAAAATATTTATGCTAACACGGACCTCGCACCACGAGTCGTAACTCGAGTAATATATTGGACCCGGTAGCAGAAAACAGTATGTAATACGGGCCTCTCACCATGAGTCGTAACTCAAATAATATATTGGACCCTAATACAGAAAATCCACACAATACGAGCCTCTCACCACGAGTCGTAACTCGAGTAATGTATTGGACCCGTCCAAATCATGGATATGCAACACGAGCCTCTCACCACGAGTCGTAACTCGAATAATATATTGGACCCGACCGCAATCTATACAAACACACACCCAACACGTAAATTCATCAAGTACACACATCAAAGATATACGTATAAATATATGCACTATGGCTTAATCACGACAAACTATTATATTTCCACAAGTATAGGTCATAGGTAATATGTATGATGCATCTAAAATACAATTACTTCAAGTAAACCTATTAGTAGTCACTTAACAGTTTAACGGGTAAAACAAGTAGATGTGTATGCTATCCCAAAACGTAAAAAGTAAAAAGGGCATCATGAACTCACCTGTCATGAGGCACACAATCACAACGAGCTATAGAACCCCTAAGTATTCCCACCACTCAAACGCCTGTCGGATTACACACAAGAATTACTAACGATACCGAATGGACTCGTTTGTCCTACGAGGCGTTCTAACATGGTTTGACTTGCCTAAAGCCTCGACCTCACCAATTTCAATTACAACAGCCCCCGAGGCCTTGTGTTTACCAAAACCACCCATAGATAATCCCGTGGATAAATGATTCCCAAATTACCCCCGGAAGTTGCTAGATGAGACGAATATGCTCGTTTATGAGTTGTTTAGGCACTTAAAAACCAAATCAGCCCCATGTGTACCAAATTTAGTAAAATCACAGCCGACAAGTCCGCACGACACCGCACGAGTTGGATGGGTCGGTAATTCGCAAGCACAATTCACAAATTACCAATAAACGCGAATATGCGTTGTATCGACCCGTTTGAGTAACCGACAACCAATCCAGCCCCAATACTTAAAAAAAATAATTTTCCAACAGTCCATATCTCAACCCGAAGCTACCCGAACTCCAGTGGTTGTTAATTCCTTGAAACCTCGCGCTGAACACAACAATTTAACAATCTAGACAACCAAATACTAGTTTTCAATCAATCAATATTTGACCAATTAAACGAAAACCATAGCTCGCGATATTAAAGTATGTTATATTAGACGTACCTAAGAAGATTATGGAGCAAGAACCTCAATCAAAACAGTCCCGAAAGTGCTCTAAAGGACAGCCATCATTTAAGCCTAGAATAATCGATTTTTCGATCAATAAGCGAGTTACAACGATGAATTAAGGTGTGAAAGACTAGTATGGACATTTTACTAACCTTGAATTGATGTTTCACACCTTAAACTTGGTTGGAAAAAGAAAAACGAAGCTTGGGAAGGCTGCTGTAGATGCGATCGGCCAAGGGGAAGGCAAGGATTAGGGTGTTGTTATAATATAAAAATATTACACTCTAGCCCCTTAAGTTTGAAGGATGTAGCAACTTGGAAGAAAAGTTAATTAATTAAACTTATGGGAATGAAAAGGAGGTCCTTGAAGCATGCCGAATCAAACCCGAGAATTATACAAACTCTACATAGCTTCCAACACTTAACAGAAATTAACAGACGTTACAAGTCCACCCCCTTATAATGGGATTCGTCCCCGAATCCCGATGCAACAGGAATAAATGCGGGTAGAGTTCCATCATTTCATCCTCGGATTCCCTAGTGGCTTTGGAACCCCTATGGTGCCTCCACTGCACCTTCACCTGCCTAACCACCTTATTCCTCAAACGCCTTTCTTGACGGTCAAGAATAGCGACAGGTTACTCCACGTAATTCAGCTTACTATCGAGCTCAATATAACTAAGAGGCTTATGGGCCTCCTCGTCTGCTAAACATTTCCTCAAATGAGATACGTGGAAAGTAGGATGAATTCTAGCAAGCTCGTCGGGCAAATCCAGTCTATACGCTACCTCTCCAACACGGGATAAGATACGGAACGGACCTATGAACCTCGGACTAAGTTTCCCCCTCTTACGAAAATGAATAATACCCTTCCAAGGAGAAACTTTTAACATAACCCAATCACCAGCCTCAAACACAATAGGTCTTCGCCTTTTATCTGCATAGGACTTTTGACGATCCTAAGCGGCCTTCATAAAAGCCTTAATCCTATCAAGCTTCTCAGTCGTAGCCTCGACCACTTCCAAACTACCCAACTGTTTCTGACCGATAGAGCCCCAAGAGACTGGAGTCCTACACCTACGCCCATACAACATCTCAATCGACGGCATCCCAATAGTGGCGTGGTAACTGTTATTATAAGAAAATTCGACTAACGGTAAGTGAAGATCCGAACTACCACCAAAATCGATAACACAAGCCCTCAACATATCCTCGAGAGTCTATATGGTCCTCTCGGAGGGACCATCCGTCTGCCGGTGATAAGCGGTACTAATGCGAAGTTTGGTACCCATCTCCTCATGAAACTTCTTCCAAAACCAGGAGGTAAAACACGTGTCCCTATCCGAAACAATAGACACAGGCACCCCGTGCCTAGAAACAATCTGACGAATAAACAGGTCGGCCAACTGCTCGGAATTATAAGTCTCTCGAATCGGCAAGAAGTGAGCGCTCTTAGTCAATCTATCTACGATTACCCAAATGGTTTCATAATTACCCCCAGGAGTGCGAGGAAGTTTAGTCCCAAAATCCATCGTAAGATGCTCCCATTTCCACTTAGGTATTTCCAGGGGTTGAAGTTTCCCGAAAGACTTCTTGTGCTCAGCCTTGACCTGCAAACACGTCAGACATTTTCTCACATATTGAGCCACCTCATACTTCATGGCGGGCCACCAGTAATTCTTCTTTAGGTCTTGGTACATCTTAGTCGCGCCCGGATGAATAGAATAGCGCGAATTGTGTGCTTCATCTAGAATCTTACTCCTGAATCCCCCATACTTGGGTACCTATAGACGACCATCCTTATACTTCACCTTGTCACCGACGTCTTCTAACAACTTTTCCTGACCCTAAATACGCTCAGACATATTCAATTCCATCTGCAAGGCCTCATTCTGCACATTGGCTATCTGTTTCAAGATATCGGGTTTAAGGATAAGCTGGTAAGATTTCACACGAATGGGTTTCGGTCTCTCCTTCTGGCTCAACGCGTCAGCTACCACATTAGCCTTACCAGGATGGTATATAATTTCCAGATCATAATCCTTATTCAATTCCAACCACCGACGCTGCCGCATATTCAGTTCCTTTTGCTCGAAGAAATAGTTTAAACTCTTATGATCGGTATAGATGACACAAGGGATGCCATACAAATAATGTCTCCACAACTTAAGCGCAAACACAACCGCCGCCAGTTCTAGATCGTGGGTAGGATAATTTGCCTCATGAGGTCTTAACTGCCGTGAGGTATAAGCTTTGACTCGACCGCGCTGCATAAGAACACACCCAAGCCCCTGGTAAGAAGCATCAGAATAGACAACCAGATCATCAGTGCCATCGGGTAAATCTAGAATCGGAGCATGTGTCAACCTGTTCTTCAATTCGAGAAAAGCCTCCTCCTTCTCAATACCCCAAATGAACTTAACGCTATTCTTAGTCAACTTGGTCAACGACGAAGCGATTTTCGAAAAGTCAAGAACGAATCGGCGGTAATACCCCGACAAGCCTAGAAAGCTACGAATTTCGGACGGAGACGAAGGAGATTCCCATTTATTTATAGCTTTCACTGTTGCAGGGTCCACCAAAATACCACTCGGGTTGATAAAATGACCTAAGAATTGAACCTCTCGTAACCAGAATGAGCATTTAGAAAATTTCGCGTACAACTTATTCTTTCACAGAGCTTCCAAAACTTCCATGAGATGACTAGCGCGATCAATTTCGCTTTTGGAATACACGAGAATGTCATCGATGAACACAATAATAGAACGATCAAGCATCGGCCTACACACCCGGTACATAAGATCCATGAACGCCGCTGGTGCGTTGGTCAAACCAAAAGATATTATGAGAAATTCATAATGTCCATAACGAGTGCAGAAAGCAGTCTTAGGAATATCTTCCTCACGAATTTTCAACTGATGATACCCTGAGCTAAGGTCGATCTTCGAGAACCAACTAGCCTCTTGGAGCTAATCAAATAAGTCATCGATCCTTGGCAGAGGGTACCGGTTTTTCACAGTAAGTTTATTCAGTTCACGGTATTCGATGCGCATCCGCATACTACCGTCCTTCTTTTTGACGAACAAGGCTGGGGCACCCCAAGGTGAGATGCTCAGTCGAATGAAGCCCTTTACGAGCAAGTATTCCAATTAGGCCATATGTTCTTTCATTTCGTTTGGTGCTAGACGATAAGGAGCTCGAGCAATGGGTTTGGCACCAGGCCAAGGTCTATCTGGAACTCGACCTTGCGATCCGGTGGCACATCTGACAAATCATCTAGGAATACATCCGGGTAATTCCGGAAAATAGGAACGTTAACGATGGTAGCCACCTCGGTTTTCACGTTTTTCGCATATGCCAGATACGCCGCACACCCTCGCTGCATAAGTTTTCCCACCTTAATCATGGATATCAATGTGGTGTCGCACCACTCCGATCACCAAAAATAGTGATTTGGGTCCCGTCCGGGGCCCTTAAACGCACGAGTTTCTGATTACAGATAATCTGAGCATAAACACTACCGAGCCAATCCATCCAAAGCACCACATAGAAATAGCCTAGCGTGTAAGGCCCAGAACCCCCGGAACCTCACAGTTGGTAATCAATAAAAACACTCGTAAAAATAATTAAACTTAAAAATAATTCTTTTCATTAAAATAAGCATCACAGAGTATAATTCGGCGGAAAACATAAATAACAAAATAAGTTCCCAAAACCAACATAATTATCTTTAATAAAAATTTTAAAAATAAATGTTTAATAATAAAATCTTCAAATCCCGTATGCCCTTCACCGTCCAAGTAGCTTCATGCACGTCCAAGCGATAAGGCATCCTCTTCCTAACCTGAAACTTACACTAACATGCACACAAAGTCAGCTTAAGCTGAGTGAGTTCAAGTTTTAAATAAGTAACAATAGTCTTAATAATCATTCCAACGGTTTTAAAATGGTAAACGGAAGTACATCGGTTAGGTCACCACATTCAAATAAATAATCATCCTTACGTATGAGCATCTCTATACGTGCATTCCTATATATATAAATATATATATATATATATATATATATATTTATATATATATATATATATATATATATATATATATATATATATATATATATATATATATATATATATAACATTCAATAATAACATTCAGGGCCAAGAAAACGTACAACCCAAACACGTAACATTCAGCGCATGCAAACACAAAGTAGGCATACGCAACATTCAATAGTCGAGACGACTACAACATTCGCCAAATATTGGGCATTCTAATATATATGTATATATATATACATACATGCATTCTTTAACATTCCAAGGCCTACCAATACTAGAAAGCCTATGTAAAATCGTATAAAACATTTCATCAAGCAAAATCGCTTAGGTGTGCATGCTAGCCCAAAACTTAAAAAGAGTTAAACCGGACATCAAGAACTCACCTGAAATCGATCGAACACCTACAACGAGCTAGGAAATCCCTAAGTGCACACTCACAAGTAAGGGCTTGTAAATAGTATACAGCGCGTTACTAAACTAAACCATAAGAACACTCTTGCCTAATGGGCCGTTCAAGCCCAACACGTTGGCCCAAGGCCCAACACTTAGGCCCAATGACCAACACTTTGGCCCAAGGCCCAACACTTTGGCCCAATGCCCAACACTTTGGCCCAATGCCCAACACTTTGGCCCAAGGCCCAACACGTTGGCCCAAGGCTAACACTTTGGCCCAAGGCCCAACACTTTGGCCCAAGGCCCAACAACTTGGCCCAAGGCCCAACCCAAACCCAATTACTTTACCTCAGCCCCTAAAACCTTTCAGTTAACCATATCCACCCTTCGATTATGGTCGGGGCTAACCATGATGCACAACTCACCCGCCAGTAATCGAATCGAGTCGAATACGCGCGAAATAAATTTTTAAAATCAATTGTCAAACAAGTCAGCCCCAAATGGACCAAATTCACCACTTAACCATTTCATACTTCATCGTTATATCATCTGAGTTAATAGGGTTGACGGTTTCTTTTTACAACTCCAAATTTAACTTTTAAACGACAATTAGCGCACCGCCGACTCGGTTGACCAATCACCAACCAAAACAACCCCGAGTATCAAAAAATAATTTTCCCACAGCCCTTAAACTCCCCTAGGGCCATTCAAACAGATTCGGTTGGTCATTCAATCGATTAACACATCAAACTCAACAATTGACAATTCTACATCCGATAAACCCTAGTTTTCGAACTGAAATCGATTGACCGACCTAAACACCTCCAGTGGCCACGAAATTTTAATATGATGTAAATTCCATACCTGGGAATCTTTCTACGCCGGAAACTCTAATTTTTATCAACGGGAAGTGGGTTAATTACACCTTGGCCGAAAATCTGTCCAACAAAAAGTATCGGCAAAATTGAGCATCAAAACGATTAGGTTGAACGAAAAGAGTGTTGGGGATTCTAGTACATACCTTGAACTACTTCTAGGAGCTTGCAATTGATCCAAAAGTCAAAGCAAAGAAGGGAGGGGGGCTGGTCTCTTGGCCGATCGCTGCAGCAGCTAGGGCTAGGGTTTATTTTTTTGTTTATTGATATAATACAAATATGTTTCGTCCAAGTCCCTCGAATTTGTAAGATTTGGCAACTTGTAGGGAAGGTTAAGTGTGTTAACGTAGCGGGGATGACGTAAAGGCTTCCGGGAAACGTTGGATAAATCCCAAGAATTATACATACTCTACAAGCTTTAATTCTTGAAACCGGAATTAACGGGTGTTACAAGTCCACCCCCCTTACAATGGGATTCCTCCCCGAATCCCGATGCGACAGGAACAACTGCGGATAGTGCTTCATCATCTCGTCTTCGGACTCCGCAGTGGCATCGGAACCCCTACGGTGTCTCCACTGCACCTTCACTTGTCTAACCACCTTATTCCTCAAACGCCTCTCCTGACGGTCAAGAATAGCAATCGGTTGTTCAACGTAGTTCAGCTTACTGTCGAGCTCAATATCATTAAGTGGCACATGGGCCTCTTCATCCACTAGGCATTTCCTCAGATGGGACACATGGAAGGTAGAATGAATCCCCGCGAGCTCATCGGGCAATTCCAGCCTATACACTACCTCACCAACACGTGTCAATATACGAAACGGACCAATGAACCTCGGACTAAGCTTCCCCCTCTTACGAAAATGAATAATGCCCTTCCAAGGAGAAACTTTCAACATAACCCGATCCCCAGCCTCGAACACAATAGGTCTTCGCCTTTTATCCGCAAGACTTTTGTTGGTCCTGGGAGGCCTTCATAAACGCTTTAATCTTGTCGAGTTTCTCAGTCGTAGCCTCGACCATCTCCAAACTACCCAACTATTTCTGACCAATGGAACCCCAACAGACTGGAGTCCTACACCTCCTACCATACAACATCTCAATCGTGGCGTGATAACTGTTATTATATGACAACTCTACCAACGGTAAATGACGTGTAACGTCCAACTTTTGTTAAGCATTTAATAACAGAAAGTTTTGTTATTAGTTGTGTGTCGTTAAATTAATCGTGTGTTACGTATTTAAGAGTTGGAAGTAGGAGTGAGTGGTGGGACCCATGAAATCCCTATATATATAGAGACCAACCACTTCTTTCTTCCCTTTCCTCTCAAAACACACAAACACACACATACTCTCTCTAGCACTCGGATTTTAAATCCATGACAAAGAAGGGTGGAATCTCGTGTTCAACATCATCAAGGAACAAGAATCACGTCCAGATCCCCGAGTTGTCAAGATCTGAACTCGAACCCACAAGCAAAAGGTGGGTTTTAGTTTAAAATGGTTAAGTTTTGTGATTAGAATCGGCATGCAAACAGTTATAATGATAGATCGGGTTGTGAAATGTAAGAAAAATATAAACTTGGTAAGTTGTAACCTCTCGGGTGCACTTTGTGATAAAAAGGTGGTGTTTGGACTTTGAGAGATGCGTTCAGGATCAGGTGCATGTGGTCAGAATGTGTCGAAAGTTGGGAAAGAGTAAAATCGGGTCCTAAGGAAGATCCTCGAAGTAAAATGGCTTTAAAATGGTAAAAGCGAAGAAAGGTAGTCATTTCGCTTCGCTCAGCCATGAGAAGCGAAACAGTCATTTCACTTCGCTCAGCCATGAGAAGCGAAACAGGCATTTCGCTTCGCTTAGCCATGAGAAGCGAAACGCTTCCATGCGAAGCGAAATTCTTCCATGCGAAATTTTATAAAATTCATTTTCTGATGCATTTTCCTGGCTCAATCCCAGCCAGGGGCGCTGCCCCTTGGACCCTGCTAGGGGCTGCCACCCCTAGATCCAGCTACCAGCGGCGCTGCCCCCGGACCCCCGTTAGTTGAGGGTGTCATTGACTTAGATATAAGAAGTATTAGTAATGGATATTTGACACTCGTAATGCGTTATACAGTTTGCCGTGCACAGCTAAAGAAGGGCATAACTATTAACGGCGAGAGAAACCGACTTCAGGTGAGTTTCTAGCCCCCTTTATCCGTTATGTTTTTGGGGCTGTGTGCATACTCCTTTGTGATAGTTGTTAATACACTTAACTTAAGTGGTAAGTGTATGATATGTGTATGTTACATGAATGTTATTATGAATGTTTATATGAATGAATATGTCATAAGTATGACTAAATATTGAATGTTATTATGGAATGTTTATACGAATGAGTATGTATATATACGTATATACATGACCTGAAGGTATGTAAAGTATGCATGAATGAAAATGAATGTATGAACGAGTGACGTGACAGGTATGGTTATTTGAGACAAAGGGACCAGACCCTAATAATATTTAAGACAGAAGGGACCAGACCCTGATAATATCTGAGACAGAAGGGACCAGACCCTGATAATATCTGAGACAGAAGGGACCAGACCCTAATAATATCTGAGACAGAAGGGACCAGACCCTAATAATATCTGTGATGGTAGAGATGGAGATAGCCTATGGTAAATTACAAGGCTTTTATGGAAGAAAGTAGGTAAGCGTGTGTGCATGTATATAAAGTGTGTATGAAAGAAGTAAGAGTAAATAAGGTATGAATACGTATCTTCGGATGCGTATGAGTAAGAATATGAATGTATTGTATGTTAAATGATTAACTAGAACTCACTCAGCGTAGCTGACTTTTAGTATGCATGTAGGCAAATAGATTGAGGCAGCTGGCTTGAGGAGGGACACATGGGATGGACAGAAGAGATTGGCATCCATGATGAAGTGTCAAGACTATTTTACGTTATGTTATGAAAAGACAATTTTATGTTAAGACAAAAATGAATGCTTGCAATGTGATGTTTGAAGTTTTAAATTATTCCGTGAAAGTTTGAAATAACTCTGATTTTAGAACTGTGTTTATGAGTAAATCCAACATCAAAGTAGGGTTACCGGGAACGGGGCCTTACATGACGATCCCAACTACCACCAAAATCGATTACACAGGCCCGCAACATATCCTCAAGAGTCTGAATGGTCCTCTCGGATTGACCATCCGTCTGCGGGTGATAGGCAGTACTGATGAGGAGTTTGGTACCCATCTCCTCGTGAAACTTTTTCCAAAATCTGGAGGTAAAACGCGTATCCCTATCCGAAACAATAGATACCGGCACCCCGTGCCTAGAAACGATCTCACGAATAAACACATCGGCCAACTGCTCGGAATTAAAAGTCTCTCAGATTGGCAAGAAATGAACGCTCTTGGTCAATCTATCAACAATTACCCAAATGGTGTCGTAACTACCCTTAGGAGTACGAGGCAATTTAGTCACAAAATCCATAGTAAGATGCTCCCACTTCCACTCAGGTATTTATAAGGGGTTGAAGCTTCCCTAACGGCTTTTGATGCTCGGCCTTAACTTGTAGACACGTTAAACACTTGCTCACATACTGAGCCACCTCAAACTTCATCGCAGGCCACCAATAATTTTTCTTCAAGTCTTGGTACATCTTGGTCGCGCCCGGGTTAATAGAATAGCGCGACTTGTGTGCCTCATCCAAAATTTTATCTCCGAATCCCCCAAACTTCGGTACCCATAAACGACCATCCTTATATTTCACCCCATCACCGACGTCTTCCAACAATTTCTCCTGACCCCAAACACGTTCTGACATAATCCATTCCACCTGCAAAGCCTCATTCTAAACGCTGGCTATTTGCTTCAAAATATCGGGTTAAGGATAAGCTGGTAAGATTTTACACGAATCGGCTTCGGTCTCTCCTTCCGGCTCAACGCTTCAGCCACCACGTTAGCCTTACCTGGGTGGTACATAATCTCCAAATCATAATCCTTAATCAACTCCAACCATCGACGCTGGCGCATATTCAGTTCCTTTTATTCAAAGAAATACTTTAAACTCTTATGATCGGCATAGATAACGCAGGGAACACCGTACAAATAATACCGCCACAACATAAGCGCAAACACAACGGCCGCAAGCTCCAAATCGTGAGTAAGATAATTCGCCTCGTGAGGCTTTAAATGCCGCGAGGCATACACGATTACTCGACCTCGCTGCATCAAAACACACCCAAGCCCCTGATAAGAGGCATCAGAATACACTACCAAATCATCGGTGTCATCATGTAAAGCTAAAATCGGGGCATGCGTCAACCGGTTCTTCACTCGAGAATACACTACCAAATCATCGGTGCCCCTGATAAGAGCCTCCACCTGCTCAGTACCCCAAACGAACTTAACACTCTTCTTAGTCAACCTGGTCAACGAAGAAGCAATTATCGAAAAATCGGGAATAAAGCGGCGGTAATACCCCGCCAAACCCAGAAAGCTATGGATTTCAGATGGAGACTTTGGAGACTCCCATTCATTCACAGCTTCCACCTTTGCAGGGTCAACCAGAATACCACTCGGGTTAATAACATGACCCAAGAATTGAACCTCACGCAACCAGAAGGAACACTTAGAAAATTTCGCATACAGTTTGTTCTTCCGCAGAGCCTCCAACACTTCCACGAGATGACCAACGTGATCAGATTCACTTTTAGAGTACACAAGAATGTCGTCGATGAACACAATAACCGAACGATCGAGCATCGGTCTACACACCCGGTTCATAAGATCCATGAACGCAGCCGGTGCATTGGTCAAACCAAAAGACATTACCAGAAATTCATAATGTCCATAACGAGTGCGGAAGGCAGTCTTAGGAATATCTTCCTCCCGAATCTTCAACTGATGATACCTGGACCGAAGGTCGATCTTCGAGAACCAATTAGCTCCTTGGAGCTGATCAAATAAGTCGTCGATCCTCGATAGCGGGTACCGATTTTTAACAGTGAGCTTGTTCAACTCACGGTAGTCAATGCACATTCGCATGCTACCGTCCTTCTTCTTAACGAACAAGACCGGGGCACCCCAAGGCAAGATGCTCGGTCGAATAAAGCCCTTATCGAGCAAGTCTTCCAACTGAGCCATAAGTTCCTTCATTTCGCTCGGCGCTAGGCGGTAGGGAGCTCGGTACAAGGTCTATATGGAACTCGACCTCGCGATCCGGCGGCACATCTGAAAAATCATCTGGAAATACATCTGGGAAATCCCGAACAATAGGAACATCACCGACGGTAGCCACCTCGGTATTCACATTCATAGCATACGCCAGATACGCCCTGCACCCTCACTGCATCAACTTTCCCGCCTTAAGCATGGATATAATATGTGGCGTCGCAACATTCAGATCACCGAAGACCGTAATTTGAGTCCCATCCGGGGCCCTTAGACGAACGAGTTTCTGACCACAAATGATCTGAGCATCAACATTCGCGAGCCAATCCATCCCGAGCACAACATCGAAACAACCAAGCAGCATCAAATACAATCGCACCGGAAATCTATAACCAGACAACTCGATGGAACAACCCTGAATAGCCCTAGACACGGACACGGATTTTCCTACGGGGACCTCAACCTCAAACACATCGACTACGCGCTCGGGTGATTTATTCAACGAGGAACAGAAAGCGGTAGACACAAAACTTCTACTTGCGCCCGAATCAAATAAAACTGACGCCTGTAATTCATCAAGTAGAAAAGTACCTGGGACGATATTATACTACTGCTTAGCCACACGGTTAACACATACGATTTCAAAGGAACAAGAAGTTATAACGGTGGAATGAAAGCTAAATAAGGAAAAAGTACCTGAAACGACATCCGCATCCTCTTTCGCTTCCTTCTTGGAGATGTTGAAGGCCCTCGCCCTGGCCTTCGGCTTCTCTTCCATCTTCCCTCTTGAGGAAGTCCCTTGACCGGACCCTCCCACCTTACTGGTAGGACAGTTTGATGACAAGTGACCGGAACCCCTACAGCGGAAACAAGTCAGAGTCGGGCACTCATAATGGGGGTGCCCAACCTTATCGCAACGAAAACAGGTGCCGGACCCACTTTTACACTTCCCCTTGTGAAGTTTGCCGCACTTCTTGCAATTACTGAATGCCGCATCCCTCCTAAACTCAGAAGTCTCAGTCTTCACCCTTTTGCCAGACGAACTAAAATTGTTTCCCCCGGGCTGCTTACCATACGAATTAGTGTTCCAAGTCTTCCTAGCCTCGTTCGGCGGTATCTTCTCCCTCTGATCATACAATGTACCTGCCAATGTAACCACCGAGTGAAAGGAGTTCATGTCGGTGGTCACCACACCCCACGAATATCCACCGGGAGGCCCTTCACATACTTCTTAATCCTTTTTGCCTCAGGGGTAACCAGATCGGGAAATAAGCGAGCCATCTTGTTGAACTTGGTGGTGTATTCCCGATGTGTCATACTGCTCGCCTCCAAGGTTAAGAATTCATGTTCAATTTTATCCAATTCGTGTGGAGGACAGAACTGATCGAGGACCAACTTCTTCAATCCATCCCATGCCATCCTCCTAATCGATCGATCACCCATAGCCTGCACCAGATTATCCCACTAACATAATGCCTCGGAACGAAACGAGGCGGTAGCATAAGTGACCATGTCATCTCCCTTACACTTACTAACCCTCAAAACGGCCTCCATCTATCTCACCCACTGATGAGCTGCCAAAGCATCCTTAGTACCATCGAAAGAAGGAGGGTCACACTTTTTGAAGTCCCCATACGAACAACCCCGAGTAGATACACTAGTAGTCCGAACCTCATCTTCATCCCCACTCGGCACATACACTTCCTCTTCCTCTTCCTCGACCAGTGTCTCCTTACCCTTCTTCCCTTTATCCGAACCTTTACCAACCAATGAATCTTCCATGGCCCTAACGGCCTCAGCAACGATCTCGGGAATGGCGCAATGGAGCACCTGGTAAACCTTGTCGGCGATAGCCGCGCGCATAGCAGGATCTAAGGCGGGGTTATCCCCCTCCTCAAGAATCGGGGTCTCCTCCCGCTGGGGAGTAGGAATCTCTCTCTCGACTTCAGCATGTGGCCTACGACCAGGGCCGCGAAAACTAGGACCACCTCTCTTAGCAGCTCGAGTTTAACCATGACTTATCCCTACAAAGACAGAATTTTAACATGGTCAAGTACAAGTGGTAATTAGAACATGTAAGGTAAGGGTAAACTTCTAATGACGTTGATCAAGTGTAATTAGTCGTTTACTTTACCCGCCCGTCCTAACCACCCCCTGCCCCTAACCTCGTTAGCCTTCTATCTAACACTTAAACAGTTAATCACATACCGGAAACTTTTAAATTTAAAGGAATGACTAAATAATTAAAAGTTACCTCTTGGCGTGCAGCTACTCGCGGTGGACATATCGGTCTCTTTTCATACAGTTCGTGTCCAAGCATTCGGGGATGCTCGGATCCCTCGAACCAAGACTTTGATACCTACTTGTAAGGCCCTGAACCCTGGGAACCCCACAGTTGGTAATCATTAAAAACACTCGTAAAAATAATTAAACTTAAAAACAATTCTTTGCATTAAAATAACATCACAAAGTATAATTCGGCGGAAAACGTAAATAAATGAATGAGTTCCCAAAACCAACATAATTATCTTTAATACAAATTTTAAAAATAAATGTTTAATAATAAAATCTTCAAATCCCGTATGCCATTCACCGTCCTAGTAGCTTCGTGCACGTCCAAGCGATAAGACATCCTCTTCCTAACCTTAAACTCACACTAACATGCACACAAAGTCAGCTTAAGATAAGTGAGTTCAAGTTTTAAATAAGTAACAATAGTCTTAATAATCATTCCAACGGTTTTAAAACTGTAAACGGAAGTACATCGGTTAGGTCACCACATTCAAATAAATAATCATCCTTATGTATGAGCATCTCTATACGTGCATTCATATATATATAAATATATATATAACATTCAATAATAACATTCAGGGCCGAGAAAACGTACAACCCAAACGCGTAACATTCAGCGCATGTAAACACAAAGTAGGCATATGCAACATTCACTAGTCGAGACGACTACAACATTCGCCAAATATTGGCCATTCTAATATATATATACATATACATATATATATATATACATACATGCATTCGTTAACATTCCAAGGCCTACCAATACTAGCAAGCCTATGTAAAATCGTTTAAAACATTTCATCAAGCAAAATCGCTTAGGTGTGCATGCTAGCCCAAAACTTAAAAAGAGTTAAACGGGACATCAAGAACTCACCTGAAATCGATCGAACACCTGCAACGAGCTAGGAAATCCCTAAGTGCACACTCACAAGTAAGGGCCTGTAAATAGTATACAACGCATTACTAAACTAAACCGTAAGAACACTCTTGCCTAATGGGCCGTTCAAGCCCAACACGTTGGCCCAAGGCCCAAGGCCCAACAACTTGGGCCGAGGCCCAACCCAAACCCAATTACTTTACCTCAGCCCCTAAAACCTTTCAGTTAAGCAAATCCACCCTTCGATAATGGTCGAGGCTAACCATGATGCACAATTCACCCGCCGGTAATCGAATCGAGTCGAATATGCGCAAAATAAATTTTTAAAATCAATTGTCAAACAAATCAGCCCCAAATGGACCAAATACCCAACTTAACCATTTCATACTTCATAATTATATCACCGGGTTGACAGGGTTGAGGGTTTCTTTTTACAACTCCTAATTTAACTTTTAAACGACAATTCACGCACCGCCGACTCGATTGACCAATCACCAACCAAAACAGCCCCGAGTATCAAAAAAATAATTTTCCCACAGCCCTTAGACTCCCCTAGGGCCATGCAAACTGACTCAGTTGGTCATTCAATCGATTAACGCATCAAACTCAACAATTGACAATTCTACACCCGATAAACCCTAGTTTTCAAACTAAAATTGATTGACCAACCTAAACACCTACAATGGCCACGAAATTTTAATATGATGTAAATGCCATAACTGGGAATCTTTCTACACTGGAAACTCTAATTTTTATCGACGGGAAGTGGATCAATTACACCTTGGCCAAAAATCTGTCCAACGAAAAGTATCGGCAACATTGAGCATCAAAACGATTAGGGTCGAACGAAAAGAGTGTTGGGGATTGTAGTACATACCTTGAACTACTTCTAGGAGCTTGGAATTGATCAAAAAGTCGAAGCAAAGAAGGGAGGGGGCTGGTCTCTTGGCCGATCGCTGCAGCAGCTATGGCTAGGGTTTATTTTTTTGTTTATTGATATAATACAAATATGTTTCATCCAAGTCCCTCGAATTTGTAAGATTTGGCAACTTGTAGTGAAGGTTAAGTGTTTTAACGTAACGGGGATGACGTAAAGGCTTCTGGGAAACGTTGGATAAATCCCGAGAATTATACATACTCTACAAGCTTTAATTCTTGAAACCGGAATTAACGGGCGTTACATAGCGCCATCAAATATAGCCGCACAGGAAATTTATGCCCAGACAACTCGATGAAGCAACCCCAAATAGTCCTAGACACAGATACGGACTTTCCTACGGTGACCTCAACCACAAACACATCGTCTACAGGCTCGGGGGACTTATTTAACGCGGAACAGAATGCGGTAGACACAAAACTCCTACTGGCACCCGAATCAAACAAGACCAAAGCCTGTAATTCATCAAATAAAAAGTTACCTTAAATAATATTACACTACTACTTTGCTAAAAAATCACACATACGCTTCCGAAAGAATAAGGAATTATAAACGGTAGAATATAAAGGATGAATATGGAAAGGAGTACCTAAAACAACGTCCACATCGTCCTTTGCTTCCCTTTTGGAGATGTTGAAGGCCCTCGTTGTGGCCTGCGGCTTTTCTTCCGTTTCTCCCTTGAGGAAGTCCCCTGCACGGAACCCTTTCCCTACCGGCCTGCCAATTGGATGCTAAGTGCGCAGACCCCCTACATCGGAAACAAGTCAGAGTCAGACACTCATGGTTGGGGTGTCCAGTCTTCCACAACGAAAACAGGGTTTAGCCCCAAGCCTGCACTCCCCCCTATGAGGTTTTTCGCACTTCTTGCATTTATCCACCATCACACTTCCCCTATGATCCGAAGCCTCAGTTTTCACTCTCTTTCCTACCGAATTAAAGCTATTTCCCCCAAACCGTTTACCATTGGAGTTAGAGTAGGAATTCCAGGTCTTCCTAGTCTCAGACGGCACTATCTTCTCCCTCTGATTATACAAAGTACCAGCCAGGGTAACCACCAAATGGAAAGAGCTCATGTCGGTGGTCACCACACCCCTACGAATATCCACTAGGAGACCCTTCACGTACTTCTTAATCCTCTTAGTTTCACGAGTAACCAGGTCTGGACACAAACGAGCCATTTGATTAAACTTTGTGGTACACACCTCAGAACGAAACGAGGCAGTAGCATAAGTAACCATATCCTCCCCTTTTTACACTTACTAATCCTCCATACAGTTTCCATTTCTCTCACCCACTGATGTGCTATTGACACATCCTTGGTACCATCAAAAGTAGGAGGGTCACACTTCTTGAAGTCTCCATACGAACAACCCCTAGTAGACATACTAACAACCCCAACCTCCACCTCATCCTCACTCGACACAATCACCTCATCCTCAAATTGAGTTTTCTTACCCCTTCCTCCTTTATCCGAGCTCTTACCAATCATCGATTCCTCCATAGCCCTAACAGCCTCAGCAACGATCTCGGGAATGGCACTGTGAAGGACCTGGTAAACTTCATCCATGATAGTCGCACGCATAGCAGTATCTAAGGTGGGATTATCCCCCTCCTCATTAATCGGGGTCTCTTCCTGTTGCGAAGTTGGGTTCTCTCTCTCGGCCTCGGCACGTGGCTTCCGACCACGACCACGAACACTAGGACGCCCTCTCTTAGCTGTACAAGTATCAACCATGACTTATCCCTACAAAGACATAACTTTAACACGGTCAAGTACAAGTAGTATTTAGAACATGTAAGGTAATGGTAAACTGCTAATGACGTTGATCAAGTGTAATTAGTCGTTTACTTTACCCGTCCCTCCTAAGCACCCCCTGCCCCTAACCATAATAGCATTCCATCTGACACTTAACCAATTATTCACATAAGGAAATCTTAAAACTTAAAAGAATGACTAAACAATAAATATTACCTCTTGGCGTGTAGCTGCTCGCGGTTGGCATTTCTAGTCCATTCTTTTACAGTTTGAGTCCAACCATTCGGAAATGCTCGGATCCCTCGAACCATGGCTCTGATACCAACTTGTAAGACCCCGAATCCCTGGAATCCTACAGTTGGTAATCATATCCAAAATTTCACAAAAATTTAAAACCAAAGTAATTCGTTTTATTAAAAACCATTTCCGAGTAAATAAACAGTGGAAAAGGATAAAATATTCAAAATCCCAAACCCGGGTACAAGTGCCCAAAAACCAAATATAAGTAAAATGTCGGTTTTACTTCAAACTCTCTGACTAGGAATGCCTTCAACCATCCAAGTAGTCTCCAGCACGTCCAAGGAGTAATCTCGAGTCCTTAACCTGCAACTCAAACTAACATACACACAAAGTCAGCTAAAGCTGAGTGAGTTCATGTTTTATATAATCAATGTTTATAATTCAGTTTAGATTTCGAAAGTACAATAACTTGAAAATCATAATTAAATAAATAAATGTTTTTCATTTAAAATATTTATGCTAACACGGGCCTCGCACCATGAGTCGTAACTCGAGTAATATATTGGACCCAGTAGCAGAAAACAGTATGTAATACGGGCCTCTCACCATGAGTCGTAACTCGAGTAATATATTGGACCCTAATAAAGAAAATCCACACAATACGGGCCTCTCACCATGAGTCGTAGCTCAAGTAATATATTGGACTCGTCCAAATCATGGATATGCAACACGAGCCTCTCACCACGAGTCATAACTCAAGTAATATATTGGATACGGCCACAATCCGTAGAAACATACACACCCAAAGGCACGCTTACACGTAGGTTCATCAAGTACACATATCAATAGATATACGTATAAATATATGCACTATGGCTTAATCATGATGAACTATTATATTTCCACAAGTATAAGTCATATGTAATATGTATGATGCATCTAAAATACAACTACTTCAAGTAAACCTATAAGCAGTCACTTAACAGTTTAACGGGTAAAACAAGTGTCACACCCCGTTAAGCGAATTGCGGAAGCGTAAAACGGAAATGCAACAGATACAACTGGTATCAAATACATTGTTCATAGAAAAACATTACTAACTAATTTACAATATATTATATCGTTCTAACATCTTTTACAAACTAGGTGATACAATCAAACCGGTTCTTCAATTACTTTACTTCTAACTCAAATGCCCATGACATCAATCACCAATCAGACACGTAACGCACAGGAAATTCCTTCTCATATCTGATTACCTGAAAAGCATGTTAAAACAGGTCAACTATGAATAGTTGGTGAGTTTCATAAGTTTAACGAAATCAGTTCTGCGTACCACACAGTCATAGTTTGTATGTACGCGCGTATGTAAAAATATGTATTTACGTTTGTATAAATATGTACAGCCATATCCTTGTGTGTGCATATGCACACATGTAAGTTTATAATATAAATTCAAAATTTTGGTAAAATCGTGATTGTTTGTTCGTACTACCTGTTTCCAAATTTTGTGTTTAACCAACCACTGTGGACCCCTTTCCTCCCACAAAGGTTCCACATAAACTCAACCACTGTGGCCCCCCTTCCGCCCACAACGGTTCCGCGTTAACATCAACCACTGTGGCCCCCCTTCCACCCACAACGGTTCCACGTAAACTCAAACATTATATAGTGTACACGCAAATAATTAGTATATTCTACACATAGTATTTCTTACGGCTAATCACATAGCATGTATATAGACACATATACACATATAGTATTTATCACATTTCACCAAATACTGTGGCTCCCCATCCGCCCACAATACGCATAATCACATTATTTTCTTAACATTCATGTCATAATCAAGTTAGTTCGTTTAATAAGTTGCAGCAGAACTTGGCTCATAGGCCATACTCAACTTTAGTTTATAAGTTGCAGCAGAACTTGACTCATAGACCATACTCAACTTTAGTTTATAAGTTGCAGCAGAACTTGGCTCATAGGCCATACTCAACTTTAGTTTAGTAAGTTGTAGCAGAACTTGGCTCATAGGCCATACTCAACTTTAGTTTATAAGTTGTAGCAGAACTTGGCTCATAGGCCATACTCAACTTTAGTTTAGTAAGTTGCAGCAGAACTTGGCTCATAGGCCATACTCAACTTTAGTTTGTTACTATTATGGCCCCCCTTCCGCCCACAATAGCCCCATAATCATCACAGACCACGTTATCCCCATGGCCATTACAGACCACATTGTCTCCCAAATTAGTTATGTTTAACATTACATAACGTGTTTGTATAAACATGCTGTCACGTGTAATTTCATTATGTTTTGCAATTCGTATTATCTCCACTCAATATATCAATCAACGATAATAATCATCTTTCATCAGCACGTAATCAATCATTATGTTTGTAGGGACTTTTCATATATAAATGTTCAGATATTTTATATCCTGACCCGTTTTTAGATAGATAACGTGTATATACATGCTTTCCACCCCAAAAGTTCGTAAAATAGTTTAAAGAGTGGGGTCATGAAACTCACAGTTTTGTAGGCACTCAGTGCGAGGTCAGCTCGTGGTTCGTTTCCCTTGCTATCACTTAGTCCCTATAGTCCATATTATAATAATATTAATATTTTAATATTATTATAATCTCAGTACTAAAATGGGCTGTATAACTAATCTGGGTATAGCTGGAACGCCCAGAAAGTGGCAATAGGCTTAGGTTGTGATGTCGTTCAATGTCTAATACTTAAAACCGAACTTGGCTCAGATTCCCATTTTCCCAGCTGAGCCAAGTTGTTCGTTTACGCGTTCAGAAATCAGTTATGGGAAAATAATGGGTAGATGTATTGGTTAATAAAATGATTAAGTTATAAAGAAGGATCACATACTGGGGTCCCGGATTAGCCACGGGGCCCGTTTCCGTTTATTCAGTTTGATTTGAGAAGAAACGCGCACAATCCACCCGGATTGTCCAGGTTTCTCATAGAAAAGTTCGTTTTTA
Source organism: Bidens hawaiensis (assembly GCF_021521415.1). NCBI lineage: Eukaryota > Viridiplantae > Streptophyta > Magnoliopsida > Asterales > Asteraceae > Bidens > Bidens hawaiensis. The sequence goes on from NW_027491410.1 coordinate 1,355,530, forward strand.
CTTAATTAATCCGAAAATATGATTTTTGATCACTCTTGGTGTTTTGATATTCCCGCAGGTTCGCTAGTCACGAACTTGCCGGTTTTTATAAAAACTGAATTTGTTTAATCTTTAAATTAACATAATTAATTAACCGTTAATCATTAAATTATGAAAATTTAACCACTTATCAATTAAAATATATAGATTTTTATAAAAATATTTCTGGAATTATTTACTGATTTATTAATTTATAAAAATTCATTTTGTCAGCTATATTTTGCCTGAAAATCGTCCGTTTACCCCAAACAATTTCCAAAAATTCCACAAAAATTTCTGAATGCTCAAATCATGTTCCAAAACAACCTGTATCAATTCTAGAATGTAAAAAGCTTGTTCAATATTCTTTTCGGCCCAATTCAGCTATAAAATTCGCACGAACGCATATGTACAAAACACCTTTAGACTTCTCTAAATGTTTCCAAAATTCATATGTCGTTAAAATACATCAAATCTGAGTTCCCAGAAAAATATCATAACTTTTGAAGTATTTTAACTATTTTTCCCAAATAAATGTCCCAATTCGGTAATAAATTTTCCAAATATTCTCGGATGGTCGAAAAATTACCAAATTTAAACAGGGACTTATTGACATGGTCCCTGATGTTCCTGAAAAATTTCAAGGCCTAAAAATATGCACATCACAACCTTAACCTAAACAGCCCGTAATCGAGTAAATCGGTATTACCTTTGCGGTTTTGGTTCGTTTTCGCTCTCTTAATCCAATTTTCGGGTTCTTGTGCTTCTATATAAGCTAGGTACAGGTCCTGTATCACAAACCAAGCAATTTTTCATCAACATAACAGCCCTTAACTTAGGGTTTCGGCTAGTGCACAAAAACGAACTTTTGAACCGTAGAAACGCCGTTTTAACCCTTTAATCCGTGTTTATGGCCAAAAAAACTATCAAACCAGGTTCCTCACCATGTGTATGTTCAAAAAATGTTTATGGACCATTTTTAGGGTTTTTACTTGGTTAGGAATGATTTTTGGCAATCAAGACATTTTTATATGTTGTTAAACGAGTTTAAGCAAGCCGAAAATCGATTATTTAAGAACTCTTTACCTTGTTTCTTGCTGATTTTTGGCTGGAGTAGAACTTGTGTCTAGAGTTTTCAAGAAAATGATTTTGAAAATATCTTGGATCTAGTTTATATGTGAAAGAACTAAAAAGGGGTAAAAGTCTTCTTTGGCGGGCTGGGCTCGTTGGGTCCCCTTTTGGGCCCATTTGGCCCACTTTTCTCGATTTACGTGCTCGAACGTGAAATGCCGAGTCCAAATTTATTTCGGGTTCCGTTTTTGGCGACAAAAATATATCGGGTGCGACAAACGGAGCGAAAACGAGTGTTTTTCAGCTAGTTTTGTGTAAAATTATAAAAACATACTATATGTTTGTAAAAATCAAAAATATTTTCATGGATCGCTTAAAACATTTCCAATAAGTGTTTGGTAAGTCTTTTTCGGCTCAACGGATGATACAATGCTTGGTTTGTAACTATCTTTCGCGTTTAAATCTATAGCGGGTAGTTAAACGAGCATGTTTTTGTTTAACTTGTTTTCTATCGAACTAAGGCCATATTACTAATATTTTAGCTTGCATAGATTGTATATCACTTATAGATGGCACCCCGGGAAATCCGGACCATAACCAGACCCGTTTGGTTATTTTTTTGTTCGTTACGCAATAAGCGGTTAAACGCTTATTCGAGTTTGTAAGTACTAAGGTGTACTCGGTTTTGCCACGGATGTCACAACAAGTAGGTGTGCATGCTAGCCCAAAACGTAAAAATTAAAAAGGGCATCATGAACTCACCTGTCACGAGGCACACAATCACAACGAGCTATAGAACCCCTAAGTATTCCCACCACTCAAACGCCTGTCGGATTACACACAAGAATTACTAACGATACCGAATGGACTCGTTTGTCCTACGAGGCGTTCTAACATGGTTTGACTTGCCTAAAGCCTCGACCTCACCAATTTCAATTACAACAGCCCCCGAGGCCTTGTGTTCACCAAAACCACCCATAGATAATCCCGTGGATAGAGGATTCCCAAATTACCCCCGGAAGTTGCTAGATGAGACGAATATGCTCGTTTATGAGTTGTTTAGGCACTTAAAAACCAACTCAGCCCCGTGTGTACCAAATTTAGTAAAATCAAAGCCAACTAGTCCACAAGACACCACACGAATTGGATGGGTCGGTAATTCGGAAGCACAACGCACGAACTATCAATAAACGCGAATTCGCGTTGTACCGACCTGTTTGAGTAACCGGTAATCAATTCAGCCCCATTACTTAAAAAAAATAATTTTCCAGCAGTCCATATCTCAACCCGAAGCTACTCGAACTTTATTGGTTGTTAACTTCTTCAAAAATCGCGCTAAACGCAACAATTTAACAATCTAGACAACCGAATACTAGTTTTCAATCTATCACTATTTGACCAATCAAACAAAAACCATAGCTCGCGATATTAAAATATGTTATATTAGAAATACCTAAGAAGATTATGGAGCAGGAACTTCAATCAAAACAGTCCCGATAATGCTCGAAAGGACAGCCACCAATTAAGCCTTGAATAAGCGATTTTTCAATAAATAAGCGAGTTATAACGATGAATTAAGGTGTAAACGACTACTATGGACATTTTACTAACCTTGAATTGATGTTTCACACCTTAAACTTGGCTGGAAAAAGAAAAACGAAGCTTGGGAAGGCTGCAGTAGCTGCGATCGGCCAAGGGGAAAGCAAGGATTAGGGTTTTGTTATAATAAAAAAGTATTACACTCTAGCCCCTTAAGTTTGAAGGATGTAGCAACTTGGAAGAAAATTTAATTAATTAAACTTACGGGAATGACAAGGAGGTCCCTGAAGCACGCCGGATCAATCCCGATGTAACGTCCGTAAATTTCCGATAAAAGGTTTAACCTGGCAGTGTTGTGTACACCTTTCGGGCTTGACCCGACATTCTCCCGAGAGCTCCTTGCAACCCTCGTAAGATAATCGTACTTAAATTTTCTTACATGTTCAACCCTTAGTAAAGTGGAGGGGCCATAATGTATTATATTGTTAATATATTTTATAAAAAAAAAAATCTAACCTTAACCCCAACCCCTACCTCCGATCGGCGCCACTTTCCCTCCCCCCTTCTTGATTTTCGTGCAACCAGCCATCACCCGGCCTCCAAACGTTCAATTCCAGGTCGGTATTAGATGTCTACAACTCTTTTTCACCTTAATTCATCCTTATAGCTCGTTTATTCGTTGTTAAACCGCTTGATTTAGGGTTACCGAGTGGCTGTCCAATTGGGCAGTTTCGGGGCTGTTTCGGCTCAGGTTTTTCCACCACAATCTTCCTAGGTAAGCCCCATATAACATACTTAAAAAATCATGTCCATTGGTGTTACAAATCTTTATTCCTGAGAGTATCTATGGGTCGTGTCAGTAAATGTAAGGCCCCGGGGGCTGTTATGACTTGGTTTGATGAGGTCGAGTCTTTAGGTAACTCAAACCATGTTAGAACGCCTCGTAGGATAAACGAGTCCTTTCGGTGTCGTTAGTATTGATTGTATTTTAACCGACAGGCGTTTGAGTTGTGGGGATACTTATGGGCCCTCTAGCTTGTGGTGAAATCGTACCTTGAGTCAGGTGAGATCATGATGCACCCTTTTAACTCTTTTTACGTTTTGGGTTGGCATACACACTCAATTATAGCTTTACCCGATTTTACTCGTTAAAATAATTTGAAGGTTGTTGTATTGTTTTGATAATGTTTGTGCAATTGTGAAAATCCAGTGTGAGTCACATTCTGTGCCTTAGAATATTTTAGACTCGTTTGGTCATAAATTCCTTAAGGTTATATACCTGGTTTTGGTCTAGACTCGAGGAAGTTAATAGGCTTGGTAGTAATTGAACACGAGTAGACCTATTTACTTAGTTCATGTATTGGACTGATTATTATATATTACCTTATGGCCCATAGGCTTACTTGTAATATGGTATATTTTGGGATGATATAATATATATATATATGTATGTATGTATATATGTATGTATGTATGTATGTGCATGTGTTACCGTATGGCATATGATTAGTGATGTTAGTTAGCCATTCGTGACTAAGGATGGCTTACTTACGATATGGTAGATTTTGGGATTATATATATGTATGAGTATGTGTTACCTTATAACCTACGGTCGTGTGATGACATTTAGTTCCTTGTGACTAAGAATGATGTGAGTAGGCTTATTGATGTGTGTGTGCATGGTGATTACGTCCGGGTCAAATATATTACTCGGGTTTTCAAATCCCGTGGTGGAGAGGCCCGTGTGGCGTGATCACCATCTTGGTGGGTCAAATATATTACTCGGGTTTTCAAATCCCGTGGTGAAGAGGCCCGTTGTATGTTAAACCGTGATCGGGTCAAATATATTACTCGGGTTGTACTCATGGTGGAGAGGCCTGTATCATTTGTTTAGATGTGTAAGCTGTGACCGAGTCAAATATATTACTCGGGGTTGACTCGTGGTAGAGAGGCTTGTGTCACGTGCTTAGGTCTTACCGTGTTCGGGTCAAATATATTACTCGAGTCTTGACTCATGGTGGAGAGGCCCGTGTACGTGTGTTCAATGATGAATGTATTATTTGGTGAACTATATTAATTTATTTTATTATTATCCTCTCTACTGTTTAGAGCTATAACTTTGAAAGAAAGTATGAATTATTGTTTATGAAAACTTGAACTCACTCAGCTATAGCTGACTTTGTGTGTATGTTAGATTGACTTTCAGGTTAAGGAGTGAATGTTACCGCTTGGACGTGCTGGATGCTACTCGGAGTTGAAGGCATTTCTAGACGAAGACTTTAAAATAAAACAAACACTTCACTTTATATTCAGTTTTGAGATTTTAGATACTTAACTTTTCCCACTGTTTATTATTTGGTATTTTTCTGGTTTTGGGAATTTTTGATGCTTATGAATTACCGCTGTTAACTTACTCTGAACTGGTTTTAAATGAAATGAAACGTTTGGTTTTCAATTTTTGGTGAAATTGTGGAGGTGATTACCAACTTTAGGATTCCCGAGGTTCGAGGTCTTACAAGTTGGTATCAGAGCAATGGTTCGAGGGATTCGAGCATTCTCGAATGCTTGGACTCGAACTGTAAAGGAAGGGACTAGAAATGCCAACCACGAGTAGCTGCACGCCAAGAGGTAAACTTTAAATTATTTAGTCGTTCTTACAAGTTTAAGATTTCATTTCGAGAATAACTGCTTAAGTGTTAGATGGAATACTAATATGGTTATGGACAGGGGTGCTTAGGATGGGCTAGTAAAGTAAACAATTAATAACACTTGATCAACGTTATTAGCAGTTTACCATTACCTACCATGTTCTAAATACTACTTGTGTCTGACCATGTCGGGGTTCTGTATTTGTAGGAATAGGATATGGCCAACACCCGTGCGGCGAAGAGTGGTCGTCCTAGTGGTCGTCCTAGTGGTCGTCCTAGTGGTCGTGGTCGTAGGCCACGTGCCGAGACCGAGAGAGAGTGCCTGACTCTGCAGCAAGAAGGGACCCCGAATTAGGGAGAGGGGGATAACCCCGCCTTAGGCCCCGTTATACGCGCGGCCATCACAGATGAGGTTTACCAGGTTCTTCAGAGCGTTATTCCCGAGATTGTTGCTGAGGCGGTTAGGGTTGCAAAAGAGTCAATGGTTGGTAAGAGTGTGGATAGGCAGGGAAATGGTCAAGTGACTCAGGCTGAAGACGAGGTGATGGTGTCAAGTGAGGAGGAGGAAGAAGTTCGTGTGTTTAGTGTATCTTCTAGAGGTTGTTCGTATGGGGATTTCAAGAAGTGAGATCCTCCCGCTTTCGATGGTACTAAAGATGCGTTGGCAGCTCATCAGTGGGTTAGAGAGATGGAAGCTGTATTGAGGGTTAGTAAGTGCAAAGAGAAGGACATGGTGACTTATGCTACTGCCTCATTTCGTTCCGAGGCGCTGTGTTGGTGGGATAATCTAGCTCAGGTTATGGTTAATCGTTCTATTAGGAGCATGGCTTGGGAAGAGTTGAAGCAGTTGGTTATCGATCATTTTTTCCCTTCACATGAATTAGATAAGATGGAGCAGGAGTTCTTAGTTTTAGAAGCGGCTGATATGTCGAATCGAGAGTATACTACAAAATTCAACCAAATGGCTCGCTTATGTCCCAATCTAGTTACACCTGAAGGTTAAAGAATCAAAAAGTACGTGAAGGGCCTTCCGGTAGATGTTCATAGGGGTGTGGTGACCACCGGCATGAGCTCTTTCCGTTCGGTGGTTACCCTAGCAGGTACATTGTATAAGCAGAGAGAGACAGTGAGCCCAAATAAATCTGGAAAAGATTGGAACCCGAACTCTAACTCCAATGGCAAACATTATGGGGGCAATGGTTCTGTGTCGGCTGGGAAGAAAGCGAGGACGGAGACGTCGGATCGTAAGAGTAAGGGGTATAGCGATGGGTGCAGGAAGTGCGGGAAACCGCATAGGGGGGAATGCAGGCCTGGGGCTATGCCTTGTTTTCGTTGTGGGAAAACTGGACACGCCAGCTATGAGTGCCCGACTTTGATTTGTTTCCGTGTAGGGGTTCTGGACATCAAGCATCAAATTGCCATACCAATAGGGTGGGGGAATCTGAGCATGGGATTTCCTCGACGGGGAAAATTAAAGAAAGACCGAAGGTTAAGGCGAGTGCTTTCATTATCTCTAAGAAGGAGGCAAGGGAGGAGGACACGGACACGATTTCAGGTAATGTCTTGTATTCGTATTATTCGTTAAAATATTACTACTTGTTTCTCTTCCTCTTGAAAGCTCTTGTGTGTAATAGTTTGACTAGAATGTAGTACGCTATCTTTCGGTAGCAATCCTATTTATACCTGTCTAGTGTATGACTTGATGATTTGAGTTGCTTCATTCTGTACTCGTTCCTGTGTGGCGGGTTTCGGGGACGAATCCCATCTTTAGGAGGGGTAGACTTGTAACGTCCATAAATTTCCGATAAAAGGTTTAACCTGGCAATGTTGTGTACATCTTTCGGGCTTGACCCGAAATTCTCCCGAAAGCTCCTTGCAACCCTCATAAGCTTATCGTACTTAACTTTTCTTACATGTTCAACCATTTGAAAAGTGGAGGGGCCATAATGTAATATATTGTTAATATATTTTATAAAAAAAAAAATCTAACCGTAACCCCAACCCCTACCTCCGATCGGTGCCACTACCCCTCCCCCCTTCTCGATTTTCGTGCAACCAATGATCACCCGGCCTCCAAACGTTCAATTCCAGGTCGGTATTAGATGTCTACAACTCTTTTTCACCTTAATTCATCCTTATGGCTCGTTTATTCGTCGTTAAACCGCTTGTTTTAGGGTTACCGAGTGGCTGTCCAATTGGGCACTTTCGGGGCTGTTTCGGCTGAGGTTTTTACACCAAAATCTTCTAGGAAAGCCCCATATAACATACTTAAAAATCACGTCCATTGGTGTTAGTTTGATTGGTCAACTAGTTGTAGTTTGAAAACTAGTTTTCGGTTGTCTAGAATAGTGTTTAGTTGAGTTTAATGCGAGGGATGAAGTAAGTGATGACCAATTTAGTTCAGATAGCTTCAGTTTAATGTACGGGCTGTTGGAAAATGATTTTTATAAGTATTGGGGTTGAATTGGTTGTCGTTTACTCAAACGGGTCGGTACAACGCGTATTCGAGTTTATTGATTAGTTGGTGCGTTGTGCTTGCGAGTTACCGACCCATTTGACTCGTGTAGCATCGTGTGGACTTTTTTGCTGTAAATTTATCATATTGGGTCCACACGGGGCTGAGTTGGTTGTTAATTTCCTAAACAACTCTTAAACGCGTGTGTTGGTATCACCTAGTGCTTCCGGGGGTAAATTGGGAATTCTTTATTCCCGAGAGTATCTATGGGTCGTGTCAGTAAATGTAAGGCCCCGGGGGCTGTTATGACTTGGTTTGATGAGGTCGAGGTTTTAGGTAACTCAAACCATGTTAGAACGCCTCGTAGGATAAATGAGTCCTTTCGGTGTCGTTATTATTGATTGTATGTTAACCGACAAGTGTTTGAGTTGTGGGGATACTTAAGGGCCCTCAAGCTTGTGGTGAAACCGTACCTTGTGTCAGGTGAGTTCATGATGCCCCCTTTTAACTCTTTTTACGTTTTGGGCTGGCATACACACTCAATTACAGTTTTACCCGATTTTACTCGTTAAAATAATTTGAAGGTCATTGTATTGTTTTGATAATGTTTGTGCAATTGTGAAAATCCAGTGTAAGGCCCCGTTCCCGGTAACCCTACTTTGGTGTTGGATTTACTCATAAACACAGTTCTAAAATCAAAGTTAATTTAAACTTTCGCTGAATAATTTAAAACTTCAAACATCACATTACAAACATTCATTTTCGTCTTAACATACAAGTTATCTTTTCAAAACATAACATAAAATAGTCATAACACTTAATCATGGATGTCAGTCTCTTCAGTCCATGCCATGTGTCCCTCCTCAAGCCAGCTGCCTCAACCTATTTGCCTACGTGCATACTAAAAGTCAGCTACGCTGAGTGAATTCTAGAAAATCAATTAGCATACAATACATTCACATCCTTACTCATATGTATCCGAAGATGCGTATTCATACTTTGCTTACATGTATACGTACTTACGTTCTTTCTTTCAAACAACCCTATGGTATACCATAAGCTAGTCTATCTTAAACATCATAGATATTATAAGGGTCTGGTCCCTAACATCACAGATATTATAAGGGTCTTGTCCCTAACATCACAGATATTATAAGGGTCTGTCCCTTCTGCCTCGAGAACCCATACCAGCATACCTATCTCGTGTACATAACAATATATATACACACACACATGCTCATTCATACTATCATTATATGGTAATAACATTCAATACATAGTCATACACGTATCATACACTTATCCATTAAATAAATGTATTAACTATCACATAGGAGTATGCACACAGCCCCGAAAACATTTCAAAGAGAAATGGGGCTAGAACTCACATGGAGTCGATTTCTCTCGCCGTTAATGGTAATTCCCTTCTTTAGTTGTGCATGGCTAACTGTACAATACAATACGCGTGTCAATTATCTATTACCACTACTTCCTACATCAAAATTTATGAAACCCTTAATTAACGGGGATCCTGGGGCAGCGCCCCTGGTAGTGGGGTCTAGGGGCGGAAGCCCCTAGCAGGGTCCAAGGGGCAGCGCCCCTGGCTGGGGTTGATGGAACTTTTTCGCTTCGCATGAAACTTTTTCGCTTCGCATGCCTTTTCGCTTCGCATGGAACTTTTTCGCTTCGCATGAAACTTTTTCGCTTCGCATGCTTTTTCGCTTCGCATGGAACTTTTTCGCTTTGCATGGTCATGCGATGCAAAATTATTGATTTCGCTTCGCATGGCTGTGCGATGCGAAATTCCTGCCTTTCGCCGTTTTTATCTTTTTAAAGCCATCTTTCGACACATTCTGATCCCATGCACCTGATCCTGAACCCATATCTCTCATAATCCAACACCACCTTTTCATCTTAAAGTGCACCCAAGTGGTTATAACTTACCAAGTTTATATTTTTCTTATATTTCACAACCCGATCTATCATTATATCTGTTTGCATGAAGATTCTAACCATAAAACTTAACCATTTAAACCGAAACCTACATTTTTGCTTTGGGTTCGATTTTAGATCTAGACAATACGTAGATCTGGACGTGATTCTTGTTATTTGATGATGTTAAACATGAGATTCCACCCTTCTTTGGCTCGGATTTAAATCCGAGTGCTAGAGAGAGAGTTTGTGTGTGTTTCTTGAGTGTGTTTGGATGAGAAAAGAAAAGAAAGGAATAAGTGGTTGGGTTTATATAGAGGAGGTTTCATGGGTCCCACCTCCCATTCCCAATTCCTACTTCTCAACACTTAACAAATGACTACTTTAACGACACACAACTATTAACAAAACTTTCTGTTATTTATTTAAAAAAAGTTGGATGTTACATCAAATATATTACTCGGGTTTTCAAATCCCGTGGTGACGCGGCCCGTTGTATGTTAAACCGTGATCGGGTCAAATATATTACTCGGGTTGTACTCGTGATGGAGAGGCCCGTATCACGTGTTTGGATGTGTAAGCTGTGATCGAGTCAAATATATTACTCGGGTTTGACTTGTGGTGGAGAGGCTCGTGTCATGTGCTTAGGTCTTACCGCGTCTAGGTCAAATATATTACTCAAGTCTTGACTCGTGGTGGAGAGGCCCGTGTATGCGTGTTCGACGATGAATGTATTATTTGGTGAAATATATTTATTTATTTATTTATTATTCTCTCTACTGATTTAGAGCTATAACTTTAAAATAAAGTATGAATATCGTTTATGAAAACTTGAACTCACTCAGCTCTAGCTGACTTTGTGTGTATGTTAGATTGACTTTCTGGTTAAGGGGTGGATGTTACCGCTTGGACGTGCTGGATGCTACTCGGAGTTGAAGGCATTTCTAGATGAGGACTTAGAAATAAAACAAACACTTCACTTTATATTCAGTTTTGACATTTTAGATACTTAACTTTTTCCCACTGTTTATCATTTGGTATTTTTCCGGTTTTGGGAATTTTTGATGCTTATGAATTTCCGTTGTTAAATTACTCTGAACTGGTTTTAAATAAAATGAAACGTGTGGTTTTAAATTTTTGGTGAAATTGTGGATGTGATTACCAACTGTAGGATTTCCGGGATTCAGGGTCTTACAGGGCGCCCCGCCGAACAGAAAAGAAAAATTTCTACATTAAAAGTTTTACAAAGTTTTCTAAGCCTTAGCGCTAGCTAAGGTTATTTTTTTATATGCAAATTATTATTATTATAACTTTTCTTTGAGTTATAAAAACACCAAGTCTTTACAATCGATTTTTCACAAATTTGAACGAATCCCAACAATCATTTCTTTTCCCTTCTTTGTCAACGTCAACGAGTTTCGATTAAGAAATCATGACACCGCCTGTATAACAACTTTCAAACCTTAACCCATCTCCGAGAAGACAAGCGTCGCAAGCTACCTTTTGTTTTTCTTTTCTTTTTACTTCGTGTGTGTGTGTGTGTTTGTATATATATATATATATATATTGTATATATATTATCCTGTCTGGACATTATCGAAATAATTTTATGTATCGATTTCTTTCGAAGATTGTTTACAAAGTTAATATTGAGTTTAGTTATTCGTTGATTAGTGAATTATTTTTCATTCAAAGTGAATATTGCATTTTGAATCGGTTTACTTTGTTAGTTCAATCTCACGGTCTATGACCGATTTTCCATGAACGTAATCGTTTAGTGGAAGTTGGGACTATGAACATGGTTGTGTACATAGATATCTAATAGAAACCGTATTTCTACCTTTGGCTATCTAGTACCGGTTACCTCTAAAGAGATTAGTTTAATTATACCAGGACTATGATTATAGCTATTGAGTCTAAGTTAAGTGTTCATTTTATATTTACTTTACATGAATTGTTTTAGTTATTTTGTTTAATTCTATTTCCGCTCAATGTTTTAGTCGAATTATTTTGTTATTCTTTATTTCAATGTTTCATCAATTTGATCAATATTTTATTTTGATCTCGAAGTTTCACTTATTTATTTTGTGAGTCTTAATCTCAGTGTGGCCTTATTCACATTTATATTTTATTGAAAATTTTCATTTGTTTAACGAGTCATTATTGACTCTAGAGACTTACTCTATTATGTTATCAAAGTGTCATTTACTATTCTCGAACCCAATGCTTCACCGACTTGCGTGTTTATATTTTGTTAACTCGATGCTGCATTCATTTGCTATGTTATTCTCAACCTCATTATTTCATTTATGGAGATGCTCATGACTTCGATTGTTTTCATTTGTTATTTTAATTATTTGGTGTTACTTAAGAGTTCCACTCATTTCGTTGTAAGTTCTATAACACCGTTATTCTGTTGTAAACCACAATGGTTTCACTTAATATTTTCACTTATTCTTGACCTCAAGGATTTGTTTATACATTTTATTAATTTTTAATTGGTATAGTTCATCATTCTTGTTTTCCAAAGTTTTCACATAAGAGCTTATTGCATTTATTATATATGTTTTAAAACCCACACAATAGGATGGGTTATGTGGACCATCCGACGATAAAGGTAATTATGGGTCGACACGTAATTATCCAAGTCCTCGTATGGAAGATATAATAAGTACGTTGTGTGTAATAACTCGAAACCTGGACTGATTTTGAAAAACGGGACAAACAAAATATGATAAGGGAATAGTGGATATGGCGCTGGTACATCCATTATATAAGTGTCCTTACCATATTTCCATTTGTGGCGTATTTCGGGTCATTCAAAGATCGACGTTATTGTTCTTATTTAATTTTGTATTTATAAAATTGTTAAAACCTTTTACAACTCCTTGTATTAGTTGTTTTCTTTTAAAATTTTATTTTTATTTTAATTTCGGGGCGAAATTTCTAAAAGTTGTGGAATCCTGTTGTAACGCCCGTTAATTTTCGGTTCAAGGATTCGAAGCTAGTAAAGTATGTATGTTTCTCGGGATTTAACCGACTTTTCTCGGAAACCTTCTCGTCATCCCGGTACATTAAATCATTTAACTTTTCTTTCAAGATGCCATATCATTCAATTTGGAGGGGCTATGATGAAAATATTTTATATTATAACAAAACACAAAACCCTAATCCCCTCCCCCTCTCTTGCAGCCGATCGGCATAGTGCAGCCCCCCCCCCCCCCCCTTGCGAATTTCTTCTGTGCAGCCAAGATTAAGCCATAAAACTTCAATTCAAGGTTAGTCTAACGTCCGTGCAAGTATTTTTCACCATTAAACCCGTTATCGAACACGTTAGGGTTGAGTTTTGATGATAACAGTTTGCTGACAGATTCGTATATGTTTATTTTAGGGTCTGTAACACGATGATAATCCATTTATTTTGATCGATTCTTGTTTCCATGATGTTCTACTTTGAGTCTAGTTTCCAGAAAGGTATAATATGTAATTTTTGGATGAGATTTGAATGGATTTTATGAATTTATAAGATCGGGTGTCAAAGCTGATGCGGGATGATGGATTCTGCTCTGTCTTCCCGACATCATAACTCTTTTTCAACAAGTCCAAATCAGTTGGTTCCACTTCTGGAACTTAATATCTTGAGTTAAGAATCAAACCCAATTAGAATCGTTTAATTTGGTTTGCTAATGAATTTTATAAAAATAAAACCATTTTGTTGCGCACTGAAATAGCTGCACGTACCTTGCTGTGTTGGAGGAATTTTTATAATTTTTGTGTCCACTAGAAAAATATAATAAAAATATTTTTATAAACATAAGATATTTATTAAAGTACGGTAAAAATTTGATAATTAATTTCAAAGGTTATTCTATGTAATTAAATGCATCTTCGCATGCTAAAATATGCACGTTTTACTTGTTATTGATTGATAAGTTCGTTTTATGCTTAACCGGTGGATGTTCAATTGTGTTCTTGTCGGGGGTGTTTGAAGTGAGTTTTTGCACCACAATCTTCCTAGGTGTGTCCCGTATATCATACTTAAGTATCGTGTGATTGGTGTTCGTTAGATTGGTCAACTAGTTTGAAAGATTGTGTTCGGTTGACTAGAATTGTAGTTGGATGCGTTTAACGCGAGGGTTGAAGTGATTAATGACCAATTCAGCTTGGGTACATTTCGTTTGATGTACGAGCTGTTGAAGAATTATTTTTATAAGTTATGGGGCTGAATTAGTTGTCGGTTACTCCAACGGGTCTATACAACGCGCAATTTCGTTCATTGAGTAGTTGGTGCGTTGTACTTGCGAGTTACCGACCCATTTGACTCGTGTAGTGTCGTGTGGACTTGTTGGCTATGATTTTATCATGTTGGGTCCACACGGGGCTGAGTTGAATGTTAATGGCCTAAACGACTCTTAAACGCGCGTATCGGTATCACCTAGTGCTTCCGGGGGTAATTTAGGAATTCTTTATTCCCAGGAGTATGTAAGGGTCGTTTTGGTGAATATGAGGCCTCGGGGGCTGTTGTGATTTAGTTTGATGAGGTCGAGGCTTTAGGTGACCCGAACCCCGTTAGAACGTCTCTTAGGATAAACGAGTCATCTTGATGTCATTAGTATTGATTGAATGTAAACCGGTAGGTGTTTGAATCTTGGGATTACTTAGGGATCCTCTAGCTCATGGTGAATCCGTGTCTCGTGTCAGGTGAGTTCATGATGCCCCCTGTTTACTTTTTTAAGAATTTGGGCTAGCATGCACACCTAAGCGAATTGCTTGATTAAACGTTTAAACTATTTTATATAGGCTTGCTAGTAAATAGTTGGCCTTGGAATGTTATAGTATGTATGTATATATATTATTGTATGGCCAATATTTGGCGATGTTGTAGTTGTTATCGACTACGGATGTTACGTATGCCTACTTTGTGTTTGCATACGTTGATGAGATGTTACGTGTTTGGGTTGTACGTTTTCTCGACCCTGATGTTATTACTGGATGTTATATATATATATATTTATATATATTGGGATACACTTATAGAGATGTTTATATATATGTATGTATATATATATATAAATATATATATATATATATGTATGTATATATATATATATATATATATATATATATATATATATATATAGGATGATTATTTACTAAACATGATGGCCTAACTGATGTATCTCCTTTACAGTTTAAAACCTTTGGAATGACTATTATGATTATTATGATTGATGTTATTTATTAAAACTTGAACTCACTCAGCTCAAGCTGACTTTGTGCGCATGTTAGTGTAAGTTTCAGGTTAGGATGTGGATGCATTACCGCTTGGACGTGCACAAAGCTACTTGGACGGTGGAAGGCATGCTTAGTCGGATGTTTCAATAATAATAAACGTTTTCTTTTTAACATTTATTTAAATACATTTAAATAGGTTTTGGGCATAACTCCCGGGTTTTGGGAACTTATTTTATTATTTATGTTTTCCGCTTAATTATACTCTGAGATGCTTATTTTAATGAAACGAACTGTTTTCAAGTTTAAGTATTTTTACAAGTGTTTTGTATGAATACCAACTGTAGGATTCCCGGGATTCGGGGTCTTACACCTGTAATATTCGTTACTTTTCAAACACGAAAACCCGACCCATTTCTAAATTTTTGGTTTTTGTTTATAAATATATATTTACATACAAATAATATTTCAAGTTTCGTTAATGTATTTTATATTCGTCGGGTTTAATAAAGGAAAATATGGCGTTTAAAGTTTATTAAAGTTAATCAATTCGCAAACTAACGGGTATTATACGAAGAGTTTCCTAAGTTATATAAATTTCTTTTACATTTATATAATCTCTCAAAGTTCAAGGTTCAAATTGTAAGAACATTATAATTCTTGATTAAAAGAAACAAGAAAGTAGAGGGGCCATATGTGTAACTTATTTAAATATAATAATTATAATATATTAAATAAATCCCAGCCCAACCTTTCCCCCCAGTTCATGTCTTTCCGGCGAGGTTACCGTCGGCAATTGTAAAACAAATCCGGCGACCAATTAATTCCTTTAAACGCGTAAATTTACTCAATTAAATCATAGTAACGACTTTAGACTTTATTACCACGTAATAATCATAAATTATTCGGGTTATAACATTCAAATTCGTGCATATTAATCCCGTTAACTTCGTTAACCGCCGGCCTAACACTCAATTAAATCCTATACGTTCTAAATTCATCCTATAAATAGGATCCAAATAATGAACTAAA
Organism: Bidens hawaiensis; assembly: GCF_021521415.1. Lineage (NCBI taxonomy): Eukaryota > Viridiplantae > Streptophyta > Magnoliopsida > Asterales > Asteraceae > Bidens > Bidens hawaiensis. The sequence continues at coordinate 1,371,457 of NW_027491410.1, forward strand.
CTCGTTCATATCAAGAATTTCATCAAACACTCTATCATCCTTAATGAATCCGTCAAGTTCGTTTTTTTTCTGGCGACCGTGATTCACCATGAAACAATAACAATCTCAGGTAATTTTTACATGTTTATTAATCGCCTTTCTGTGTTTAACAAAAACCGTAACTTAATTTTTACACACATGGAACGAATTGAATGATTTTAAAAACTAGGGTTTGATGTGAAGATGATGAACTTTGTTTATAGGTTATATAAATTTGTGTCCAGTTTTGTAACAACAAGCAAATTGTTTCAACTGGTTAAATCACTTGCATGCGACCTAGAGGACCCGGTTCGAACCCGGGCCAGGTCTTTATTTTTGATATTTTTTTTAAAGGCCATATCTTTTATATTATATTGTTAGAAATAATTATAAATTAAATAAAATCATAAAATCAATTATAAACTAAAGTTTATCATTGCTTTTCATATAAAAACCAACTTTTTGTCTTTGTTTCTCAAAACCCATTAATAATATTATATTATTAAATTTTTGCCGTTGTGTTGATATCTTAAAATACGCTAACATAATTATAATTTTGAGAATAAAATTATATCTTAAAAACCGGTGCTTCGTTAATATTATCATTCCTTTTATTAAATAAAAAATTATTATGTATGTTTCCGTTACTTTAATTTATTAGTTCGTTAACTTTAAACCCATTAATATTAGTTACGTTAACTTAAATTCGTTAGCTTTTAAATCGTTAAACTTTAATTCATTAACTATGAATTCCACCTTGTTAATCTTTACAATACACTAACGATATTGTTTTTCTGACAAAATTTAACCGGTACAACCGACGTTCCATAAAGGTTAAAATTCTCATATTAGTTGAAATAATATTTAAATAGTATAAACACCAATATTATAATTCTTCTTCGTTAACATAGTTCAAGATAAATTTTGTAACGATTCCGGCAAAATCAGGTATACCCTAACCGGTATATACTATTTATGTGTTATTTAATAATGAATATGTGAATTATGATGCGTTTATACAAGTATGTATGATTCATAGTACGAATTATACTCGATTATACAGTTAATCGTATTGGAAATGCGATTAACCGATTAACGGTTATTGAAGCCCGGACGATCGGGGATTGCATTATAGACGAAATATATATTATTTAGTGATGTTTGCGAAGTATTAAAGCTTCGGGATAAGTAAATTAAAGCACAGAAAAAGGATTTCGATTTAATGGTACGTCGGTACGTTAAACGAAACCTTTAATACCAAACCGAGCAAGAGACGATCGATCAAGCCGGAAAAGATGCACAATTATTAATAATATGATGTTTTAAGTTAATGAAAGTCATGGTTTAAGTTTTTGGAAGTTTTTAAATCAGTTTTATATAAATTTCATTTTTAAGCCGAAAAACGACCGTTTTAGCCTCGTTTTAAGCCGTATTAGACGTTTAACCGAAAAACGAACTGAACCAGATTATCCAAAACATTATCCAGATTACGAGAATCTGAATATGTGGCTTAAAATGAAGTTGTGGGTCCCACCCCACCCTCCAACTAGGTCCGATCGGACCATCTAACCCCAAAAACATTTCATTTTCTTTTTTTCACAACACAATTCAACAATATTCATATTCTCTCAAGATCAAGAACCAAAAACCGAGCTTTTTAACAAGAAAAACCGAGGTAAAATCTTGTTATGTACGTGTTTAAGTTCGTTTCTTGAGTTTTCTTGCAAGGAAATGAGGTTTCCAAGTGAAAAAGGGTGAAAACCCGAGATGGAACCGATTATTGCATGATCAAGTGATATATACGGGTTATACAAGGGATCTTGGTCCAAGAAAGGAGTTAAACGAACCAAAAACGATTTTTTACGGTTAAATCGTTGTTTTTATATCATAACCGAAACCATGAAAGAAATGGCTTGATTGTGGGTGTAACTTGCTTGGTGTGGTGTTATTGTTCTTGTAGGTGTTGTATCTAGTTGCTAGCAAAGGCTAGAAAGCGAGATTCTTACGGTTTGAAGCTAGAAACTCAAGGTAGTTCGGTTTTGTGTGATGTTTGTATTTTTGGACAGATTGTGATACGTGTAGAGTTAGGTCATGAAATTTTAAAGAGGTATTAGATATATGAAAATATGAGTTCTGTGAAATTTTGGTAATTTTTGGATAAAGGATGAATATTTGGTGAATTTAGTGCTCGGTTTTGGCCAAAAATGGTGAAAAATAGTTAAATATCATGAAAAATTCTGGAAAATTTCAGATAAGCTTTTTATAACATGTATAAGACACACACAAAAGTTTAGGTAAGTTGGAGAAGTATAAGTAGGCTTTTCGGTTAAACGAGTTCTAGGGTTTTCTAGCTCGGTTTTAGTGAAAATAGCATTTAAAAAGGGATTTCGGTTCTGGAAAAATTACAGGGGACTATGGAGATGGCAGGGGTCATCCAGCAAAAATTTGGGATTTTTCTAAGATCGTTTGGTATTTACGACATATTTAGTGTTTAAATGGTGTTTAAAAATAGATAAATAAATTTTAAATATAAAATTAATTCTGGAAATATTTTTATAAAATTCCCCACTGTCAAAAAGTGATTTGTGCAAAATTTTAAGATCCGAGACTAAACGGATAATTATTTGTGCTAAAACAAACTTTTAAAGCTTAAAACGCGTAAACCGGTAAAGTTCGCATAAGCGAGCTGACTGGTGTATAAAAACCCTAAAAATGAACTATTTTCATATAATTGAGTTAAACAAGTAAAAATGAATCATCCGAAAATAATTCGGATGATTTGAGTGTTTTTAACCTATTTAACAGTTTCCGGTACGATAATGACGGAAACGGGTCCCGCGGCCAATCGGGACGTCTAAACCGAGCCATAATTTCACAAATTTAGTTAAATTATCAATTAACAACTATTTTCGGGTCGTGTGTGACCAAACTCATTTTTGAAACATAAAAATGGATAACCGTGCTAGGCACGCAAAACGGGAAAAATGACTAATAGTAAATCTGACTAGTGAACTCTAAACGATATCACAATCTGAGTCCGGTGAAGCGTTTCTGGGTTAACATTGCCCCCAGAACGGGTACAGTACTGGGTTAACTGTGTCCCCAGATGTACCAGTTAACACGGTTAAAGTTATGTTAATAGTGATTGTATAGTAACAAACTTAGGGATCGTATTACAGATTTGGACTAGTAGCTGGAGTATTGTATTACTAATTTGCCTACGATAAGGTGAGTTTCACGAGCCCCTTTTTCTGAATTGTTTTCAAATATTTCCCCGGGGCGGAAGCATGTTACTAATAAAATGTTTAAGTACATACTGAACGCATGGATTTGCGTGTATTTATAAATATTAGATTGTACGGGAATCGTATGGAATGGGTACATTACTGGGTTAACAGTGTCCCCAGATGTCCCTGGAAGTGTTTCTGGGTTAACATTGCCCCCGGAATGGGTACAGTACTGGGTTAACAGTGTCCCCAGATGTCTCTAGAAGTGTTTCTGGGTTAACATTGCCCCCGGAATGGGTACAGTACTGGGTTAACAGTGTCCCCAGATGTCTCTAATATATGATTATCATAATGATTTATCACTGTTTATTTAAATTAGTGAAACTCACCAACTATTCGTAGTTGACCCGTTTTCTTTACATGATTTCTAGGTACTCCCAAACTGGAGTAAGTGCTACATGCTTGATGATGCGTGCTATTTGTGGAAGTTTAGTGATCATTTTGTATTAAATATGATAATGTAATGTTGGTAAAACTTATGTGCTATCGCCTAGACGGGAACTAAACTCGGAACAATGTAATATGATGTAAATTAATGTAGTGGTGTTTTCTTTATAAGCAATGCTGTTGATATCAGATGTGTCTGTTGCATCCCGTTTACGTTTCCGCTGCGGTTACGGGGTGTTACAGAACTTGGTATCAGAGCCATTGGTTATTAATGAATTAGGATGTCTTTAAAAGATACCTAAAATATAACAAGTAGCTCAAGTATTATAGGATCTGAATATCAACTAATAATATATAGTGACGAGATCTGGATGAACTTGGATGGACAAGTGAGTTATTATGGTCCGGAACATAATAACAGACTTGTCCGCACGAGGGAATTCAGGGGAGGTCACGGGGAACATTAATAGGTAAAATCGGCAACATATGTGTAAGTATATGATAATATTTTTATGTGACAAGGTTGTATAAATGTGTGTATATTAATTTAATTATGATTTACATTATGGAAGGAACTATATGTTTGCTAACTTGTGTACAGGTAAGGATGTCAAGATCACGAAGTTTATCAGTAGAGGAGGACCCGGAGGAGGCCAGTTCCGGGGACTCTAGGAGTTTACGCTTAGCTTCCAGCACCGAGCCTACTGAGACTAGCCATAGGAGTGCTAGCTTGTCCTCCCCTGCTAGGGTTACCAGATCCCCCACCCTACCCGCACCACAGGTCACCCTCACCCCTCCCAGACCCGGTCCCCGCCTCACGGCGTGGATCAGTGCCCCTTATGTCCCACTTACCTTTACCACACCTAGACCCACTTACCACAGCGGCGAGTCCTCCCGCCCCCAGCCCGAGCCTGTGCCTCCACCCGTGTGGGGTACCCCCAGGGCGGTGAGGGATGAGCGTCCCTCCACCGAGGCTGCATGGCTCCGAGTGCTCACCGAGTAGATGAATGAGCACACTACCGCCTTGACAGTGGGTATTCATAGGAGGAATCACTTGGCGGACTGCATACTGGACAGCCAGTATGCGATCGCTCAGCTGAGGAGGGAGGACGCATACTCCCAGAGGATGATTGACCGGATGGAAACACGGATCCGGGGTTTGATGGCAGTATTAGTGGCGATGGTGGCAGTGTTGGTGTGGTTGGTATACCACCCTGTTTAGATCATGTAGGGTGGTAGTAGTCAGGGTCCACTTTTTGATACTCTGTGTTAGCAGTTAGTGACGATGCTAACATAGAGTGAATCTTGGGTAGTTATAGTACAGTCACTAGCCCATAGGGGGTCTTTTTTTTTGGGGATACCATTGTAGATATTTTGATGTATCATTCAAGCACTGACTCATAGCGGGTTATGTCAAAATGATGCCGATGTAGGACTGATGTATGAAAACTTAATCTATGGGCTGACGTTAATGTAATGTGTACTGATGATTATGTAAAATGTACTAATGTTTATTAATGAATGGAATATGTGTTGAGTATCGAGATTGGAATTTGTATTAATTATATGTATTTTTCTTAATGTTGTGTAGAATGGCACCTAAACGGTCAGCTCAAATGTCAGAAGTGGATGTGAGTCGTCTGATTGCTCGACAGTTAGAGGCGGCGATACCGGATATAGTATCGCGCATCGCCGCCAGTATTAACAATACGACCAATCCAGACCCTGCGAGCAATCAAACGACCACCAATAATGCTGGGGAACAAAATGTTAATCCTCCACCGAACGGTAACCCGATTCCGAGTAATGACCCGCCGCCTAGGGTGGTCGTTACAGACAGTAATGGCCCTATACCCAGTGTAGAAACGAACCGCACTGAACCGACTCCTGCAACAAGGGGATGTTCAATTAAAGATTTTATGTTGTGCAAGCCCCTAGAATTTAGCGGGTCTGAGGGACCCAATGGGTTGGTTAAGTGGATTGAGACAATAGAGTCGGTTGTGAACATCAGTAACTGCCCTGAGGAGTACATTGTTAAGTATGCTACCTGCACGTTCACGGACCATGCCTTGACATGGTGGAACACAATAGTGCAAACACGCGGTCAGGCAGCGACAAACCGCATGACTTGGGCAGAACTCAAGGCCCTTGTACTAAAACATTTCTGCCCGAAAAACGAACTGCAGAAGTTAGAAAACGAGTTGTGGAACTTGGAGATGCAGGGGGCAGACCACTTGGGTTATATGAACCGATTTAATGAATTGTCGCGATTGGTGCCGTGGTTGGTCACCCCTGAGTCAAAGAGGGTGGAGCGTTATATATGGGGACTAACTCCAGTAGTAAGGAGTATAGTCAACGCTGGGGGATACCAGACGTTTGAGGGTGCGGTGACGCAAGCTGGTATTGTCACATACGATTTCGTGAGGAGTGGGTCACTGAAGGTGGCAGGAGAGTCTGCCGGAGGAAAGCGAGGTACATATGATAATAGGACCCCGGGGAAGCAGCAAGACAAACGTGCTAGGCCCGCTGCCCAGAACTACGCCATGACTAGTTCAGGCGGAAGGCAAGAACCGCAGAAGGGAACGTTTCCTAAGTGTGGGAAATGCGGTTACCACCATGGTGGCGTGTGCAAAGAGGTGGTGTGCCACCGGTCTGGCAGGGAGGGACACTACGCACCGAGATGTAGGGCAAACCTGAACAACCTGAACCGACAACCACAACCTATCCGTGCGCAGCCATTTAGGACCCAACCAGCCCGACAACAAAACCCACAAGGAAACCAAATGATGACCACTAGCCGTGCTTGCTTTGAATGCGGCAGCACAGATCACTTCAAGAGATACTGTCCGAGACTGAACCAGGGAGGAAGTGGGAGGCAAACCATGGGTCAGGCATCGTCGTCCAATCCGGCGAGAGGTCGAGCTTTTGTGATGGGGGCGAACGAAGCACGCCAGGACCCCAGCGTAGTGACAGGTACATTCCTCGTCTCTGATCATTACGCTTCTGTATTATTTGATACAGGCGCCGATAGAAGCTTTGTTTCTGTTAAATTCCTATCGATAGCAAACCTTCCGATTAGTGAACCCATAGAACCTTATACCGTAGAAGTCGCTAACGGTAAAACCATGATAGTTAATCAGATAGTTCGGAATTGCCCTTTTATTCTGAACGATCAATCCTTCCTGATTGACTTATTACCGGTAGAATTAGGTAGTTTTGACGTGATAGTGGGAATGGATTGGTTAGCACGTAACAAAGTGGAAATAAACTGTGAAAAGAAAATCGTCAAGATCCGGGTGTCGGATGACGAAGAGGTGTTAGTGCAAGGAGAGAAGTCGGGCACAATGATACCATTTATATCCCACCTCAAGGTGTTAAAATATATACGCCAGGGATGCGTGGCGTATCTAGCAAGCTTGACGGCCAGAGATTCTGATGAGAAACGGGTGGATGATATCCCGGTAGTACGCGAGTTTCCACAAGTTTTCCCAGAAGAACTTCTTGGATTACCGCCAACCCGACAGGTCGAATTCAGAATCGATTTATTACCTCAAGCTGGCCCTGTTGCTAAAGCACCCTACCGACTTGCACCGTCCGAGATGCAAGAATTATCCAATCAGTTGCAGGAACTATTGGATAAAGGATTTATACGTCCTAGTTATTCCCCGTGGGGTGCACCTGTATTATTCGTGAAAAAGAAGGACGGGAGCCTTAGAATGTGCATTGATTACAGAGAGTTGAACAAGTTAACAATCAAAAATAGGTACCCTCTTCCTCGAATTGATGACCTGTTTGACCAGCTGCAAGGTGCGAGCTATTTCTCAAAAATCGATCTTAGATCGGGATACCACCAGGTTAGAATTCAGGAAGAAGATATCCCAAAAACCGCATTCCGGACTCGCTACGGCCATTACGAGTTCTTGGTTATGCCTTTTGGGCTAACAAATGCGCCGGCAGTGTTCATGGACCTCATGAATCGAGTCTGTAAACCCTATCTCGACAAATTCGTCATCGTGTTTATTGACGATATTCTGATTTACTCGAAAAGTAAAGAAGAGCACGAGCAACACTTAAGAATAATTTTAGAGCTTCTGGATCAGGAGAAGTTGTATGCAAAATTCTCCAAGTGTAACTGCTGGTTACAGGAAGTGCAGTTCCTCGGTCACGTTGTAAACCATCAAGGAATACACGTTGATCCGAGTAAAATTGAAGCAATTAAGAATTGGCAAGCGCCAAAAACGCCAAAGGAAATCCGCCAATTCTTAGGCTTAGCCGGATATTATCGTCGATTAATAGAAAACTTTTCCAGCATAGCCCAACCTTTAACTCTCCTGACTCAAAAGGATCGAAAGTATGAATGGGGAGAAGGGCAGGAAACGGCGTTTCAGACGTTAAAGCAAAAATTGTGCCAAGCGCCGATTTTAAGTCTCCCCGATGGAGACGATGGTTTTGTCGCGTATTGTGACGCATCTCGTAGAGGGTTAGGATGCGTGTTGAAGCAGAATAATAAGGTTATAGCCTATGCTTCCCGACAGTTAAAAGTACACGAGAAAAATTACACTACTCATGACTTAGAACTGGGAGCGGTTATCTTCGCACTTAAAATCTGGAGACATTATCTCTACGGTACAAAGTGCACCATCTTCACCAATCATAAAAGTTTGCAACACATATTTGATCAGAAAGAACTAAATATGAGGCAACGAAGATGGGTCGAGTTGTTGAGCGATTATGACTGTGACATCCGTTATCACCCCGGCAAGGCTAACGTTGTAGCCGATGCCTTGAGTAGGAAAGATTGAGTTAAGCCATTGCGAGTGCGAGCGTTGGGGATGATAGTCCAGTCGAACCTTTCGGACCTGGTTCGAGTCGCTCAACGTGAGGCGTTGAAAGAGGAACAATTGGAAAAGGAGGGACTTTACGGCAATGAGAAGAATTTCGAACAGCGCGTGGACGAAATTCTCTATTTCAAAAGTCGGATTTGGATCCCGACCCTCCATGATCTGCGTGAATTAATCATGGACGAAGCACATAGATCAAAATACTCCATACATCCGGGATCGGAAAAGATGTACAAGGATGTGAAGGAGTTCTACTGGTGGCCGGGTATGAAAAAGGATATCGCAATGTATGTCGGTAAATGTACGACTTGTGCGAGAGTTAAGGCGGAGCACCAGAAACCCTCGGGGATGTTACAACAACCGGAAATTCCCGAATGGAAGTGGGAGCAAATCACGATGAATTTTGTGACTCATCTTCCTAAAACGTCTCGAGGACATGATGCAATTTGGGTAATCGTGGATCGATTAACCAAATCAGCACATTTTATCCCGATTAGAAATAATTATAACACAGAGAGACTTGCGCAGATTTATATAAATGAAATTGTGTCTCGTCATGGGATACCCATCTCAATCATCTCTGATCGGGATAGCCATTTCACCACCAAGCTTTGGCAAGCTGTGCAAGAAGCGCTGGGAACGCGTATTGATCTAAGCACAGCTTACCACCCTCAGACCGATGGTCAGTCTGAGAGGACCATCCAAACCCTGGAGGATTTGCTTCGTGCATGCGTACTGGATTTTAAAGGAAATTGGGATCAACATCTCCCACTCGTTGAATTTTCCTATATTAACAGTTACCATAGCAGTATAAAGGCAGCGCCTTACGAAGCATTGTATGGTCGGAAGTGCCGATCACCACTCTGCTGGACTGAAGTGGGCGACACTCAGGTTATTAGATCAGACATGGTCCAGGAAACGACCAGCAAAATCCTTGAAATTAGGAACAATCTGAAGGCCGCGCGGGATCGGCAGAAGAGTTATGCCGATACCCGTAGAAAACCACTGTCGTTTGAGAAAGGTGATAAAGTGTATTTGAAAGTATCACCTTGGAAGGGTGTAGTCAGATTTGGAAAGGCGGGGAAGTTAGCCCCGAGATATATTGGACCCTTCAATATTACTGCAAAAATTGGTCCCGTAGCGTACCGATTAGAGCTACCCGATGAACTGAGTGCAGTTCACAACGTGTTTCACGTATCGAACTTGAAAAGATGTCTGGCGGATGAGACATCGGTGTTACCCTTAGAGGGTGTCCAAATAAATGATAAACTCAATTTCGTAGAGGAACTCGTAGAAATAGTAGACGGAAAAATCAAGCAACTTAGACACAAGAAGATTTCGTTGGTCAAAGTTAGATGGAATTCGCAACGAGGCCCAAAATATACATGGGAGCGAAAGGACGAATTCCGGAAGAAATACCCCCATCTATTTCCTCAAAAAGAAGTAGTCGTCGAGTAAAAAATTCGAGGACGAAATTTCTTTTACGGGGGGAGAATGTATCGATTCCGGCAAAATCAGGTATACCCTAACCGGTATATACTATTTATGTGTTATTTAATAATGAATATGTGAATTATGATGCGTTTATACAAGTATGTATGATTCATAGTACGAATTATACTCGATTATACAGTTAATCGTATTGGAAATACGATTAACCGATTAACGGTTATTGAAGCCCGAACGATCGGGGATTGCATTATAGACGAAATATATATTATTTAGTGATGTTTGCGAAGTATTAAAGCTTCGGGATAAGTAAATTAAAGCACAGAAAAAGGATTTCGATTTAATGGTACGTCGGTACGTTAAACGAAACCTTTAATACCAAACCGAGCAAGAGACGATCGATCAAGCCGAAAAAGATGCACAATTATTAATAATATGATGTTTTAAGTTAATGAAAGTCAAGGTTTAAGTTTTTGGAAGTTTTTAAATCAGTTTTATATAAATTTCATTTTTAAGCCGAAAAACGACCGTTTTAGCCTCGTTTTAAGCCGAATTAGACGTTTAACCGAAAAACGAACTGAACCAGATTATCCAAAACATTATCCAGATTACGAGAATCTGAATATGTGGCTTAAAATGAAGTTGTGGGTCCCACCCCACCCTCCAACTAGGTCCGATCGGACCATCTAACCCCAAAAACATTTCATTTTCTTTTTTTCACAACACAATTCAACAATATTCATATTCTCTCAAGATCAAGAACCAAAAACCGAGCTTTTTAACAAGAAAAACCGAGGTAAAATCTTGTTATGTACGTGTTTAAGTTCGTTTCTTGAGTTTTCTTGCAAGGAAATGAGGTTTCCAAGTGAAAAAGGGTGAAAACCCGAGATGGAACCGATTATTGCATGATCAAGTGATGTATACGGGTTATACAAGGGATCTTGGTCCAAGAAAGGAGTTAAACGAACCAAAAACGATTTTTTACGGTTAAATCGTTGTTTTTATATCATAACCGAAACCATGAAAGAAATGGCTTGATTGTGGGTGTAACTTGCTTGGTGTGGTGTTATTGTTCTTGTAGGTGTTGTATCTAGTTGCTAGCAAAGGCTAGAAAGCGAGATTCTTACGGTTTGAAGCTAGAAACTCAAGGTAGTTCGGTTTTGTGTGATGTTTGTATTTTTGGACAGATTGTGATACGTGTAGAGTTAGGTTATGAAATTTTAAAGAGGTATTAGATATATGAAAATATGAGTTCTGTGAACTTTTGGTAATTTTTGGATAAAGGATGAATATTTGGTGAATTTAGTGCTCGGTTTTGGCCAAAAATGGTGAAAAATAGTTAAATATCATGAAAAATTCTGGAAAATTTCAGATAAGCTTTTTATAACATGTATAAGACACACACAAAAGTTTAGGTAAGTTGGAGAAGTATAAGTAGGCTTTTCGGTTAAACGAGTTCTAGGGTTTTCTAGCTCGGTTTTAGTGAAAATGGCATTTAAAAAAGGATTTTGGTTCTGGAAAAATTACAGGGGACTATGGAGATGGCAGGGGTCATCCAGGAAAAATTTGGGATTTTTATAAGATCGTTTGGTATTTACGACATATTTAGTGTTTAAATGGTGTTTAAAAATAGATAAATAAATTTTAAATATAAAATTAATTCTGGAAATATTTTTATAAAATTCCCCACTGTCAAAAAGTGATTTGTGCAAAATTGTAAGATCCGAGACTAAACGGATAATTATTTGTGCTAAAACAAACTTTTAAAGCTTAAAACGCGTAAACCGGTAAAGTTCGCATAAGCGAGCTGACTGGTGTATAAAAACCCTAAAAATGAACTATTTTCATATAATTGAGTTAAACAAGTAAAAATGAATCATCCGAAAATAATTCGGATGATTTGAGTGTTTTTAACCTATTTAACAGTTTCCGGTACGATAATGACGGAAACGGGTCCCGCGGCCAATCGGGACGTCTAAACCGAGCCATAATTTCACAAATTTAGTTAAATTATCAATTAACAACTATTTTCGGGTCGTGTGTGACCAAACTCATTTTTGAAACATAAAAATGGATAACCGTGCTAGGCACGCAAAACGGGAAAAATGACTAATAGTAAATCTGACTAGTGAACTCTAAACGATATCACAATCTGAGTCCGGTGAAGCGTTTCTGGGTTAACATTGCCCCCAGAACGGGTACAATACTGGGTTAACTGTGTCCCCAGATGTACCGGTTAACACGGTTAAAGTTATGTTAATAGTGATTGTATAGTAACAAACTTAGGGATCGTATTACAGATTTGGACTAGTAGCTGGAGTATTGTATTACTAATTTGCCTACGATAAGGTGAGTTTCACGAGCCCCTTTTTCTGAATTGTTTTCAAATATTTTCCCGGGGCGGAAGCATGTTACTAATAAAATGTTTAAGTACATACTGAACGTATGGATTTGCGTGTATTTATAAATATTTGATTGTACGGGAATCGTATGGAATGGGTACATTACTGGGTTAACAATGTCCCCAGATGTCCCTGGAAGTGTTTCTGGGTTAACATTGCCCCCGGAATGGGTACAGTACTGGGTTAACAGTGTCCCCAGATGTCTCTAGAAGTGTTTCTGGGTTAACATTGCCCCCGGAATGGGTACAGTACTGGGTTAACAGTGTCCCCATATGTCTCTAATATATGATTGTCATAATGATTTATCACTGTTTATTTAAATTAGTGAAACTCACCAACTATTCGTAGTTGACCCGTTTTCTTTACATGCTTTCTAGGTACTCCCAAACTGGAGTAAGTGCTACATGCTTGATGATGCGTGCTATTTGTGGAAGTTTAGTGATCATTTTGTATTAAATATGATAATGTAATGTTGGTAAAACTTATGTGCTATCGCCTAGACGGGAACTAAACTCGGAACAATGTAATATGATGTAAATTAATGTAGTGGTTTTATCTTTATAAGCAATGCTGTTGATATCAGATGTGTCTGTTGCATCCCGTTTACGTTTCCGCTGCGGTTACGGGGTGTTACAAATTTTCCCCTTTAAAAATCCGTGTCTTGTTTTTATCGTAACTTTCATATTAGTACTAAGTTAAAATTAAATAATAAACATCGTTAAGCCTAAATACAATATTATAATATAAATGCCATCAAATGCTAATAAAATACATTAAAATAATGCTTAATTCCTAAAACCAAATTATTAAACGTTTATAATCCCGTTAGTTAATTTTGTCTTGATTCTTTATTTTCGTTATTATTTATAGTTCATGAGATTCAATCGTTTCGGATTCTTTAACACTTTCGGTTTCGGTTGCTTTGGTTTCGTTATTGTGCTTTCGGCTTTTCTTGCAAATTTATCTTCAATTTCGAGGTGAGTTCTTCGTAACCCCATTTTAACGCTTTATAATATTTTGAGGGTAGCACGTCACAAATTTTTCTTTCGTTAGTTATGTGATTGTGTAACGCCCGTTAATTCCGGTTTCAAGAACTAAAGCTTGTAGAGTATGTATAACTCTCGGGACTTAATCGACATTTCTCGGGAGCCTTTATGTCATCCCCGCTGCGTTAAAACACTTAACCTTCCTTACAAGTCGCCTAATCTTGCAAATTCGAGGGACTTGGATGAAACATATTTGTAATATATCAATAAACCAAAAAAAGAAAAACCCTAACTGCTGCTGCGATCGGCTGGTAGCAGCCCTCCCCTCCCTTCCTTGCTTCGACTTTTTGATCAATTCCAAGCACCTAGAAGTAGTTCAAGGTATGTACTACAATCCCCAACACTCTTTTTGTTCACCCCTAATCGTTTTGATGCTCAATTTTTCCGAAACTTTTCGTTGGACAGATTTTCAGCCAAGGTGTAATTGACCCACCTCCCGTGGATAAAAATTAGAGTTTCCAGTGTAGAAAGATCCCCAGTTATGGCATTTACATCGTATTAAAATTTCGTGGTCATTGGAGGTTTTTAGGTCGGTCAATTGATTTTAGTTCCAAAACTACGGTTTATCGGGTGTAGAATTGCAAATTGTTGGGTTTGATGCGTTAATCGGTTGGATGACAAACCGAATCAGTTTGTATGGCCCTTAGGGAGTCTAAGGGCTGTGGGAAAATTACTTTTTTGATGCTCGGGGCTGGTTTGGTTGGTGCTTGGTCAATCGAGTCGGAGGTGCGTGAATTTTCGTTTAAATGTTAAATTGAGAGTTGTAAAAAGGAACCGTCAACCCGATCCACTCGGGTGACATAATTATGATGAATGAAAAGATTAAAATGGGAATTTGGCCCATTTGGGGCTGATTCGTTTAAAAATTTGTTTTAAGGTTTATTACGCGCATATTTAACTCGATTTGATTGCCGACGGGCGAGTGATGCATCTTGGTTAGCCCCGAGGGTGGATTTGGTTAATTGAAAGTTGTTGGTCCTTGAGCCAAGTTGTTGGGCCTTGGGCCAAGTTGTTGGGCCTTGGGCCAAGTTGTTGGGCTTGAACGGCCCATTAGGCAAGAGTGTTCTTACGGTCTAGCTTAGTAACACGTAGTGTATACTTTACAGGCCCTTGCTTGTGATTGTGCACTTAGGGATTTCCTAGCTCGTTGCAGGTGTTTGATTGATTTCAGGTGAGTTATTGATGCCCCGTTTAACTCTTTTTAAGTTTTGGGCTAGCATGCACACCTAAGTGTTTTCTCACTGATGAAATGTTTTAAATAGTTTTACATAGGCTTGCTAGTATTGGTAGGCCTTGCAATGTTATATAATGTGTGTATGTATATATATTTATATATATTTAGAATGGCCAATATTTGGCGAATGTTGTAGTCGTCTCGACTACTGAATGTTGCGTATGCCTACTTTGTGTATGCATGCGCCGAATGTTACGTGTTTGGGTTGTGCGTTTTCTCGACCCTGAATGTTATTATTGAATGTTATATATATATATATATATAGGAATGCACGTATAGAGATGCTCATACGTAAGAATGACTATTTATTGAATGTGGTGACCTAACCGATGTACTTCCGTTTGCTGTTTTAAAAATGTTGGAATGATTATTAAAACTGTTGCTACTTATTTAAAACTTGAACTCACTCAGCTTAAGCTGACTTTGTGTGCATGTTAGTGTGAGTTTCAGGTTAGGAAGAGGATGCCGTATCGCTTGGACGTGCACGGAGCTACTTTGACGGTGAAGGGCATACTGGAATGAAGAATTGCTTATGAACATTTGATTTCAAAAGACTTTTAAAAGTTATACTTAATTTTGGTTTTGGGGTTAAATTCCCGGGTTTTGGGAACTCATTCATTTATTTACGTTTTCTGCCGAATTATACTTTGTGATGTTATTTTAATGCAAAGAATTGTTTTTAAGTTTAATTATTTTTACGAGTGTTTTGGAATGAATACCAACTGTGGGGTTCCCGGGGTTCGGGGCCTTACAAGTTGGTATCAGAGCCTTGGTTTGAGGGATCCGAGCATCCCCGAATGCTTGGACTCGAATTGTAAGAAAAGAGACCAGTATGCCCACCGCGAGTAGCTGCACGCCAAGAGGTAACTTTTAATTATTTAGTCATTCCTTTAAATTTAAAAGTTCCCGGTATGTGATTAACTATTTAAGTGTTAGATGGAAGGCTAACAAGGTTAGGGGCAGGGGGTGGTTAGGACGGGCGGGTAAAGTAAACAACTAATTACACTTGATCAACGTCATTAGCAGTTTACCCTTACCTTACATGTTCTAATTACCACTTGTACTTGACCATGTTAAAATTCTGTCTTTGTAGGGATAAGTCATGGTTAATACTCGAGTTGCTAAGAGAGGTGGTCCTAGTTTTCGCGGCCCTGGTCGTAGGCCACATGCTGAAGTCGAGAGAGAGATTCCTACTCCCCAGCGGGAGGAGACCCCGATTCTTGAGGAGGGGGATAACCCCGCCTTAGATCCTGCTTTACGCGCGGCTATCGCGGATGAGGTTTACCAGGTGCTCCATAGTGCCATTCCTGAGATCGTTGCTGAGGCCGTCAGGGCCTTGGAGGAGTCACTGGTTGGTAAGGGTTCGGATAGGGGAATGAAGAGTAAGGAGGTATAGGTCGAAGAGGAAGAGGAAGTGTATGTGCCGAGTGGGGTTGAAGATGAGGTCCGGATAGTTAGTGTATCGACCCGGGGTTGCTCGTATGGTGACTTTAAGAAGTGCGACCCCCTTCCTTCGATGGTACTAAAGACGCTTTGGCATCGCATCAGTGGGTGAGAGAGATGGAGGCCGTTCTAAGGGTTAGTAAGTGCAAGGGGGATGACATGGTCACTTATGCTACCGCCTCGTTCGTTCCGTGGCATTATGTTGGTGGGATAATATGGTGCAAGCTATGGGTGATCGATCGATTAGGAGGATGACATGGGATGGATTGAAGAAGTTGGTTCTCGATCAGTTCTGTCCTCCACATGAATTGGATAAAATTGACCAGGAATTCTTGACTCTGGAGGCGGGCAGTACGACACATCGGAAATAAACCACAAAGTTCAACAAGATGGCTCGCTTATGTCCTGATCTGGTTACCCCTGAGGCAAAAAGGATTGAGAAGTATGTGAAGGGCCTCCCGGTGGATATTCGTAAGGGTGTGGTGACCACCGACATGAACTCCTTTCACTTGGTGGTTACCTTGGCAGGTACATTGTATGATCAGAGGGAGAAGATACCGCCGAACGAGGCTAGGAAGACTTGGAACACTAATTCGTATGGTAAGCGGCCTGGGGGAAACAATTTTAGTTCGTCTGGCAAAAGGGTGAAGATTGAAACTTCTGAATTTTGGAGGGATGCGGCATTCGGTAATTGCAAGAAGTGCGGCAAACTTCACAAGGGGGAGTGTGAAAGTGGGTCCGGCACCTGTTTTCGTTGCGATAAGGTTGGGCACCCCCATTATGAGTGCCCGACTCTGACTTGTTTCCGCTGTAGGGGTTCCGGTCACTTGTCATCAAACTGTCCTACTAGTAAGGTGGGAGAGTCCGGTCAAGGGACTTCCTCAAGAGGGAAGATGGAAGAGAAGCTGAAGGCCAGGGCGAGGGCCTTCAACATCTCCAAGAAGGAAGCGAAAGAGGATGCGGATGTCGTTTCAGGTACTTTTTCCTTATTTAGCTTTCATTTCACCGTTATAACTTCTTGTTCCTTTGAAATCGTATGTGTTGACCGTGTGGCTAAGCAGTAGTATAATATCGTCCCAGGTACTTTTCTACTTGATGAATTACAGGCGTCAGTTTTATTTGATTCGGGCGCAAGTAGAAGTTTTGTATCTACCGCTTTCTGTTCCTCGTTGAATAAATCACCCGAGCGCGTAGTCGATGTGTTTGAGGTTGAGGTCCCCGTAGGAAAATCCGTGTCCGTGTCTAGGGCTATTCAGGGTTATTCCATCGAGTTGTCTGGTTATAGATTTCCGGTGCGATTGTATTTGATGCCGCTTGGTTGTTTCGATGTTGTGCTCGGGATGGATTGGCTCGCGAATGTTGATGCTCAGATCATTTGTGGTCAGAAACTCGTTCGTCTAAGGGCCCCGGATGGGACTCAAATTACGGTCTTCAGAGATCGGAATGTTGCGACGCCACATATTATATCCATACTTAAGGCGGGAAAGTTGATGTAGCGGGGGTGCGGGGCGTATCTGGCGTATGCTATGAATGTGAATACCGAGGTGGCTACCGTCGGTGATGTTCCTATTGTTCGGGATTTCCCGGATGTATTTCCTGATAATTTGTCAGATGTGCTGCCGGATCGCGAGGTCGAGTTCCAGATAGACCTTGTACCGGGCGCCAAACCCGTTGCCCGAGCTCCCTACCGCCTAGCGCCGAGCGAAATGAAGGAACTTATGGCTCAGTTGGAAAACTTGCTCGATAAGGGCTTTATTCGACCAAGCATCTTGCCTTGGGGTGCCCCGGTCTTGTTCGTTAAGAAGAAGGACGGTAGCATGCGTATGTGCATTGACTACCGTGAGTTGAACAAGCTCACTGTTAAAAATCGGTACCCACTCCCGAGGATCGACGACTTATTTGATCAGCTCCAAGGAGCTAATTGGTTTTCGAAGATCGACCTTAGGTCCGAGTATCATCAGTTGAAGATTCGGGAGGAAGATATTCCTAAGACTGCCTTCCGCACTCGTTATGGTCATTATGAATTTCTGGTGATGTCTTTCGGTTTGACCAACGCACCAGCTGTGTTCATGGATCTTATGAACAAGGGTGTGTAGACCGATGCTCGATCGTTAGGTTATTGTGTTCATCGACGACATTTTTGTGTACTCTAAAAGTGAATCCGATCATGCCAGTCATCTTGTGGAAGTGTTGGAGGCTCTGCGGAAGAACAAACTATATGCGAAATTTTCTAAGTGTTCCTTCTAGTTGTGTGAGGTTCAATTCTTGGGTCATGTTATTAACCCGAGTGGTATTCTGGTTGACCCTGCAAAGGTGGAAGCCGTGAATGAATGGGAGTCTCCTAAGTCTCCATCTGAAATCCGTAGTTTTCTGGGGTTGGCGGGGTATTACCGTCGCTTTATTCCCGATTTTTCGAAAATTGCTTCTTCACTGACCAAGTTAACAAAGAAGAGTGTTAAGTTCGTTTGGGGTATGGAGGCTTTTCTCGAGTTGTAGAACAGATTGACGCATGCCCCGATTTTTGCTTTACCTGATGGCACCGAGGATTTGGTAGTGTATTCTGATGCCTCTTATCAGGGGCTTGGTTGTGTTTTGATGCAGCGAGATCGAGTCATCGCTTATGCCTCATGGCAGTTGAAGCCTCACGAGGCGAATTATCCTACTCATGATTTGAAGCTTGCTGCAGTTGTGTTTGCGCTTAAGTTGTGGCGACATTATTTGTACGGTGTTCCCTACGTTATCTATACCGATCATAAGAGTTTAAAATTCTTCTTTGAACAAAAGGAACTGAATATGCGCCAACGTCGATGGTTGGAGTTGATTAAGGATTATGATTTGGATATTATGTACCACCCCGGTAAGGCTAACGTGGTGGCTAACGCGTTGAGCCGAAAGGAGAGACCGAAGCCGATTCGTGTGAAATCCTACCAGCTTATTCTCAAACCCGACATTTTGAAACAAATAGCCAACGTCCAAACTGAAGTGTTGCAGGTGGAATGGATTATGTCAGAACGTGTTTTGGGTCAGGAGAAATTGTTGGAAGACGTCGGTGACGGGGAGAAGTATAAGGATGGTCGTTTATGGGTACCGAGGTATGGGGGATTCAGAGATAAAATTTTGAATGAGGCACACAAGTCGCGCTATTCTATTCACCCGGGCGCGACAAAGATGTACCAAGACTTGAAGAAAAATTATTGGTGGCCTGCGATGAAATTTGAGGTGGCTCGGTACGTGAGTAAGTGTTTGACGTGTCTGCAAGTTAAGACCGAGCATCAAAATCCGTTTGGGAAACTTTAGCCTTTGGAAATACCTGAGTGGAAATGGGAGCATCTTACTATGGATTTCATGACTAAACTGCCTCGTACTCCTAGGGGTAATTACGACACCATTTGGGTAATCGTGGATAGACTGACCAAGAGTGCTCATTTGATTGCTCGCAGGTGGCCGATGTGTTTATTCGTGAGATCGTCTCTAGGCACGGGGTTCCGGTATCTATTGTTTCGGATAGGGATACGCGTTTCACCTCCAAGTTTGGGAAAAGGTTTCACGAGGAGTTGGGCACCAAACTCCTCATCTGTACTGCTTATCACCCGCAGATGGATGGTCAGTCCGAGAGGACCATTCAGACTCTCGAGGATATGTTACGGGCTTGTGTTATCGATTTTGGTGGTAGTTGGGACCGTCACTTACCGTTGGTAGAGTTCTCGTGTAATAACAGTTATCAAGCCACGATTGGGATGCCACCGTTTGAGAGACTTCTAATTCTGAGCAGCTGGCCGATGTGTTTATTCGTGAGATCGTCTCTAGACACCGTTTGAGAGACTTTTAATTCTGAGCAGCTGATCGTCTCTCGGACTGACCATCCATCTGCGGGTGATAAGCAGTACTGATGAGGAGTTTGGTGCCCAACTCCTCGTGAAACCTTTTCCAAAACTTGGAGGTGAAACGCGTATCCCTATCCGAAACAGTAGATACCGGAACCCCGTGCCTAGAGACGATCTCACGAATAAACACATCGACACCATTCGAGAGACTTTTAATTCTGAGCAGCTGGCCGATGTGTTTATTCGTGAGATCGTCTCTAGGCACGGGGTTCCGGTATCTATTGTTTCGGATAGGGATACGCGTTTCACCTCCAAGTTTTGGAAAAGGTTTCACGAGGAGTTGGGCACCAAACTCCTCATCAGTACTGCTTATCACCCGCAGATGGATGGTCAGTCCGAGAGGACCATTCAGACTCTCGAGGATATGTTACGGGCTTGTGTTATCGATTTTGGTGGTAGTTGGGACCGTCACTTACCGTTGGTGGAGTTCTCGTGTAATAACAGTTATCAAGCCACGATTGGGATGCCACCGTTTGAGAGACTTTTAATTCTGAGCAGCTGGCCGATGTGTTTATTCGTGAGATCGTCTCTAGACACCGTTTGAGAGACTTTTAATTCTGAGCAGCTGATCATCTCTCGGACTGACCATCCATCTGCGGGTGATAAGCAGTACTGATGAGGAGTTTGGTGCCCAACTCCTCGTGAAACCTTTTCCAAAACTTGGAGGTGAAACGCGTATCCCTATCCGAAACAATAGATACCGGAACCCCGTGCCTAGAGACGATCTCACGAATAAACACATCGACACCATTCGAGAGACTTTTAATTCTGAGCAGCACCCGCAGATGGATGGTCAGTCCGAGAGGACCATTCAGACTCTCGAGGATATGTTACGGGCTTGTGTTATCGATTTTGGTGGTAGTTGGGACCGTCACTTACCGTTGGTAGAGTTCTCGTGTCATAACAGTTATCAAGCCACGATTGGGATGCCACCGTTTGAGATGTTGTATGGTAGGAGGTGTAGGACTCCAGTCTGTTGGGGTTCCATTGGTCAAAAGCAGTTGGGTTGTTTGGAGGTGGTCGAGGCTACGACTGAGAAACTCGACAAGATTAAAGCATTTATGAAGGCCGCGCAGGATCGTCAGAAGTCTTATGCAGATAAAAGGCGAAGGCCTATTGTGTTTGAGGCTGGGGATCGGGTTATGTTAAAAGTTTCTCCCTGAAAGGGCATTATTCGTTTTCATAAGAGGGTGAAGCTCAGTCTAAGGTTTATTGGCCCGTTCCGTATATTGGCCCGAGTCGGTGAGGTAGCATATAGGCTGGAATTGCCCGAGGAGCTCGCGGGGATTCATCATACTTTTCACGTGTCCCATCTGAGGAAATGCCTAGCGGATGAAGAGGCCCAAGTGCCTCTCGATGATATTGAACTCGATAGTAAGCTGAACTATGTTGAACAACCGATTGCTATTCTTGACCATCAGGAGAGGCGTTTGAGGAATAAGGAGGTTAGAGAGGTGAAGGTGCAGTGGAAACACCGTAGGGGTTCCGAGGCCACTTGGGAGATCGAAGACGAGATGATGAAGCATTATCCGCAGTTGTTCCTGTCGCATCAGGATTCGGGGACGAATCCAATTGTATGGGGGGTGGACTTGTAACGCCCGTTAATTCCGATTTCAAAAACTAAAGCTTGTAGAGTATTTATAACTCTCGGGACTTAACCGACGTTTCTCGGGAGCCATTACGTCATCCCCGCTAGGTTAAAACACTTAATCTTCCTTACAAGTCGCCAAATCTTGCAAATTCGAGGGACTTGGATGAAACATATTTGTAATATATCAATAAACAAAAAAAAAAAGAGAAACCCTAGCTGCTGCTGCTGCGATTGACTGGGTGCAGCCCTCCCCTCCCTTCCTTGCTTCAACTTTTTGATCAATTCCAAGCTCCTAGAAGTACTTCAAGGTATGTACTACAATCCCCAACACTCTTTTTGTTCACCCTTAATCGTTTTGATGATCAATTTTGCCGAAACTTTTCGTTGGACAGATTTTCAGCCAAGGTATAATTGACCCACTTCCCGTGGATAAAAATTAGAGTTTCTGGTGTAGAAAGATCCCCTGGTATGGCATTTACTTCGTATTAAAATTTCGTGGTCATTGGAGGTGTTTAGGTCGGTCAATGAATTTTAGTTCGAAAACTAGGGATTATCGGGTGTAGAATTGCAATTTGTTAGGTTTGATGCGTTAATCGGTTATATGACCAACCGAATCAGTTTGTATGGCCCTAGGGGAGTCTAAGGGCTGTGGGAAAATTATTTTTTTGATGCTCGGGCCTGGTTTGGTTGGTGCTTGGTCAATTGAGTTGGCGGTGCGCGAATTTTCGTTTAAATGTTAAATTGAGAGTTGTATAAAGGAACCGTCAACCCGATCAACTCGGGTGACATAATTATGATGAATGAAAAGATTAAAGGGGGAATTTGGCCCATTTGGGGCTGATTCGTTTAACAATTTGTTTTAAGGTTTATTACGCGCGTATTCGACTCGATTTGATTGCCGACGGGCGAATGGTGTATCTTGGTTAGCCCCGACCTTAATCGTAGGGTGGATTTGGTTAATTGAAAGTTGTTGGGCCTTGGGCCAAGTTGTTGGGCCTTGGCCCAAGTTGTTGGGCTTGAACGACCCATTAGGCAAGAGTGTTCTTACGGTCTAGCTTAGTAACACGTTATGTACACTTTACAGGCCCTTGCTTGTAATTGTGCACTTTGGGATTTCCTAGCTCGTTGCAGGTGTTCGATTGATTTCAGGTGAGTTCTTGATGCCCCGTTTAACTCTTTATAAGTTTTGGGCTAGCATGCACACCTAAGTGTTTTCTCACTGATGAAATGTTTTAAATGGTTTTACATAGGCTTGCTAGTATTGGTAGGCCTTGGAATGTTATAGAATGTGTGTATATATATATATTTATATATATTTAGCATGGCCAATATTTGGCGAATGTTGTAGTCGTCTCGACTACTGAATGTTGCGTATGCCTACTTTATGTTTGCATGCGCCGAATGTTACGTGTTTGGGTTGTACGTTTTCTTGGCCCTGAATGTTATTATTGAATGTTATATATATACATTGATATATATAGGAATGCACGTATTGAGATGCTCATACGTAAGAATGACTATTTGTTGAATGTGGTGACCTAACCGATGTACTTCCGGTTGCTGTTTTAAAAACGTTGGAATGATTATTAAAACTGTTGCTACTTATTTAAAACTTGAACTCACTCAGCTTAAGCAGACTTTGTGTTCATGTTAGTGTGAGTTTCAGGTTAGGAAGAGGATGCCTTATCGCTTGGACGTGCACGGAGCAACTTGGACGGTGAAGGGCATACTGGAATGAAGAATTCCTTATGAACATTTGATTTCAAAAGACTTTTAAAAGTTATACTTAATTTTAGTTTTGGGGTTAAATTCCCGGGTTATGGGAACTCATTCATTTATTTACGTTTTCCGCCGAATTATAATCTGTGATGTTATTTTAATGCAAAGAATTGTTTTTAAGTTTAATTATTTTTACGAGTGTTTTGGAATGAATACCAACTGTGGGGTTCCCAGGGTTCGGGGTCTTACAGATTGTTTACAAATCGATTCACTTATATCGTGCATGTTAATATTATTCGTGCATATTGTTTATGATTATATGTGAACTTGCTTGCAACGTGTTTATTGTTTTTTTATGGATGAAGTTACGCAAACGCAAATGCATACACATAGTGGAAGGGTCCGACGGGACGTACTCGCGCCGTCTAATGTTACGACTTCGGTTGTTTACGTGAGGTGGTTCTCATTTCCCCGACTTCAACGGCTTCGGCTAAATGAATGGGAGGACGACACTATTTGATTTCATTTACTTTACGCTTGAATACTTATTGCATGACGATTGTTGAATCGCAAGTTTTCTATATATATGTATACGCAAAAACTTATGAAAACTCACCAACTTATTTGTTGACAAAATATATTATTTTCAACGTGCTACAAGTTGAATCGATGGTGTGCTAAGGACGTAGATCATTAGTATGCCTTAGGATATTGAAATAAAGAAGTTGTTTACTTTTTCGATGAAGTGTTATTGTTTTCTTTTATTTATGGACAATGTGTGTACTTTTGATGATATGAAATAAAATAATTATAATTAATGTCGCTTTAATAGCGTTACGAGCTTATGAATGATCTGTACATTACATCCGGGCGTATTTCGCTTAAAGCCGGGGTGTTATAACCATGACGTTTCGAATTTTTTTCTTTTTTTTTAAATTATAATAATAATTGAATTTATAAATTAAGAAACCGCGTGGAAATTCAACAATTTATGTACTAGCATGACTTTTAGAAATTTCAATGAATATAAACATAGAAAATGAATTGAAACTCGAGTATTCAAATATCCCAATGACTTATAAAAATCACAATATAAACAATTGAGTATTCGGAATCACACGTTGTATGAATCATCATAATTTGCATGTTCCAAAAAAATAAAAATCTGTAATCAAATCGAACCGAAAGTTGGGTATTCGTGTATCACCACTACTTGACAGACTTTCAACAATTTATGTACTAGCATGACTTTTAGAAATTTCAATGAATATAAACATAGAAAATGAATTGAAACTCGAGTATTCAAATATCCCAATGACTTATAAAAACCACAATATAAACAATTGAGTATTCGGAATCACACGTTGTATGAATCATCATAATTTGCATGTTCCAAAAAAATAAAAATCTATAATCAAATCGAACCAAAAGTTGGGTATTCGTGTATCACCACGACTTGACAGACTTTCAGTTAAAACACATTGTAAAACATTGCGGGTCGGAGTCACACGTCGCATGAACCACCATGACTTGTGTCACATCCTAAGGAGTGCAACCATATCCTTATCTGTCACACCCTTAAAATCCACTAACGGAGTTTTACCGTCAGAGGGTGTGAACTAACAGGATCGGAATCATTAGTTATAATCAAACCATAAAACAAAGTTTCAAAACCATGAAAACTTTTACGAGTAATTAAATGCGGAAGCGTAAAACCATAGCAAACAATGTTACGTCACGCAGGACGACTTAAAACCCAATGATAATAGTATAAAATAAATTTGCATAATTAAAAGTGTTTCAAGCAATGCATGTTCCTAAACCGCGCGCCCGCTTCGGCTAGCTGAGAATAACATACTAAAAGTGTCAACACAAGGTTGGTGAGTTCACAAGTTTATATAAAATAAAGCGTTTAGCGTTTTGCGTTACAGCGTTTTGCGTTACCAGATAATGTTATGTCAATTATATATCTATAGGTAGCTAGCCTATAAAACAAGTATCACTAAGTGTTCGACACCGAAGCTGACTGTTTATCATTTGCCTTGCCACCAGGTCATCCAGACCATGGTATGTGTTTAGCCAAGATTACACCCACTCGACCTCCAGTCGTGTTTAGAGTTGGGTGGGGTTTGTCAAACTCAGTAGTACTACTCAACAATGACTCGCTATTATCCAATATTAAACGGTTCGATGTGAATGAAGGACTTTAGTTAACGCGTTTGCCACTTAGTCTTTACAAGTGATATATAATCTACATTAACAAAATCTTAAATGCGTTTTCGGAGTATGTTATCTCCCCCAAGTGAAAAGCATTTAAAAAGTTTAAAAGGGGAAAGTGAAACTCACTGTTTGCGAAGAAATTCCCAAATTAGATCACCAAGATGCACGTCACAGAAAAACTCTCTCTAGCGTTCTAAAACAACAAAGAGATTTTTCTAAGTGTCGGAATATTATCGAGTCTCTAGACCCGGCACATAATACCTATGCACATAACATGTTCCGTGTTTCGTTTGTGAATCGTGTGTGACTTTAACAAGTGTATTTGTGATACAATACATGTGTAAGCAATTATTTACGTGTCATGTATTCATAAAATTCATCACTAGCAATTACTCCCTGTAAGGGCAATTTGATCAACACATAACAATTAACTAGCCATTATTCCCCATGAGGGCAATTTGGTCAAATCATGACAATCAACTAGCAATTATTCCACGCAAGGGCAATTTGGTCAAAACATAACAATTATATAGCAAGTATCATGTTTCATGCAATTTCACAAAACTCAGCAGCTAGTTCCAACGAGACAGAAATCCTACTTGAAAGATTGTACTATTCCACCGATCATAGCATCTCAATTAATTTACCAAAACTCATCACAAAAGCATATATGTCTTAGGTTTCCAGAACATATTTTATTATATTTTTATTCCACATAAGTTTCTCACAATCATCAAATCATTACAGCAAACTCATAACAGTCAAATTCATGTGCAACAGAATGTTATTTGAAATTCCCGTTAAACGAAAAATCCAAAAAATGCAAGACCACTTGGGTTAGGTTCCTAACTCAATAAGTCAACTTCCAGAAGTGGAACCAACCTAATTGGTCTCGTAGTTCATGAGATATAACATTTACAAAACAACATAACAGCAGGTCTAACAGCTCAGCTTTGCACAACGTTTTTGTAAAATCATAAAAGTTAACTTCTACACGTCCAAAAATTGCAAATGTATATTCCTTAAAAACTAGACTCAACCTAGTTTACTGTAGTATCAATAATCTCAACCAATTGTCACATTTACACTTTGTTACAGTCAGTTAAACATCAATAACACAATCTGTCCAGAAACTGTTTGCATCCAAACTCAACATATTAACTATCTATGGACCATCATGCATTCATATAACACTCTAGACTCCATAAACACTATCCATGCACATCAATTACACATTACATACATGATTAGGGTTTTTGTTTGAACTCAAATCAAAGACACAAGCAATTAACATGTAACAATATCCAATCTAGTTATCAAATCATCATCCAATTAACAACAATCATATTAACTATATATACACATGAAATCGGCCAATCTAGGGTTTTCAATTAACCCATTAAACATCAAAATCAAGTATAAAGGATGCATAGGATAGTCGATTATACCTTGCTAGCACCTTAATCTTCGATCAAAAGTTGAAATTGATGGTTGTATGTGTGTGTATAGATGACGGCAGCCAAGGAGCCAAGGGGGGGGGGGGGGCGGTGGGTTTCCGATCGGAGTTGTGGGGATTGATAATAATAAGTTAGGGTTTAGTTATTATTATTATTTATAATAATCTATGTTACACTTTGGCCCCTCCACTTCTAAGTATTACTTAACTAGCTTAAACTAACTTGTTTACATCTTGAGTTAACGTTTATAACCATGTTATCACATAACACATAAGTCAAACACATAATTATCACATAATTACTGTTTTGACGTTTTTCGTTTATTCATCAATCGTTTGCGTCAACTCGTTTGCGTTTCGGTGCAATTCCCGAAAGACTACACATGTAGTAAGTGTTAAGCGTCATTTAAACCCTAGTTTAAATGTAATGAAGTGTGCGTTATAGATTCAATGATCTTAAGTTTGAATTGACGGAGTTGAGTTAACGGAGTTAACCTGAAATTGACGATTGTCACATTATCACAAAGAGGACATGATCAGGGTTGGAAACATAGAGTTGTGATTCGTATGGCGTTGGGGTGGAACGATTTGGCTTAATAGGTTTCATGCCCTTCCCGAATTCTCCAGGTACGCAACCAGGTCCAGCGTCTGATTGGATATATGCGCATTGCTTATCCTTAGGTTTCAATAACCTTGGTGTCAAGAGTTCGGGAAACAAGCACACTCCCCTTACAATTACTACGAACCCGCCACATAGAACTGTCTTTAAGAAGATGAAACACCGAATTTTGAAATTGCTTGGGATTGCTTTGAGGAAACTTGTTTTAGGTCTAAGCCTTGGACTTGTTTGTGTGCTTTGTGTACATGAGGCGTAAAAGAAATAAATAGTACAGTAATAGTAGGTGCGTTCAAACAATCAACTATAGGCCCACATAATTTTTCTAATCATGCAACCTAAACAATTAAACAATTAAGCTCTAGCTACCTAGAACACTATGTCTAATGTCCTATCTTATAGCCACGGCTCTGATATCAATCTGTAACACCCCGGCTAAAGCGGAAACACCTGAGTGTGACGTACATATTGCTCAAACACATGTGACACTATTAGGTGACCATAATAACATTATTTCATTTAAATCTTCATGTAACACAAATTTATCAAATAATACAGGTTGTAACAAATAAATAAACAAATGCTAAGTTGTTTCTTTGAGTATCCTATAGGCATTTTATGTGTATTCTAACTTTCATCCTTGTGTCTCTACACCTGTAACATTGTATAAAATAAAGGTCAGCTATAAATATAGCTGGTGAGTTTCCACATTTTAAATACGTACATATAAACCATACAATTCATAGACATGTGATAAACGAGCAAGTAAGCCCTTTCCAGTTGGTAACAACCCACGTACTTGGGTAATCGCGAAAGTAAGGTCCTTTCCAATTGGTAACAACCAACGTACTTGGATAATGAGGCCCTTTTCCACTCGATGCAAATGGACCGGAGTGCAAAGGGGGGCGTATGATCATACTTAATGAGGCTTCCCAATCGTGCAAGTAATACAAGTAGCACACAAGTCTATATATGAATTGTAGTTTTTGTAATAGAAGAAATAATGCTTAAACTTTTATAAGGATACATATGCTACCCCAAAACATTTAAACATTAAAAAGGGGTGGTGAAAAACTCACCTTATGAGTTGATATGATGATAATAACCGAATGCATCTAAAAGAACGAACCGAAAGCGTCACAAAAGCCGACTTGAAAGATCCGCACTAGTTAGGATAAACGAATGCGAGACTTTAATTGATAATCTAACGGAATTAAATTGATAATGTATGTTGAGGTTTTGAGAATATATTAAAAGTTTTACAACTCTTGATTATTATATTATTAATTAAGTTTACCGAATTGCGTTTATAAAATTATATTATTATTAATTTTATAGCTTTGGTTAATATTTATGTTTTAACGGCAACTTGGTGATTGTTACGATGTAATTATTTTAAATGGCAAGGATATGAGGCTTGCACGTTCGAAGGAAACTTAGCTAAGGTTTATAAGTCGAAATTAGAATTAATGGTTTAACAAAAAAATGATTTTTAACGAATTAAAGTTTACGTTTAAGATGAATGAGCGATTTTTAATTACGGATTATGAAAACGAAAAATTTGGTTTTTAAGTGTAAAATGGTGAAATATATTTTATATTTAATTTATATAATTTTTTATTTAATTTAAAAGGATTTTTATGTTTTTTTATAATGATTTATAAATGATTAACAATAATTAATCCAAGAATAATCAACTTAAAAAAATTGCACAAAACTAAGGTCCTGACCCGGGTTTCGAACCCGGTCTCGTCGTTCACAGCCTCACATCTTAACCACTAGACCGGTAATACTATTAGTTTAGAGTATGATACAGATTAGTTTTAACACAAGACTCAGGGTCATCTTCCTCATCAAAACCCTAGGGTTTCAATTGAGGAATCCGGTCCAGGTACGACGCAATAAGCATAAGGGTTTTGTTGGTGGCTTAAAAATCGTCGTCACTCATATATTAATTACCTAATAAGGGGCCTTCTATTGCCGGAAAAAGGAGCTCACCGAAATCCGGTTGCCTCGGGCTTAATAGAATGGTTTAGAGTGTTTGGGAGAGTATGAGTGGTATGAGCGAGTTGTGATGGTTGTGTACAACCCTATTTATACTTGAATTGCAACGGAGATGGTCAATGGGTGGTTAATTTGAAGAGCGAAGAATCCGATGGGTCGTACGACTAAATCGACGGTTATTGGTTGTTAAATCATAATTAATACATTGATTAGATTATAAACTCGACAGTTAAATGGTTTTATAATACTCAAATTGGTCAAAAAACGGTTTTAACGGTGAAATACGCGTTTTCCGGCACCGGATTCCGGCGGCCGGAGGAGGTGACGGAAAAACGGGCGGCAGGGAGGGGGGTTGGGTTATTGTATTATATTTTTGAAATATCTTTTCATTACCAGTCCCTCAATGATCTTATACTTGCTGAAACTTAATTTAAACTTTAATTTACAGAATGGTCCCTGAACTTTGATTTTTATATTCTTATATAAGACAGGTTTAATATTTATATTTTCAGTTTTAACCCTGAACTTTGAGGATATTATGATTCATGTCTATGAAATTATAATCTTGGGTTAATTACACATTTAAATCGTATGTTCGATTAACGATAAGACTCAGGATTTTATAAACAATCAATGAAATAACATTCGGACCTACGTTGAACATTAAACATTGAGGATATTATATTAATAGTAATTGATGGAAAAAAAACACATTGAACGATAAACCGAGTCGGAAAACTTTGTCGAACGTTAAAGGAATCTCGTGAATATAAAATATACATATATATATATGTGTGTGTGTGTGTGTGTATAAATAGTTGAAAGCAAAAATCCGAAAACTCAAAACGGGTCGGGTTTTTGGGTTTGAAAAGCAACGAATGTTACAATTAAAGCGTAAATAAAATATATACCTAAACGAAATAAATGAACAAGACACAAGGGGATGGGTTTATAACGGTCTTGGGGTTTATGTATTAGTTGTAGTTCATAGAATATTGATGAAGATATAATTAAATTTTATTAATTTTAATCATTTGAAAGAAAAAAATAATTAAAAAAGGTCATACTTGTTTGTTCAAAAAACATTTAAAATATAAATACCGCCTTTCTATGAAAACGTTTTATATGCTCTATAATAGTTTAACGAGGTTTCATTAAACAAGAAAAGAAAGATAAGAAACACATTTATTAGTATTGTTACTACTACTACTGCTACTGCTACTGCTCCTGCTGCTGCTGCTGTTGTTGTTATTTTTGTTATTGTTGAGGTAAAAAAAGTTGTATAGATATAAAAGATTATATATGTTTATATATTTAAATATACGAGTTCGAAATTTTATTTTAGAAATTTATTGGGGTTCGGTTCGCTTAAACGAGTGTAAAAAATATAGGGTTTTTATATAATTTAGTTAATAATTTTTATTAAAACAAGAAAACAAATTAACTACAAAAATATAAATAAAACCGGACTAAGGGGTTGAACCTGCGCCCTGGCCGGGTAAAGTTTTAACATGGTGCATTCGCCAACTGAACTAATGAGATATTTGTTATAAGTTTGATTTCATTTGTTTATATTCAATATGGCATATAGTTTCCCCAATTAACATAAACCCTAATACATACAAATACCAATTTGAAGACCCTTTACCCTATTTCAATTAAAATTGACAGAGGGTTTTCATTGAGCATCAAAAACCGACCCTAACCCATATAACTATTACCTTTGATGATGACGAATTGAACGAGATTGATAGACTAGGGTTTCGGCTTGACAAAGAATTCAAAAACAATCATAAATAGCTTCAGGGTTATGATTTGATGAGGGATTAGCTTCGGAATAGTTAGAGGATAGTGTGTTCTCACTTAATTACATTTTAGACTCATATTTATAGGCTAACGAGATCAAAACTGATATGCGGCCATAGTTCTTGCGATTTTGTTTATAACAATTCGATTGACTGACTGTTACACGACGTTAATTTGGAATATGATTAGCAGAGATTACGGAATAGTACAAATATCATGATTTACGGGATTGAATTAATCAAAACGGAATGGAGGGGGAGTAGGTCGCCGGCGAGATCGACAGGGGAAAGAAGGAAGGAAAAAATATAATACTTTTCAAAAAAAATATATTTGCAAATTAGTCCTCAAGGTTTGGGTTGGGTCCAGAAACCAATTAATACTTAGTTTAGGGTCCAGAAATGCATTTAATTGATACTTTAATGATATATGAAAACGTTAATGCGTAAAATATAATAAAGACAAAATCGTATGACATAATTAATACATTGACGTAATAAATAAGATTCGATTACAAAACAGGAAGTAAAACAAGTACAAATACTAGAACGAAAAAGACGAATGCCACAGCATTCCCAACATTTAGGAAATTTCATTTCGAAATTAGGAATTAACATCCGTAGCAAAAAGATGCGGGTACTTAATCTTCATTTGGTTCACGTTCCCAAGTGAATTCTGCACCGCGCTTAGATTCCCAACAAACCTTGACCAAAGGGATTCGGCTACGCTTGGTTTCCTTATCCATTCAATCCATTATTTCCACTTGTCTCTCAACGAAGTGCATTTTCTTATCGATACGTACTTCGTCAAGAGGGATATGAAGGTTCTCATGGGCTAAACACTTTCGAAGGTTTGAAACATGAAACACGGGATGAATGCCTTGAAGGTCTTGCGGAAGCTCTAGGTGATAGGCTACATCTTCAATTCGTTCAAGAATCTTAAATGGGACAACAAAACGAGGTGCTAGTTTACCCTTCATCCCGAAACGGTCACCAAATTCAAATTCCAAGGGTTGTCGTCGCTTATCAGCGTAAGACTTTTGATGACTTCTAGCAGCGAACAGGTTATTACGGATTTGAGAAATTTTGTTGGTGGTATCTTGAACCATTTCGGGTCTGGTGAGCTGGGATTCACCGATCTCATTCCAAAAAATAGGGGAACGACATTTGCGGCCGTAGAGTGCTTTAAATGGAGCCATTTTGATGCTCGAGTGGTAACTATTGTTGTACGAAAACTCAACCAACGGGAGATGAGTGTCCCAATTACCACCAAAGTCAAGTACACAAGTTCTTAGCATATCCTCAAGGGTTTGAATGGTTCGTTCTGATTGACCATCCGTTTAAGGATGATAAGCGGTGCTAGGATATAGGTGGGTTCCCAAAGCAATTTGAAGCGATTTCCAAAAGTGGGACACAACGATCATCACGGTCAGAGATGATACTCAAAGGCATACCATGAAGACAAACAATCTCGTTGACATAGATTTGAGTGAGCTGATTGATTGGAAGTTTCTCTCGAATGGGAATGAAATGGGCTGATTTGGTTTACCGATCGACGATTACCCGAATGCTATCATGCTGCCTTTTGTGGTTGGAAGTTTTGTGATGAAGTCCATCGTAATGTTCTCATATTTCTAAATTGAAATAATAGGTTGCACGAGCAAACCAGAAGGGTTTTGATGCTCGGATTTTACTTTGGCATGTGTTAGACATTTCCCAACGTAGATAGTGATATCTTTCTTAATGTCGAGCCGCCAGAAAGTAGTTCGAAGGTCGAAGTATATCTTATCTGCACTGGCGTGGACATAATATCATGACTTGTGAGCTTCGTCCATGATAATTGTGCAAAGATTGTCACGATATGGGGCCCAAAGACAATTAAGAAAGTAAAGCAAACCATCATGCTTGGTTTCGAGTTAGAGTTCAGCATCACACGACATCTCTTTTTCATATTGCCTTCGGTGACCGAGATGTGTTGGCTTCTGATGTGTGTCTAATAACCCTATAATAATGACCCTCACAACTAAGCTTTAATATTAAAACGAAAATCCTAAAACCACACACAACCGGCAAGTGTACCGATCGCAAGTACTATAGACCTAGGAAGTCCGAGTATCGAACAGGTGGACACGTAAGATGCTAACGATTACTGACCCTCGACAAGACCTACCTTAGAATAATATTATATTGATTTTTGATTTTTAATTACTTAACTGGACTAACTAGACTGACTGACAAAACTTACCAAAAATAGAAAACTTAACGACAAACTAACTGAGTTAACTTAGGATGAAGAAAAACGTCTACCTAGGTCTGAATCAAATTGTAGGCCTAACAAGCTAATGGATTGAATGACTTCAAGACACCGGTCCCTAAAGATGACACGACTAAGGATCGCTCGGGCTCACTGGATTACCTCTCGGTCTCACTCAACAAGCCTAAACTACTCAAAATCGCCTAAAACGACCAAACCGGGAAACAATTGCTAACGTGTTCTAATGCTAGATCACCTCTCGGTCTCACCAACACTCGACCCTAATGGTAATGAATACTACACAACCAAGGATAGAGGAACAATTCAACTTAAACCAAAATAGATCAACTAGTCGCTCAACACACCTAAACCTGACAAGAAACGAACTCTCTCTCACGCAATCCTTATTCTAGCATGCAAATAATCATGCTCTCGGTCTCAAAGAAGGTGTCTAACCACTGTAATTAATCCAAATAATCATGAAACAAAACCCTACGGTGGTACCTACCGCAAACAAACCCTAAACACCAAGTCTATAATCAAACAATGCACCGATCAATCAATGCAAAACTAATCAATCAAGACACGGGGTTTATGTAATAATCACCAAAATTTCCAGCCACTAAACACAACCTATTTCATGTCTAAATCAAACTTTACAATAACAATTCAATTCTATTAATCAAACAATCCATAAAACTCATCAAACACTAACAATTATCATCATTCCTAGGTAGAACTAACAAGATTAGCCGAGCATACTATTTGGACAGCCATGAACATTTAATAAACACATCATTAAACTCATACCAATCATCTCAAAATCCATTAAACAATCAATAACAATCATAAACACTTCAATCTCTAACACAATTGCAAGACAAATTAACAAATGATCAAGAAAATAAAGTTTGATGAACAAAGTAATGAACGAAAGGATATGGAGATGTTCCGGGCTGCTCCTTGGCTGTAAAAACTGATGAGAAACGATCACCGACACTTGTTCTTGCTTGTTCTTCGTTCCCTACCCGCCACAAGTCCAAACCCTAGCCGCTAAAAACCTTTTTTCTTTCTTCCTCCTTGCTGAAAGTTCCGATCGGCCTCCTTAGCTGATTTGGGTTTTTATTTTTTTTATTTTTTATGTTATAATATTGTAAGTAATGGGCCTCCATGATGCATATGGGTCGGGCTTTGAGGTTTTTCTTGAACTTGTATGCGTAAAAGGCTCGTAAGCTCCTCGAAAAGTCCCGATTTCTCTTCCTTGTAACCCAAAACCTACATGATTATTAAACATATGTAAAACCTATATAAATTAAGTAAAAGCACATAAAATATCATACAATACGTAGATAAAAGGTGCGGAAAATACGAGTGTTTTACAACACATCAGCTTCAAAGATACGTAACTGAAGGTCGGTTGGAATAACGACGCTTTGAAGAAGAATGCTCTTAACATGGGTTTTGCCACTAAGGGCGTCAGCCACTACATTTGCTTTACCAGGATGGTAACGTATTTTGCAATCATAGTCGCTAAGGAGTTTGGCCCATCGTCGCTGCCTCATATTTAAATCCTTTTGGTTGAAAATGTGTTGGAGGCTCTTGTGGTCGGTGAATACCACACATTCCATTCCATATAAATAGTGTCTCCATATTTTCAACGTGAATACAAAAACACCAAACTCAAGGTCGTGTGTCGTATAATTCTTCTCGTGAACCTTAAGTCGTGACGCATAGGCGATAACCTTGCCTCATTGCGTGAGAACGCAACCGAGACCTTGATTTAAGGCATCACAATAGACAACAAAATCCTCGTTTCCTTCGGGAAGGGCTAGGATATGAGCGTTGCAAAGCATACGCTTTAAGGTTTGGAAGACTTGGCAAAAAGTTGGACATCATCGCAATGCATACGCTTTTGTTAACGATGTGACCAAGGAATGGGACATATTTAACCAGAACTCGCACTTGGAAAAATTGGCAAAAAGATGCTCTTTCTTCAATATTTCGAGGATATCATGTAGATGTTTTTCATGCTCAATTTTAGATTTCGAGTAAATGAGAATGTCATCGATGAACACGATCACGAACTTATCAAGATAAGGTTTCACACGCGGTTCATAAGGTCCATAAATACCACAGGTGCATTGGTCAAGCCGAACGGCATGACCATAAACTCGTAGTGACCATAGCGAGTTCGAAAAGCGGTTTTTGGTATATCATCCTCATGAACGCACAATTGGTGATAACCCGAACGAAGATCGATTTTTGAAAAGTAAGATGCGCCTTGAAGTTGATTGAAAAGGTCGTCAATCCTAGGCAAAGGGTAACGGTTCTTAATCGTGAGTATGTTGAGTTCACGATAGTCGATACACACTCGAAAGGAACCATTCTTCTTTTTAACGAAAAAAACAGGTGTGCCCCGAGGTGACGAACTTGGGCAAATGAAACCCTTGCTGGATTTCATTGGCCCAATTGAAAATAGGAATATTTGGTGATTAAACAGATGACCTATCATGGTTCGTGATAACTAATATACTATAACTCATTAGATGATAATATTATACATTATAAAGTTGCTTACTTTTTTATTCATATGAAGAATATCGCTATGAATACTACGAAAAAAACAAAACCCCTTGTCGGGTTTGAACCAAGGGCTTACGCGTTACCATGGGATTACTCTACCACTGAGTTAAAAAAAAGGGCTTGGTTCATTAAAATCCTGAGCGGGTCTGTACTATGTAAGTAAAATATATCTTCTTATATAAGAAGCCCAGTTATACATATACAGAAGTGCCTCGACAAAAGGTCCATTTAGATATAATAAATATATACATAATATACAAATTTAATAAATATATACATAATATAGTAATGAGGTATATTACTAATTTTAGTTAATTAATTGTTTAAGTCGGTAATTAGTTGATTTTAATCATATTTTATAGTGATTAATCATTTTTATAAGATCATATAGAGTAACAGATGGTTTATAGTCCTTTTAGTCCAAACTGTCCAATGTTTCTGAAAAATGTCTAAGTATAAACAAATCACATAGCAAGAAAAGAAATGCATCGCATAAAGAATTCGCATCGCATGGTATCTTCGGTCGCATCACATGAGTTATGCGATGTAATTAAAAATTTTGATTTCAGTCGCATCGCATGACTCATGCGATGCGATTGAAATATGATTTCAGTCGCATCCATCACATGGTCATGCGATGCGATTGAACTCCCATGCGACTTGAACTTTCCATGCGATTTGTTTCCAATTTACAGGCGATGCGACTAGAATGTCCTTATTGTTCAGAATCTTTCTCTTTTCCTTTGACCCAACGCATGAGTCATACTCGAATTTCACATCTGTACAATTTTGTGACCCAACACAACCCAACGCATGAGGTTGTGTTGGGTCACAAAATTGTACAGATGTGAAATTCGAGTATGACTCATGCGTTGGGTCAAAGGAAAAGAGAAAGATTGTGAACAATAAGGACATTCTAGTCGCATCGCCTGTAAATTGGAAACAAATCGCATGGAAAGTTCAAGTCGCATGAGAGTTCAATCGCATCGCATGACCATGCGATGGATGCGACTGAAATCATATTTTAATCGCATCGCATGACTCATGCGATGCGACTGAAATAAAATTTTTTAATTACATCGCATGACTCATGCGATGCGACTGAAAGATACCATGCGATGCGAATTCTTTATGCGATGCATTTCTTTTCCTTGCTATGTGGTTTGTTTATACTTAGACATTTTTCATAAACATTGGACAGTTTGGACTAAAAGGACTATAAACCTTCTGTATCTCTATATATTCTTATAAAAATAACTAATCACTATAAAATATGATTAAAATCAACTAATTACCGACTTACACAATTAATTAACTAAAATTAGTAATATACCTCATTACTAAATTATGTATATATTTATTAAATGTGTATATTATGTATATATTTATTATATCTAAATGGACCATTTGTCGAGGCACTTCTGTATATGTGTAACTGGGCTTCTTATATAAGAAGATATATTTTACTTACATAGTACAGACCCGCTCAGGAATTTAATGAACCAAGCCCTTTTTTTAACTCAGTGGTAGAGTAATCCCATGATAACGCGTAAGCCCTTGGTTCAAACCTGACAAGGGGCTTTGTTTTTGTCGTAGTATTCATATGAAGAATAGCGATATTCTTCATATGAATAAAAAAGTAATCAACTTTATAATGTATAATATTATCATCTAATGAGTTATAGTATATTAGTTATCACGAACCATGATAGGTCATCTGTTTAATCACCAAATATTCCTATTTTCAATTGGGCCAATGAAATCCATTGTAAAGATTAGAAATCAATAAAGGGAAAATAAGTGGACCTGACCCATTGAATTATGACCATATCCGCTATTCTGATATTCAAATTCAATAGAGATGATAGGGGGATATGGCGACAGGATTCGCACTAGGCACGAGATCAATACGAAACTCCACTTCACGAGTAGGAGGTAAACTCGAAATGTCATTAAGGAAAACTTCGAGAAAATCACGAACCACTGGAATGTCTTTTATTGTCTTCTTTTCTGGTTCTTTTCCACAACGTTGGCAAGGAAAGCCACATACTTTTACGTAAGTATTTTTGGGCTTGGGTACATGATATAAGTTTGAGCCCTTTGGAAGGCTTTTCATCGAAAATACGCAAAATCCGATCGTCATCAAGAGGAATCCGAATATACTTTTCAAAACACACGATTTCGGCACGGTGTAGAGCTAACCAATCCATGCCTACTATGATATTGAAGCTCCGGAGTTGCATAGGAATGAGGTCGATGGAGAAATCATAGTCATTGAGATTTAGGGTGCACCCACAAATCACTGAATCAATCGAGATATTTTTACCGTTTGCAACTTCAACCGTAAAGGAATTTTCGAGCTTAGAACGAGACGAAGAAAGCATAGGCTCAAAATTGAACGACACAAAACTCATATCGGCACCGGTATCAAATAAAATGGTTGCATAGACATTATTAACCAAGAATGTACCGTTCACCACATCGTTGTTATGCTGAGCTGTAACATCCAACTTTTTGTTAAATAATAAATGACAGAAAGTTTTGTTATTTAACTATGTGTCGTTAAGTTAGTCGTGTGTTAAGTGTTTGGATAATATTTGGATTTGGAATTGTGAGTGGGTTGTGGGACCCATGGCCCCCTATATAAGCCTAACCACTCCACCTTTTCACCACTTTGTTACCTTTCACCCCACACACACACACTCAAGAAACACACACATACACTCTCTCTAGCACTCGGATTTAAAATCCAAGCCAAATAAGGGTGGAATCTCATGTTTAACATCGTCAAGCAACAAGAATCACGTCCAGATCCTCGAGTTGTCAAGATCTGAACTCGAACCCGCAAGCAAAAGGTGGGTTTTAGTTTAAATGGTTAAGTTTTATGGTTAGAATCATCATGCAAACAAATATAATGATAGCTCGGGTTATAAAATGTAAGAAAAATATAAACTTGGTAAGTTATAACCTCTCGGGTGCACTTTGTGATAAAAAGGTGGTGTTTGGACTTTGAGAGATGGGTTCAGGATCAGGTGCATGGGGTCAGAATGTGTCAAAAGTTGGGAAAGTGTAAAAATCAGGTCCTGAGGAAGAGCCATGAAGTAAAATTGCTTAAAAATGGTAAAAGCGAAGAAAGGCAGGCATTTCGCTTCGCTCAGCCATGAGAAGCGAAACAGGCATTTCGCTTCGCTCAGCGATGAGAAGCGAAATTGTCATTTCGCTTCGCTTAGCCAAACAGTTTCATGCGAAGCGAAACAGTTTCATGCGAAGCGAAACGCTTCCATGCGAAGCGAAATTCTTCCAGCCAGGGGCGCTGCCCCTTGGACCCTGCTAGGGGCTGCCGCCCCTAGACCCCGCTACCAGGGGCGCTGCCCCCTGAGGGTGTCATTGACTTTGATATAAGAAGTAGTAATAATGAATATTTGACACTCGTAATGCATTATACAGTTAGCCGTGCGTAGCTAAAGAAGAGCATTACTATTAACGGCGAGAGAAACCGACTTCAGGTGAGTTTCTAGCCCCCTTATCCGTTATGTTTTTGGGGTTGTGTTCATACTCCTTTGTGATAGTTGTTAATACACTTAACTTAAGTGGTAAGTGTATGATATGTGTATGTTATATGAATGTTATTATGGAATGTTTATACGAATGAATATGTCATAAGTATGACTAAATATTGAATGTTAGTATGGAATGTTAATACGAATGAATATGTACATATACGTATA
The DNA here is from genome assembly GCF_021521415.1 of Bidens hawaiensis. Classification (NCBI taxonomy): domain Eukaryota; kingdom Viridiplantae; phylum Streptophyta; class Magnoliopsida; order Asterales; family Asteraceae; genus Bidens; species Bidens hawaiensis. The sequence continues at coordinate 1,411,421 of NW_027491410.1, forward strand.
TACATGACCAGAAGATATGTAAAGTATGTATGAATGAAAATGAATGTATGAACGAGTGACGTGAAAGGTATGGTTATTAAAGATAAAGGGACCAGACCCTAAAAATATCTGAGACAGAAGGGACCAGACCCGGATAATATCTTAGACAGAAGGGACCAGACCCTGACAATATCTGAGACAGAAGGGACCAGAGCCTGATAATATCTGAGACAGAAGGGACCAAACCCTAATAATATCTGTGATGGTAGAGATAGAATAGCCTATGGTAAATTACAAGGCTTTATGAAAGAAAGTAGGTAAGTGTGTGTGCATGTATATAAAGTGTGTATGAAAGAAGTAAGAGTAAATAAGGTATGAATACGTATCTTCGGATGCGTATGAGTAAGAATATGAATGTATTGTATGTTAAATGATTAACTAGAACTCACTCAGCGTAGCTGACTTTTAGTACGCACGCAGGCAAATAGATTGAGGCAGCTGGCTTGAGGAGGACACATGGCATGGACGGAAGAGATTGGCATCTACGAAGAAGTGTCTAGACTGTTTTAATTAATTATTTATGAAAAGATAATTTGTATGTTAAGACAAGAACGAATGTTTGTAATGTGATGTTTGAAGTATTTAATTATTCTGCGAAGTTTTTAATTAACTCTGATTTTAGAACTGTGTTTATGAGTAAATCCGACACCAAAGTAGAGTTACCGGGAATGGGGCATTACATGAGCTTGATTTACAATGATCAAAAATGCCCTCCCACGAGCATTAGGGATGGTTGGTGTAGTGTGAGAAGTTGAGGCTTGGTTAGCTTGAACCGGTTGAATAACTTGATTTGCCATGATCTGCTGAATTGGGGTTGATAAGCCTGAACTTGATAGGCTTGAGCGGGATACACCGGCTAAGCAACCATTTGGACCTGAGATGCGAGTCGAGGGCACACGTTGCGGAAATGACCAGGATCTCCAGAATTGAAGCAGGCTCGAGGGGTGGTGTAAGCTTGAGAGATAGGTTGAGCTTGAGTTAGGACACGATTTTGATTGAAGGCGTGGGGAGTACGGGATGGTTTGGTGAGGGTTGGTTGGGTACGCAAGAATTTGAAACATGCGCCTAGTAGGTGTCCATAACAACCCCAATGGGTGCATTATCGGTAAGGGATGCCGAATTGATGGTGTCGTTGGCAGATTTGGCAAAACGGGTGGGGACCATGGTAAGGCTTCTTTGGATGGGGAGTTTGAAGGTTTTGGGTTTGGCTTTTTGGATATTAGGGTTGTGCTGGGTTTGGTTGGGTTAAGGCATAGTTTTTCTTTCGCTTCTTGAAGTGGTTGTTGTTGTGGTTGCGGTTCGGTTTGGGTGTGGCTTCAGCCCTGACCTCTTTTGAAGGTTCAGCCTCAGTTTTCTCAGTAGCCTTCTTGCTGACTTTGAGGGTTCCTGCCTTGACGTGGTTGTCAGACAATGTAGCATTCGTTATTTTTCAAACCCGAAAACCCGACCCATTTCGAATTTTTAGTTTTTGTTCATATATATTTATATATATATATATATATATCATTAAATTTTGTTGCATATATTTTATTATTCGTAGTCGTATTTGTTTTCGTTAAACTGACCCGGGTTATCATCTCAATGTATTCTTGATCGTTGTTTATTATTTATATAATATTCTCGGTCATTCTTCATTCGTTTTCTATTCGTATTATGTAATTAAGGAAACTCCGGGATTAAGATATTCATTAAAGATAATTTACAAGATACGAGTATAAAATATTCAAGTACTAAAACTTTTACTTCATTATTAAGCATCTTTTAAAGTTCAAGGTCCACTTTGTAATTTAATTTAATTCGGATTTAAAACAATCTTGAAAGAGCAGGGACTTAAAGTGTAACTTTACATTCAAAATAATATTATTATAATATAACCCAACCCAGCCGCTCCCCCTTTCTTCCTCGTATTTCCGACGCCGGCGACGGGTGAAGTCTTGCAAGCCCATAACGGGTAATAATCCGTGATTTAAATCAATTGACTCGTCATAACAGCTTTAGACCTTAATATTCAACTCGTTACCAACAATTATAACATATATTTTCATCTATTTAGGCCGTAATTTAAGCCTAAACATCTGGCCAATTTTCAAACGCTCTAATGAACCATAAATCGATAAACGTTGCAATTACACCTATAAATAGAGACCTCATCCTCATTCCAACACGCTGATATCTCTCAAACTCTCCCAATCTCTCAAATCCGTCCAAGTAAGCTCGAGGATTCTGTTTCTCCGGCGAGTCCCAGTCCGACGAAACAAGGCCTTTAACAGGTAATTAATCTATGGATAATAATGGTTTTCAATCTCTAATCAAAACCCCTATGTCTATTGCTTCGAACATGGAAAAAATTCTTCAATTGAAACCTTAGGGTTCCAAATGAAGAGACGATCTTGATGTTCTTGTTATTATCAATTGTTTCCAACTTCAAACTGAATATCATCTTAGATCAAATGGTTAGACTCTGGTAATGATACACGCGAGACCTGTAAGACCCAAATCCCGGGAATCCTACAGTTGGTAATCATATCCATGAATTCACAAAAATTTAAAACCAAACGATTCGTTTTATTTAAAACAAGTTCAGAGTAAATAACAGCGGAAAAGTTTAAGTATTAAAAATCCCAAAACACGGGTACATGAGTCCAAAATCAATTGTAAATAAAATATTCGTTTTATTTGAAACCCTTGACCAGAAATGCCTTCAACCTCCCGAGTAGCATCTAGCACGTCCAAGCGGTAGCATCCACTTCTTAACCTGAAAATCAATCTAACATATAGACAAAGTCAGCTAGAGCTGAGTGAGTTCAAGTTTTCATAAACGGCATTCATTAAACAATTTAAAATTCCATGAGTATGGAATGTAGGGAAAATCATGAGTCTATAAAATCATAAATATCTTTTCTTAACCAAATCATAAGTAAATAAAACATTTAAACATCTTTTCACGCAGCGCGGTCCTCCTCACCCCGGGTCTTCCCCGAGTAATATATTTGACCCAGCTACGGTTTAACAAAACCGTTAAAATCATGCAACACGAGCCTCCTCACCCCGGGTCATCCCAGAGTAATATATTTGACTCGGTCACGGTTTAACAAAACAAAATCATGCAAAACGAGTCTCCTCACCCCGGGTCATCCCCAAGTAATATATTTGACTCGGTCGCGGTTTAACATACCAAACACGTGGTACGGGCCACCTCACCCCAGGTCTTCCCCAAGTAATATATTTGACCCGACCATGGTTTATAGAACGGCGGGCCTCCTCACCCCGGGTCTTCCCCAAGTAATATATTTGACCCGTCGGGTCATAAACATGCAACACGAGCCTCCTCAGCCCGGGTCCTCCCCGAGTAATATATTTGACCCGGTCACAGTTTACCATCACATACATGTTCACATACACATTCAGATTCAAACATCTAATTCAAGCATTCAACCAAACCATATCATCACATTCAATCCATAAATAATGGATAATCTAGAAATTAATAATAGGCCTAATAGTATCCTCGAGCCTATACCATAAATAATGTATGTAACCTTAAGGAATATAAGACCATAAACGAGTCTAAGATATCCTAAGGCATACAAAATAATTCAAACATAGCTTTCAAAATGCACAATCACGAATAGGACCTTGTAATACCATCTAAATAGTTTAAGCGATTAAAATCAGGTAAAATATGTAATAAGGTGTGTATGCTAGCCCAAAACGTAAAAAGATTAAAAAGGGCATCATGAACTCACCTGAGGTTAACCAAACACCAGCAACGAGCTAGGAAATCCCTAAGTACACAATCACAAGCAAGGGCCTGTAAATTATACACAATGCATTACTAAGCTAGACCGCAAGGACACACTTGCCCAATAGGCCGTTCAAGCCCAATACTTTGGCCCAAGGCCCAACAACTTGGCCCAAGGCCCAACAACTTGGCCCATGGCCCAACACTTGGCCCAAGGCCCAACACTTGGCCTCAGCCCCTAAAACCCTTAGACTAACCAAATCCACCCTATGATTATGGCCGGGGCTAACCATGATGCACAACTCAACCGCCGGTAATCAAATCGAGTCGAATACGGGTGTAATAAATCTTTAAACAAACTGTCAAACGAATCAGCCCCAAATGGACCAAATTCGCATCTTAACCTTTTCTTACATCACAATTATGTCACCCGAGTTGGTAGGGTTGACAGTTCCTTTTTACAACTTTCAATTTAACATTTAAACGAAAATTCGCGCACCGCCGACTCGATTGACCAACCACCAACCAAAACAGCCCCGAGCATCAAAAAAATAATTTTCCCACAGCCCTTAAACCCCCCTAGGGCTGTACAAACTGATTCGGTCGGTCTTCCGATCGATTAACGCGACAAACTCAACAATTGCCAATCCTACACCCGATAACTCTAGTTTTCAAACTAAATTCGATTGACCGACCTAAACACCTCCATTGGCCATGAAATTTTAGTATGTTGTAAGTGACATACCTAGGAAGTTTGTGGTGCAAAAACCTTAGCCAAAAAAGCCCCGAAACTGCCCAATTAGACAGCCACCCGACAAGCCTAAAAACAACCGAATTTCGACGAATAAACGCGCCATAAGGACGAATTAAAGTGAAAAAGAGTTGTATACATATGATACCAACCTGGAATTGAAGTTTGGACGGCTGGACGGTGGCTGATTGCACACAAAAAAAGTAGGAAAGGGGGTGGGGGTGTGCGCCGATCGGACCTAGGGTTTGATTTAGGTTTTATTTTTTTTTATATAAAATATGATAACAATAAAACATTTTGGCCCCTCCACTTTATTAAGAGTTGAACTTGCACGAAAAGTTAAGCAAGATACGTTTACGAGGTGGAAAGTATCTCTCGGGATAATGCCGGGTCAAGCCCGAAAGGTGCACACAACACTACAAGGTTAAACCTTTTTATTGGAAAACTACGGACGTTACAAGACCCAGGTTCGAAAACCGGGTCAGTTTTTAATTATTTTTATTCATTCACATTTGCACCTGTTAATGTATTTATAATAAATCAAACCCCTAAACCTAACTAATATATTCTCTGGAGCAGCTGGTTAACTCACTGTGCTTATATTGTGGAGACCCGGCTTCGAAACCCAGGTCAAACTTTATATTTTTAGTACATTTTAATAACTATATATATTGATTTATTAATTAATTTTAATCATTTTAAAATCATAATTAAATTATAAAAATCGTTTAAATTAAATAAAAATGATATAATTTAAATATAAAATATATTTCATCTTTTTACACTTAGAAACCAAATTTTCATTTTCGTAAATCGTAATTAAAAATCATTCATTAATCTTAAACGCAAACTTTAATTCATTAAAATCATTTTGTGAAACCATTAATTATAAATTCGATTCATAAACCTTAGTTCAAGTTTTTCGAATGTGCATGCCTCATTTCTTTGCCAAAAATAATTATATCATAATAATAACCAAGTTACCGTTAAAATATAAATATTAATATAATAAAAAGCCATAAAACTAGTAAAATATTAACTAACTCTTAACATAAGTTTATACGATATATGACCCTGTTAGATTATCGATTGAGTCTCGTATTTATTTATCCCAGATCGTTCAATTCTGCTTTTGTGACGCTTTCGGTTCGTTCGCCGTTTACAATCTTTACAACGCATTCGGTTATCAATATCTTATCAGCTCTTAAGGTGAGTTTCTCACAACCTCTTTTTAAATGTTTTCATATTTTGGGGTAGCATATGTATCCTACAAAAATTCAATTATTACGATTTCGATTACAAACTACAATCACTATATGGACTTGTGTGTTACTTGATTACTTGCTTTGAATTACTTACTCGAATTTACTTGCACTTGGTAGCCTCAACAAGTATGATCATACGCCCCCTTTGCACTCAGGTCCATTGTATCGAGTGGAAAAGAGCCTCATTATTCGAGTACATTGGTTGTTACCAAACGGAAAGGACCTTACTTGCGCGATTACCCGAGTACGTTGGTTGATACCAACTGTAAAGGACTTTACTTGATCGTTTATCACTTGTCCATGAATTGTATGATTTTTACGTATTATATCAAACTGTGGGAATCTCACCAGCTATGTTCGTAGCTGACTTTATTTTATACATATGTTACAGGTGTAGAGAAATGAGGACGAAAGTTAGAAGACACATAGCATGCTTATAGGATATTCAAAGAAAACTTATCATTTTGTTTATTTATTTGTTACAACTTGTATAATTTGATAAACTTGTGTTACATGAAGATTTAAATGAAATAATGTTATTATGGTTACCTAATAGTGTCACGTGTGTTTGAACAATCTGTACGTCACACTCAGGCGTTTTCGCTTTAGCTGGGGTTTTACAAGTTGGTATCAAAGTTGTGGCTATAAGATAGGACATTAGACGTAGTGTTCTAGGTAGCTAAGCTTATTTATTAAATGTTTAGGTTGCATGATAGAATTATGTGAGCCTTTACTTGATTGTTTAAACGCACTTACTATTATTGTATTACTGTACTGCTGATTTCATTTACGCCTCATGAACACAAGTACACGCACATAAGTCCAAGGCTTAGGCCTAAAACAAGTTTTCTCAAAAGCAATTTCAAGCAATTTTTAAATTCGGTGTTCCGGTATGTTATCTTCTTAAAGACGATTCTATGTGATGCGCTTGTTTCCCAAACTCTTAACACCAAGGGCACGAAACCTATTAAGCCAAATCGTTCCACACCAAACGCCATACGAATCGCGACTTTATGTTTTCAACCGTGATCATGTTCTCTTTGTGATAAGGATATGGTTTCACTCCTTAGGATGCCACACAAGTCATGGTGGTTCATGCGACGTGTGACTCTGACACTCAATGTTTTACAATGTGTTTTAACTAAAAGTCTGACAAGTCGTGGTGATACACGAATAAACAACTTTTGGTTCGATTTGATTATGCATTTTGATTTATACGTTTTAACTGAAAGTCTATCAAGTCGTGGTGATACACTAATACCCAACTTTCGGTTCGATTTGATTACACATTTTTATTTTTATTGGAATATACAAATTATGATGATTCATACAACGTGTGATTCCGAATCCAATCGTTTATATCGTGGTTTTGACAAGTCATTGGGATATGTGAATACTCGAGTTTTAATTCGTTTTCTGTGTATTATATTCATTGAAATTTCTAAAAGTCATGCTAGCACATAAATTGTTGAATTTCAACCCGTTTTCTTAATTTATAAATTCAATTATTATTATAATTTGAAAAATTCGAAAGGTCATGGTGATACATGGATAGTCGAGTTTCAATTCGTTTTCTTTATTTGTATATTCATTATTTCTTATACTTTGAATTGAAAATACGAAAAGTCATGGTGATACATGAATAGTCGTTTTTTCAATACTCATTTTCTCGTGTGTTTTAAATTAAGAATTCAAAAAGTCATTGTGATACATGAATATTCAAATTTTCAATACTCATTTTCTCGTGTGTTTTAAATTAAGAATTCGAAAAGTCATGGTGATACATAAATAGTCGATCTTTCAATAATCGTTTTCTCGTGTGTTTTAAATTGAATTTGAAAAGTCATGGTGAAGCATGAATTGTCGATTTTCAATTTGTTTTCTTTATATATTTCGTTTATTATTGTTTTAATTGAAAATTCGAAATGTTATGGTGGTACATAAACACTCGATTTTCGATTCGATTTCATTACTCATATTAGGTTTGTATTAATTCCGTGTTTTTATATATTTTATTCAAAAATTTACGAAATCAGTACCGACTTATGAGTACTTCAATTTCGATTTCAAATTTTGTTTCATCCGATTGTACTTATTTATTTATTTATATATTTATAGATGGATTCCGATTTTAGGAATCTCTCATGTAATGTTTCTTTTGATTGTGATATGAATTTCATATTCACGCTTCGTGTCACGTGAATGACTTCTCGTTTTCCTCGACGTTGCTCTCGAAACTCAACCCACAAAACGACAACCCAAACCATCAAGCAATTGACCATCGCAATCCTGACTATGACAAACAAAGATTCATTACCAACCACAATAATACAGTCAAACCTCAAAGCTACACATAAGTAAATCCAAATCCCACCTAACTCTTGGATACTCAAACCCAACCCAACAAAGATATTTACACGAGAACCCACCCTTTGTATAGCACGGGTGATTCCACCTCTCCGTTACCGCGATGTCGAAATGTTCGAAATGGTGTTAATTGCGGTCAACTCATCAACTTTTGTCTCATAACTATACATACACGACACAACACCCTTATTCATACGACCTGTTACCCAACCATTTATCTCCCACCTTCTGCCTTACCTCATGCTCGAACCTCAAACTCGCTACTATTGCAGTAACTCGAGCACACCCGTTATAAGGCCTAACTTGTTTCCGCCATACAAAACCTTACCTCACGTTACTTGAACTCTCAAAGGTTTATTTGATTTTCGACTTCAAACCTTCGCCTTTTTAAACATGTTATTATTTCTTGCGCCTTTTTTCTACATTTAGTTCTTTTACTAACATTCTTTTCATGAAATTTCAAATTTTTATTATTTCAAATAGATCATTAATAAGTATATATTCTTTTATACGAAATATATTCAAGTAGTTTTTGCATCAAATGAACTTTTCGAAATTTCAAATGGTTCATTTTTATCACTATTATTATTACTACTACTACTATTAGTATTACTATCAATACCTTATTATTTTATTACCATTAATATTAGCATTATTAATACCATTATTATTATTATTGTAATAAAACTATTAAAATAAAATAAAATATTTCACTTTAAACAATTTCTAAGTCGGGAGGGTATTATATTACCTTCAACGAGTTATTCTATCTAACGACTTCCATTTTCTTAAAACATCACCCAAATTGAAAATCCTTTACATCGAAAGTTTTCCAAAGTTTTTCTAACTAGCTAAGTATATATGCAAAAATTATTATCATAATCTTCCTTTGAGTTTTTAAACATTGTGACCCTACAAACGACCTTTACAATCAATGTCATCAATCATTTCTTTTTACTTTTTTTTAACAACGCCAACAAGTTTCGGAGTAGTAAACCATACCACCACGCCATAATAACCTTCATACTGCAAAGCCCATCTTTGAGAAGACAAACATCGCAAGCCATCTTTCGTTTTCCTTTCTTTCTTCTTCATACAGATATATTTTTAAATATATTATTTAGTTTGGATATTATCGAAATAATTTACGTATCAATTTCTTTCGAAGGTTGTTTACGAAGTTAATATCGAGTTTGGTTATTCGTTAATTAGCGAACTATTTGTTGGTGCATGATGTCAGTAGTTCAGTGTCTAGTGTCTGTAATCGAGTTTGTAATGTTTTGTATTTGATGTAAGCGAAGTTAGCTAACAAGTTCGCTGATATAGGCGAACTTGTTAGACAAGCGAAGTTAGGGACAACTTCGCCTGAACATGCCAGGCGAAGTTGTCGTGTTATATATTGATTAGGTTACGGCTTAATCAATAACAACAAACATTAAGAAGTTTAGTTATTTCGAGTTTACGAGTCAGAGAGTCCTGTAATCAGTGATTGATATCACGTGTTTAAGGTTGCAATATAACGAGTATTTGTTTATTGTAACGTGTGTTCGATTGTGTTAACTCGTATCGTCTTCTACGCTCGTAATGTCTTACGTAGGGATTCCGCACCTACGTAGAACGAGATATCTCGTGTAGATCCGGCTGGGAACCTACAATTGGTATCAGAGCTTTTGCTCGATTGTGTGGTTCGGGATTATCACGCGGGTGTAGAAATCGTTCCGTTCGACTATTCGCGGGACGAGTTTTCTGAGTTTTTGTGATATACTCACCTCCTACAATCATAAAAAACCCATAACACCTTCACAAACCTCGTAAAATCCAGAAATCTAACCTGCAAATTCATCGTGTTCATCAGGCGAAGTTGCCGTCACTGTTCGTAGGGTTTCAGCGAAGATATAAGGTTAAGCAAAGTTATCCACAACTTCGCCTACCTTCTCAAGTTCGCCTGTATCAGCGAAGTTACCCACAACTTCGCCTACTTCACAAGTTCGCTTACATTAAGCGAAGTTATTTACAACTTCGCCAAATCAGGCGAATTTAAAAAGAAAGCGAAGTTCAGACTTAAGCGAAGTTATCCACAACTTCGCCTACAGTACTGTTAAAAATAAAATTTTTATTTTTCGGGTTTCTGTGTGTTTCGTGAAAGATGTCTTCAATCAACATTACGGAACTAGTTAAGATGGAAGTGGAAGCGGGTTCGGCTACAAAGGCACCGAAGATGCTTAAGAAAACCGATTATGTAGCGTGGAAAGATCGTTTTGAACAATATGTCAAGTACCAAGATGCTAAGATGTGGGTATGCATACAAGATGGTTACATTCCACCTACTGCTGAGAATGAGGGTCGTGATCAGATAAAGAAATACAAAGAGATGGAAGAAGAAGAGAAGAAAATGTATAAGGCTGAAAGCAAAGCTCATGCTGCGATTACTATGGCTCTTCCACAAGAGATTCTACATACCTTCAGAAAGTATAAGACTGCTAGAGAGCTTTGGGAAGCTCTTGAAAACCGTTTTGAGGGTAATGTGGGAATTCGTGCTTCAAATATTAAACTACTTAAAACCCAATTCTCGGTCTTCAAGTACTTGAAAAATGAATCACTTGATGATATCATCACTAGATATTATCATCTGATGACCGAACTCAACAATCATTCAATTGCTTACAAAGAAGATGAAATTGTTGAAAAGCTTCTTGATGCTCTCCCACCGAAATGGGAGATGTACACTGTGTTGATGAGAGAAGACAAAGACTTTGCTGACTATGACCTGGAAACAGCAGTTAACAAGCTACGAACTTTTGAACTAAACATGGTTCGAAAAGAGACACCTACTGATCAGGTCCAAGATCCAGGAATGTATGGTGCAAAGGTTAATACAAGTTCAAGTTCGAAGTCTGATTCGTCTGCTTACTACTCAAAGGGAGAGTCGGGCGCTAACTCAACACATGAAGGTCATGTATCTCTCAACATGAATGGTGATGTATGCTTTGTAGCTGGAGGATCAAATGCTTCTAACCCTCAAGCAACCAAGAGTAGTTTTACCCCAAGTGTTTCGAACAACAACTACTCAAGGATGCCCATGAGTGTTAAATCTGCTGAACAGCAGTTTGCTCTCTATGCATCCTTTATTGCTTCGTATGAAAATTACATTCAGGGTAAGATTGTTGATCCAGCAATATTGGAGGAAGACTATGATCAGATCGATGCTGATGATCTGGAAGAGATGGATCTACAGTGGCAGATGGCGATGATTGTGAGAAGGGTTAAGAGGTTTATGAAGAAGATAGAAAGGAATCGAACATCAGTTCAGCGCTCCGTATACTCCGTAACAAAATGGAGTGGCTGAGAGGAAGAACAGAACGTTAATTGAAGGAGCCAGAACCATGCTGGCTGATTCGAAACTTCCTGTGGTGTTCTGGGCTGAAGCTGTTGCAACAGCCTGTTATATCCTTAATCGAGTGTTAACTGTTAAAAGATTAAATAAAACATGTTATGAACTTATGCATGGGAGAAAGCCCAACTTGAGTGGTCTTGAACCATTCGAGTCCCCGTGTTCGATATTAAAGGCAAATTCTAAATTTGGTGAAGTAGCCGACGAAGGAATCTTAGTAGGATACGTAGTTGGGACTCCCAACAGACGAGTCTTTAATACATCGACCAGCAAGGTTGAGGTGGTCTGTAACACTGATATCACAAGTTACAAATCACCAAAACCAAGCACGGGACCTGCTGGGGTTTTCGACTATGATAGACTTTTCAAATCTTTTAACATACCTTACTTGGATTGTGCAGAAGTAGATGAAAGAATTGCTTCGAATATGATTTTTGATGAGGAAGACAATTATGCGCAAAGACCGAAGTATGATGAATGTCAGCCTTCCTCATCAAATGCTGTCAATACCCCTGCTGCCTCTACTGAAGAGGAATTTATTAATCCGTTTCACTCTCAACAACAATCACCCACTGATGAGCTACCTTCGAACCTGGAAGACAGTCTAGATGTCAGTGCGGTTCCGACTACGAGAGTTCACAAAAATCACCCATTGGAGAATGTGATAGGTGATCTGTCCGACGGTGTACAAACAAGACAAAGCTTGAATGAGCACACATGTGTTTATACAAGCATTAAAGATTCAGGCATAATCAACGAATGCTTGTACACCTGCTTCATCAGCCAGATTGAACCAAAGAACTATCAAATGGCTCTCAAGGACAACTCGTGGGTCGAAGCCATGCAAGAAGAATTAGCCCAGTTTAAAAAGATGGAGGCATGGAATTTGGTTGCAAAACCAAAGAATGTGCATGCGATTGGCACAAAATGGGTCTTCAAATGCAAGAGAGATGAGAAAGGGATTATTATCAGGAATAAGGCGAGGCTGGTTGTAAAAGGTTTTAATCAGCAAGAGGGGATTGATTACAATAAGGTGTTTGCTCCTGTGGCATGATTGGAGGCCATTCGTTTGTTTTTGGCATTTGCTGCACATAAGGAGATGAAGGTTTTTCAGTTGGATGTGAAGAGTGCTTTCCTTAACGGTAAAGTCGATGAGGTTGTGTACGTTGAGCAACCTCCGGGTTTTCCTGACCCAGACTTTCCCGATCACGTATACAAGCTAAGTAAAGCACTGTATGGATTACATCAGGCACCTCGTGCCTGGTACTCAACGTTATCCGACTACTTGCTTGAGAATGGTTTTGAACGGGGAAAGATTGATAGCACTTTTTTCTTTAAGAGAAAAGGGAGCGACTTTCTACTGGTGCAAGTCTACGTGGACGACATCATCTTTGCTGCATCAAAAGTCGCCATGTGTTAGGAGTTTGAGGCCGTCATGAAGAAGAGATTTGAAATGAGTGCTATGGGTGAACTAAAATTCTTTTTAGGACTGCAGGTTGATCAGAAGAAAGATGGGATGTTCATTCATCAGACTAAGTATGTCCATGATGTTCTCAAACGCTTCAAGATGGAGGACAGCACTCCATACGATACTCCAGTCTGCGTCAACCACAAATTGGGTGCTGATTCAGACAACGATGCAGACGTGGACCCAACTCAATATCGGGCAATAATAGGTTCTTTAATGTACTTAACTGCTTCTAGGCCTGATATAATGTTTGCTGTTTGTCTTTGTGCTCGCTTTCAGGCAAACCCAAAGGAATCTCACTTGAAGGGTGCGAAGAGGATTCTACGGTATCTCAACGGCAAGCCTAAGCTGGGGTTGTGGTACACGAGAGGAGGAGACTTGGAGTTGGTCGCCTACACAGATTCTGATTATGGAGGGTGCAATCAGAGTCGGAAGTCAACTACAGGTGGATGTCAGTTTCTTGGTGGCAGATTAGTGTCATGGCAATGCAAGAAGCAGACCTCAGTCGCGATTTCAACCTGTGAAGCAGAATACATGGCAGCATCTAACTGCTGCTCCCAGGTTCTTTGGATTCAACAACAGTTGCGCGATTACGGTCTGAATTTCACTCATACTCCTATTTGCATTGATAATACTGCTGCTATTTCAGTAACTAACAATCCCGTAAAACACAGTAAAACTAAACATATTGACATCCGTCATCATTTTATACGGGATTGTGCTGAGAAGAAACTGATTGTGCTCGAAAAGGTTGATACGCTAGATAATTTCGCTGACATGTTTACTAAAGCGTTTGACAAAACTAGATTTCAAAACCTTGTTGAGCTGAATGGGATGATCAATCCCGAGTAACCCTGCTTTTTGTATTAGTATTAAAAAAAAAAAACGTCACTATCGCTTAAAATTATGTCGGTTGCCTCAGTTTGAAGGACATATCTTCGGATTTGTTTGGTCCTCATTTCTACTTGTAGAATATAAGGATAGCCATTAACCAGATGACTGAAAGTGACCGGGGTGGTTTATGATGTGTTTTTATTCTTTCGCTGGAAATTAGTCGATCATACTTAGTTAGAAGGACACATACTTGTATGTGGTCGGTCCAGCTGATCCATTGGATCTTCGGGATAGCCGTTTACCTGAAAACTTCAATTTGATCGGGGCGATTGAAGTTAAAAATTTTTCAGGGAGATGAAATTATTTTTCAAGTCTACTACTTCGTAAGAAGTTCCTTTACTATGTTTAACAGAAAATTGATCCAACCTTGGAAAGTGATAGATATACTGATTCTGTGTGCTTAACTAGTGAAGTTATTAGGCCTAAAAGACTTTAGAACAGTCATTGTATGTCATGGTAGCTTTTTATGGTGCGTAAAAGTAGAAGTGATACTAACTAAATCTACTCGATTTTACGTGGAAACTTCTTAACAATTGTGCATGTCTCCATATATATCTTTCCGAATGAGAGGCAGAAAAGCGATTACCCAGACATACACGAGCCCGTGAGTGTTCTGATTCCCGTGAAGATAGCGTGTCAAGAAACTGCAGTGATCCAGATTCGGGACTTGCAGTAGTTTATCTGAAATTTGTGTAAATACTTAAAAAAAAAAAAAAATTGTTATTGAGACATTATAGAGTTCATAATGATAAGACTTCTCAATCAAGATGCAAGATAGAGAACGGGATAAAGAGTCCAAAGATCGAAGAGTTCCTACTATTTAATCAGACACTACGGGTCGAGGTCAACTCGGGGTGACTTGGGGAAAGCCAAATACGCTTTGAGAATAGATAGGATGTATCATAATCTCTGAGTTGTTGCCCACTTAAGTTTTGAGCTTAATTGAACCGAACCCGTATCACAGAAACGATGAAAACCATTTTAAGTTAATACCTGCTTACAACCTGTCTCTTTATGTCATAATAAAGCTGAACACGGATCTGTGTGACAGTCACGTAGTTAGTATGATTCATGTTCGGATCTTTTCTAAAACATGGTAGTCCCTATCGAGACTGAAATTTGATCCCGTGTACTTTAAATTTTAAAATTTTTCTACTTATGTAGTTGTATGATTTTATATCTGGTTACTTGGTCTTGATCGTATCATTTAACACTTTAAAGGTTGTTTTTAAAACTTAATTGCAAATTGTTCAAATTATAGAGGTTTGTTTTGAAAATTTTAATACCGGCGAAGTTGTCCATAACTTCGCCTGCATTAGGCGAAGTTATCCACAACTTCGCCTGTAAAATTTTGACCCTATATAAAGAAGTTTTAAGGTCAAACTGGTTCATTATTTTCAAAACCCAGCGAACTTATCCAGCGAACTTAATCTCTAAACCCACAGCGAACTTATCGATCTTCATCTGTGTTCTTTTTCCTGTTATAATCTGAGTTATAGGTGCGTAGTGTTGATAGTATCACCTATTCGCTGTCCGTAACGTTAATCAAAGGTCGTTTCGACCCGATTCACGACCTCGTTTTTTCGAATCTTCAATAACCGATTTTCAAACGTGTTTTCACGTGGTAGTAATCAACCTAAACGTCCAAATCATCATAAAATCAAGTTTTACGGATCCGCAAGCTTAAAATTGACCAAATCACGTCGTTCGATAAACCTAACTGATGTCGTTTCATATTCGGCGAAGTTACAGTTTAGGCGAAGTTGTCCGTAACTTCGCCTGATAATTATTTTTGAAACAGTTAATAAAGCGATGTTGTGGTTAGGCGAAGTTACCATTAACTTCGCCTGGACTTTTTTACTTTACAGTTAACAGACGAAGTTAAAGTTGAAGCGAAGTTGTTTCCCAACTTCTCCCCATCTTTAACTTCGCCTATACAGAAAAGATCACAACTTCGCTCATGGTAACAGGCGAACTTGTGATTTGCTTTGTCGCTTATCTAACTTAGTCTGTTTGATGCAGATATGGCTGCAATAGGTGGTACAGGCGGTGATGACGGTGGTGATAACCAAAGACAGTTCTTCCCGGGTCACAACATGTATATAACATTAGACACGGAGGCGAGCGGAGTTGATGATTTCCGCGAAATCATCACATTCCTACTACGCTCGCGTATATTCCACGCGATTACGACAACACTGCCAATATCCTTGCCAAACATTGAGGATTTTTGGCAGACCGTGGAATATGATTGTAGGGTCGAGCCCCCAGTGATGCGAGCAACAGTCAACAATCACATTGTTCAGTTCTCATCTGAACAGATCCGGGCGGCTTTACGATTTGGAGATAAGACGAGGGATGACCCGATAGATTTTGTGGCTCCTTTCCGTGATGGAGCGTTTTTGAGGATGGGATACTCAGGTCCTTTGGGAGATACGCAGAGAAGGAAGGGATTTTTACTTGACCAGTGGCACTTTCTCATGCATGTCATGATTGTTTGCATGTCAGGGAGAAAGGCGGGCACTGATGGCATGGGCGCGACCATGCAGTCGGCAATAACTGCTCTGACTTATAATAAGCGTTACAGCTTTAGTCAGATGGTCTTCTACGAGATCGATCGACAACGAAGAGCGGTGGCGCGTGAGAGATTTATCATGTATCCAAGATTTCTCCAAATGATCTTGAATCATGTTGCTCCAACGCTACCTCAGCGCCGACCAATCCGATACGTAGAAAGTGTGAGTAAAAGGATCTTTGCCCAATGCAGATCCTCCAGTGCGAGGAGCAAACCTGAGCTCCGTCCTCGGCATACTCCACTATTTGGGTACTTGATCAACCCGGGGTATGTGCCTGCTCGAGGGGACGAGTTTCGAGACCCGGCACCACAACAGGCAGGAGCACCTCAAGCTATACCTGCTGCTCCTGTTGTGTCACCGGAGGAGAACGTTGACCTTGACGCAGAGTTTGGCGGTCAAGGATTTTTTGACATGGAGAGGGTTGATCCAGAGGAGATTGTGCAAGTCTCTGTTGCACATGTTTCGGGTGTGAATGTTACTAGGGCAGCTACAACGGTGGCTGGCTCAGATTCTGATGATGAAGTGGCCGAAGCAAGACGGAATTTGGTAACACATGAACGGACTCATGGGAAAATGAAGAGAACTGATAATGATAGCGAGTCAGACTATGAAGAAGAAGTTCAACAGTTGATTCGCAGATCAAGAAGGGAACGGATAGGTGCAGGATCGGGAGCTGGTGAGAGCTCGAGGGTGGTACGTTTCACCCCACCCGCACTGTCCGGTATGACAATGGTTCCCTCATCATTACAGGTTACAAGGCCAAGCGCCACGGACATTCCCGTGGTGGCTACCTCATCCTCATTTGGCCTCCCACTCACTTCATTTCAACTTTCGGCTCCGGAAATCGTATCGTTGCCACCTCCAACTCTTACTCCAACGGAGGTCGTGGCACATTTTATTGAGTCGACGGTTGTGGCCACTGCAGGGTTATCGGTGACGATACCACCTGCGGTTACGTCTACTTCTGAGGTCCCGGTTACCTCGGAAATCCCTTCTCAGTACACTCAAGATATATCACATCTGAGGTTTGATTTCGATGCAACCTTATCAGACTCAGAACGAATAGCAGCACTTGAACGGGTCGTGGCAGAACAGTCAAGGATTAATCTTATCCAGACCCAGGCTATTCAACGCCTAGTTGCAGAGAATCAGATGCAGTCGTCCCTGCTGGTAGAACATGGAAAAATCATAGATGCTTTGAAGGAGTTCTTGGCATCTCAGGGGGAGACGAGCTGTAAAGGCGATGAGTTGAGAACCAAGAGGAGAAATGATCGAGACGATGATCCCAATGCATCGAAAGGTGCAGGTGGTGAGTTGCCAAGAACTGTACAAGCTCTTGGGACTTCCACAACTCAGGGGGAGTCGACAACTGCAGCTGGTGGTGATGATGTGGTGGTAGTGGAGGTTGAGGAGATGGATGATGACTTTATGTGTGATGATGATGTATTACCGAGTGATGAGATAGAGAAGATTGGTGAACAGATTGTGATTGATGATGAGATAGAAGAGGGAGAGATAGTAGAAGAGAATGTAGAGCATGAGATTCCAGAAGTCGATAACGCAGATATGAGTAAAGAGATGGGAAATGATGAGACTGAATGGGAAGAGCAGCCTAGATGGAAAGAAGGCTATGCTCAGTGGTTCGTCAAAACGAAGAAACCAACGGTCCCTACTATGTTTAAGAAGACTTACGACATTAGAGGCTATGCTGAAGCGAGAAAGGGGATTATTTGCTGGATATACGATGAGCAGTTGAGGCTTTCCGTGATTAAGAGATATGATGGTATTCAGTACTTCAAAAGAATGTTGAGATCGTTGAACACACTGCCAGAATATGAAGTGAAAGACTTAGCCAGATTGGGATTGATAAATCGAAGTGATGATAATATGGCTAGGGTCATCGGGAAGATAGTATGGAAGGAGAGTATAAAAGAAAAGAAGTTCGAGCTACTGAAACCACAGAAGGGTAAACTTATCAAAGATAAAGATAGAGGGTTGAGAGCAGATGGCAAGCCTTGGATGATTATGAATATAAACCGATCCGGTGTTTGAAAGAAGTGCCGATGAAACAAATGCCCAAGGATGTGCTCAAAGAGTTGAAGTGGTGGTATGTAGATTGTGAGACACCTGAAGCAGTGATGAAAGATGAAGATGAACAAGAGCTGCTGAGAGTCTATGATCCGATGCAGCTAGTGAACCTGTCTCGAGCTGATCTGCAGGTGCTGAATGAGAAGAAAATCTTTTATATTCCTGCTTGGAAAGACGAAGCGGGGAAATATCAAAGAGTTGTTTCGGTATGTGTACGAGAAGGAGTGAATGCTTAAAGATGAAGATTCAAGATTATTGAAGATTACAAGACACGTGCTTGAAGATAAAGAGATGAAGCTACTGCCAAGGGGGAGTCTGTTGGTTCATGATGTCAGTAGTTCAGTGTCTAGTGTCTGTAATCGAGTTTGTAATGTTTTGTATTTGATGTAAGCGAAGTTAGCTAACAAGTTCGCTGATATAGGCGAACTTGTTAGACAAGCGAAGTTAGGGACAACTTCGCCTGAACATGCCAGGCGAAGTTGTCGTGTTATATATTGATTAGGTTACGGCTTAATCAATAACAACAAACATTAAGAAGTTTTGTTATTTCGAGTTTACGAGTCAGAGAGTCCTGTAATCAGTGATTGATATCACGTGTTTAAGGTTGCAATATAACGAGTATTTGTTTATTGTAACGTGTGTTCGATTGTGTTAACTCGTATCGTCTTCTACGCTCGTAACGTCTTACGTTGGGATTCCGCACCTACGTAGAACAAGATATCTCGTGTAGATCCGGCTGGGAACCTACACTATTTTCATACATAGTACATTCTGAATCGATTTACTTTGTTATTTCAATATCGGGGTCTATAACCGATTTCCCGTAAACATAATCGTTTAGTGGAAGTTGGAGACTATGAGCATGTTTATACACATGTTGAGTTTATTATTGTTACACTGTAACGTCCGTTAATTTCTGTTAAGTGTTGGAAGCTATGTAGAGTTTGTATAATTCTCGGGTTTAAGACCCCGAACCCCGGGAATCCTACAGTTGGTAATCACATCCACAATTTCACCAAAAATTTAAAACCAAATGTTTCATTTCATTTAAAACCAGTTCAGAGTAATTTAACAGCGGAAATTCATAAGCATCAAAAATTCCCAAAACCGGAAAAATACCAAATAATAAACAATGGGAAAAGTTAAGTATCTAAAATCTCAAAACTGAATATAAAGTGAAGTGTTTGTTTTATTTTAAGTCTTTGTCTAGAAATGCCTTCAACTCCGAGTAGCATCCAGGACGTCCAAGCGGTAACATTCACTTCTTAAACTGAAAGTCAATCTAACATACACACAAAGTCAGCTAGAGCTGAGTGAGTTCAAGTTTTCAAAAACAATAATTCATACTTTATTTCAAAGTTATAGCCCTAAATAGCAGAGAGGATAATAATAAAATAAATGAATATAGTTCACCAAATAATACATTCATCATCGAACACACGTACAAGGGCCTCTCCACCACTAGTCAAGACTCGAGTAATATATTTGACCCGGACGCGGTAAGACCTAAGCACGTGACACGAGCCTCTCCACCACGAGTCAAACCCGAGTAATATATTTGACTCGGGTCACAGCTTACACATCCAAACACGTGATACGGGCCTCTCAACCACGATTACAACCCGAGAAATATATTTGACTCGATCACGGTTTAACATACAATGGGCCTCTTCACCACAGGATTTGAAAACCCGAGTAATATATTTGAACCGCCAAAATGGTGATCACGCCACACGGGCCTCTCCACCACGGGATTTGAAAACCCGAGTAATATATTTGACCCGGCCGTAATCACCATGCACACACACATCAATAAGCCTACTAACATCATTCTTAGTCACAAGGAACTGAATGTCATCACACGACCGTAGGCTATAAAGTAACACATACTCATACATATATATAATCCCAAAATCTACTATATCGTAAGTAAGCCATCCTTAGTCACGAATGGCTAACTAACATCACTAATCATAGGCCATAGGGTAACACATGCACATACATACAAACATACATACATATATACATACATACATACATATATATATATATATATATATATATATATATATATCATCCCAAAATTACAAGTAAGCCTATGGGCCATAAGGTAATATATAATAATCAGTCCAATACATGAACTAAGTAAATAGGTCTACTCGTGTTCAATTACTACCAAGCCTATTAACATCCTCGAGTCTAGACCATAACCAAGTATATAATCTTAAGGAATTTATGACCAAACGAGTCTAAAATATCCTAAGGCACAGAATGTGACTCACACTGGATGTAACATCCAACTTTTGTTAAATAAATAACAGAAAGTTTTGTTAATAGTTGTGTGTCGTTAAAGTAGTCATGTGTTAAGTGTTGAGAAGTAGGAATTGGAATGGGAGGTGGGACCCATGAAACCTCCTCTGTATAAACCAAACCACTTATTCCTTTCTTTTCTTTTCTCATCCAAACACACTCAAGAAACACACACAAACTCTCTCTCTCTAGCACTCGGATTTAAATCCGAGCCAAAGAAGGGTGGAATCTCGTGTTTAACATCATCAAATAACAAGAATCACGTCCAGATCTACGTATTGTCTAGATCTAAACTTGAACCCGAAGCAAAAAGGTAGGTTTCGGTTTAAATGGTTAAGTTTTGTGGTTAGAATCGTCACGCAAATAGATATAATGATAGATCGGATTGTGAAATATAAGAAAAATATAAACTTGGTAAGTTATAACCTCTTGGGTGCACTTTAAGATGAAAAGGTGGCGTTGGATTATGAGAGATATGGGTTCAGGATCAGGTGCATGGGGTCAGAATGTGTCGAAAGATGCCTTTAAAATGATAAAAACGGCGAAAGACAGGAATTTCACATCGCATAGCCATGCGAAGCGAAATCAATAATTTCGCATCGCATGACCATACGAAGCGAAAAAGTTCCATGCGAAGCGAAAAAGTTCCATGCAAAGCAAAAAAGTTCCATGCGAAGTGAAAAAGCATGCAAAGCGAAAAAGTTCCATAAGAAGCGAAAAATTTCCATGCGAAGCGAAAAAGTTTCATGCGAAGTGAAAAAGTTCCAAGCGAAGTGAAAAAGTTTCATGCGAAGCGAAAAAAAAGTTTCATGCGAAGCGAAAAAGTTCCATGCGAAGCGAAAAAGTTTCATGCGAAGCGAAAACGTTCCATGCGAAGCGAAAAATTTTCATGCGAAGCGAAAAAGTTCCATGCGAAACGAAAAAGCATGCGAAGCGAAAAGGTTTCATTCAAAGCGAAAAAGTTGCATGCGAAACGAAAAAGTTTCATGCGAAGCGAAAAAGTTTCAACCCCAGCCAGGGGCGCTGCCCCTTGGACCCTGCTAGGGGCTGCCGCCCCTAGACCCCGCTACCAGGGGCGCTGCCCCCGGACCACCGTTAGTTAAGGGTTTCATAAATTTGGATGTAGGAAGTAGTGGTAATTGATAATTGACACGCGTATTGTATTGTACAGTTAGCCGTGCACAACTAAAGAAGGGAATTACCATTAACGGCGAGAGAAATCGACTCTAGGTGAGTTCTAGCCCCATTTCTCTTTGAAATGATTTCAGGGCTGTGTGCATACTCCTATGTGATATTTAATACATTTATTTATTAAATAAGTTTATGATACGTGTATGACTATGTATTGAATGTTATTACCATATAATGATAGTATGAATGAGCATGTGTGTGTATATATATTATTATGTACACAAGACAGGTATGTTGGTATGGGTACTCGAGGCTGAAGGGACCAGACCCTTATAATATCTGTGATGTTAGGGACCAGACCCTTATAATATATGTGATGCTAGGGACCAGACCCTTATAATATCTGTGATGTTAGGGACCAGAGCCTTATAATATCTGTGACGTTAGGGACCAGACCCTTATAATATCTGTGATGTTTAAGATAGACTAGCTTATGGTATACCATAGGGTTGTATGAAAGAAAGAATGTAAGTACGTATGCATGTAAGTAAAGTATGAATACGCATCTTCGGATACGTATGAATAAGGATGTGAATGTATTGTATGATAATTGATTTTCTAGAACTCACTCAGCGTAGCTGACTTTTAGTATGCACACAGGCAAATAGGTTGAGGCAGCTGGCTTGAGGAGGGACATATGGCATGGACTGAAGAGACTGGCATCCATGATAAAGTGTTATAACTGTTTTATGTTATGTTATGAAAAGATAACTTGTATGTTAAGACGAAAATGAATGTTTGTAATGTGTTGTTTGAAGTTTTAAATTATTCCGCGAAAGTTTAAATTAACTCTGATTTTAGAACTGTGTTTATGAGTAAATCCAACACCAAAGTAGGGTTACCGGGAACGGAGCCTTACATTTGACCCGCCAAAATGATAATCACGCCACACGGGCCTCTCCACCACGGGATTTAAAAACCCGAGTAATATATTTGACCCGGCCGTAATCACCATGCACACACGCATCAATAAGCCTACTCACATCATTCTTAGTCACATGGAACTAAATGTCATCACACAACCGTAGGCTATAAGGTAACACATTCTCATACATATATATAATCCAAAAATATACCATATCGTAAGTAAGCCATCCTTAGTCACGAATGGCTAACTAACATCACTAATCATAGGCCATAGGGTAACACATGCACATACATACATATATATATACATATATATACATACACACACACATATATATATCATCCCAAAATATACCATATTACAAGTAAGCCTAAGGGCCATAGGGTAATATATAATAACCAGTCCAATACACGAACTAAGGTAATAGGTCTACTCGTATTCAATTACTAACAAACCTATTAACATCCTCGAGTCTAGTCCATAACTAGGTATATGACCTTAAGGAATTTATGACCAAACGAGTCTAAAATATCCTAAGGCACATAATGTAACTCACACTGGATTTTCATAATTGCACAAACATTATCAAAACAATACAATGACCTTCAAATTATTTTAACGAGTAAAATTTGGTAAAACTGTAATTGAGTGTGTATGCCAGTCCAAAACGTAAAAAGAGTTAAAAAGGGGCATCATGAACTCACCTGACACAAGGTATGATTTCACCACAAGCTAGAGGATCCCTACGTAGCCCCACAACTCAAACTCCTGTCGGTTTACATGCAATCAATACTATTGACACCGAGATGACTCGTTTATCCTATGAGACGTTCTAACATGGTTCGAGTTACCTAAAGTCTCAACCTCATTGAACCCAATCACAACAGCCCCCGAGGCCGTACATTCAGCAAAACAACCCTTAGATACTCCCGGGAATAAAGAATTCCCAATTCACCCCCGGAAGCACTAGGTGATACTAACACGCGCGTTTAAGAGTTGTTTAAGCACTTAACATCCAACTTAGCCCCGTGTGGACCCAATATGATAATTTCACAGCCAACAAGTCCACACAATGCTACACGAGTCAAATGGGTCGGTAACTCGCAAGTACAACGCACTAAGTATTCAATAAACGCAAACGCGCGTTGTACCGACCCGTTTGAGTAACCGACAACCAATTAAGCCCCCATACTTATAAAAATGATTTTTCAACAGCCCTAACCCGAACCAAGGTCACCCGAACTGAATTGGTCGTTAATTACTCCAATACTCGCGTTAAACGCAACAATTCGCTATTCTAGACAACCGAATATCCACTTTCAATCTACAACTAGTTGACCAATCAAACTAACATTAATGGACATGATTTTTAAGTATGTTATATGGGGCTTACCTAGGAAGATTGTGGTGCAAAAACCTTAGCCAAAAACATCCCCGGAACTACTCAATTGGACAGCCACCCGACAAGCCTAAAAACAACCGAATTTCGACGAATAAGCGCTCCATATGGATGAACTAAGGTGAAAAAGAGTTGCAGACATTTAATACCGACCTGGAATTGAACGTTGGATGGCTGGACGGTTGCTGATTGCACAAAAAACAAGAGAAGGGGGGGGTCTAGGGCGCCGATCCGGATTGGGTGTAGGGTTTAGGTTATATATTTTTTTTATAAATAATATATCAACAATATACATTCTGGCCCCTCCACTTTACTAATGGTTGAACTT
Source organism: Bidens hawaiensis (assembly GCF_021521415.1). Lineage (NCBI taxonomy): Eukaryota > Viridiplantae > Streptophyta > Magnoliopsida > Asterales > Asteraceae > Bidens > Bidens hawaiensis. The sequence goes on from NW_027491410.1 coordinate 1,436,098, forward strand.
GTGAGAAAAGTTATATATGATAAGCTTACGAGGGTGGCAAAGAGCTCTCGGGAGAATGCCGGGTCAAGCCCGAAAGGTGTATACAACACTACAAGGTTAAACATTTTATTGGAAATTAACGGACGTTACAAGTCTACTCCCCTAAGAATGGGATTCGTCCCCGACTCCCGCTACACAGGAACAAGTGGGGGTTGAGACAATTTAAAACATCACATCATACACAGAACGGTTACAAATAGGACCTCTAAAGATGATATCGCACTACCTCCTAGCCAAACAATTACACACGAGAGGGAGATAAATAGACAGTGCAATTCTAACAAATAAAATGATTACAAGGTGTTACCTGAAATGGTGTCCGCATCCCTCTTTGCCTCCTTCGCAGTGATATTGAAGGCACTCTCCTTAACCTTCGGTGTTTCTTCCATTTCCCCCCTCGAGGAAGTCCCCTGCTCGGGTTCCCCCGCCCTATTGGTATGGCAATTTGACGCTAAATGTCCAGACCCCCACATCGGAAACAAATCAAAGTCGGGCACTCATAGCTGGCGTGTCCAGTCTTCCCACAATGAAAACAGGGCATAGCCCTAGGCCTACATTCTCCCCTATGCGGCTTCCCTCACTTCCTGCATCCATCACTATACCCCTTACTCTTACGATCCGACGTCTCCGTCCTCACATTCTTCCCAGGCGACATAGAATCATTTCCCCCATAATGTTTGCCATTGGAGTTAGAGCTCGGGTTCCAAATTTTTCCAAATTCAGTCGGGCTCACCATCTCTCTCTGTTCATACAACGTACCTGCTAGGGTAACCACCAAATGGAAAGAGCTCATGCCGGTGGTCACCACACCCCTACGAACATCTACCAGAAGACCCTTCACGTATTTTTTGAATCTTTTATCATCAGGTGTAACTAGATCGGGACATAAGCGAGCCATTTGGTTGAATTTTGTAGTATACTCTCGATGTGACATATCACCCGCTTCTAAAACTAAGAATTCCTGCTCCATCTTATCTAATTCATGCGGAGGGCAAAAATGATCGATAACCAACTGCTTCAACTCTTCCTAAGACATCCTCCTAAAAGAACGATTACCCATAGCCTGAGCTAGATTATCCCACCAACACAGCGCCTCGGAACGAAACGAGGCAGTAGCATAAGTCACGATGTCCTCCTCTTTGCACTTACTAACCCTCAATACGGCTTCCATCTCTTTAACCCACTGATGAGCTGCCAACGCATCTTTAGTACCATCGAAAGCGGGAGGTTCGCACTTCTTGAAATCCCCATACGAACAACCTCTAGAAGATACACTAAACGCACGAACTTCTCCTCCTTCTCACTTGAAACCACCACCTCGTCTTCAACCTGAGTCTCTTGACCCTTTCCCTGCTTATCCGCACTCTTACCAACCATTGACTCTTTTGCAACCCTGAATGCCTCAGCAACAATCTCAGGGATAACGTTCTGAAGAACCTGATAAACCTCATTTGCGATGGCCGCACGTATAGCGGGGCCTAAGGCAGGGTTATCCCCCTCTCCCTGAATCGGGGTCCCTTCTTGCTGCGGAGTAGGGCTCTCTCTCTCAGTGTCGGCACGTGGCCTACGACCACGACCTCAAGGACGACCACTCCTCGCCGTACGGGTATTGGCCATATCCTATTCCTACAAGGACAGAACCCTGACGCGGTCAGACACAAGTAGTATTTAGAACATGGAAGGTAACGGTAAACTGCTAATAACGTTGATCAAGTGTTATTAATTGTTTACTCTACCTGCCCATCCTAAGCACCCCCTTCCCCTAACCATATTAGCATCCCATCTAACATTTAAGCAAATATGCACATAATAGAACTCTAATGCTTATAAAAATGAATAAACAAATATAAAATTTATCACTTGGCGTGCAGCTACTCACGGTTGGCATTTCTAGTCTTTTTTTTACAGTTCGAGTCCAAGCATTCGAGAATGTTCGGATCCCTCGAACCATGGCTCTGATACCAACTTGTAAGTCCCCAAATCCCGGAAATCCTACAGTTGGTAATCACATCCACAATTTCACCAAAAATTTATAACCAAACGTTTCATTTTATTTAGAACAAGTTCAGAGTAATTTAACAGCGGAAATTCATAAGTATCAAAAATTCCCAAAACCAGAAAAATACCAAATGATAAACAGTGGGAAAAAGTTAAGTATCTAAAATCTCAAAACTGAATATAAAGTGAAGTGTTTGTTTTATTTCTAAGTCCTCATCTAGAAATGCCTTCAACTCCGAGTAGCATCCAGCACGTCCAAGCGGTAACATCCACCCCTTAACCTGAAAGTCAATCTAACATACATACAAAGTCAGCTAGAGCTGAGTGAGTTCAAGTTTTCATAAACAATATTTATACTTTATTTCAAAGTTATAGCTCTAAAACAGTAGTGAGAATAATAAATAAATAAATATATTTCACCAAATAATACATTCATCGTCGAACACGCGTATGACGGGTGGATCATGGAACCACGCATAAATGTAGTAATTTCAGTTAAATCATGTGCGTTTATTTTTAATGTTAAGGACTTGGATTACTACACTATATCATGTGATTGTAGGTTTTATGAGGAAAAGGACGAAACAACAAGATCATAGGCGAAGACGGTGAAGGAAACGGAGCTAGAACGAGGAAATTATGAAGATAACAAGAACATGAACTAGCTCCACCGTGGCCCACGGCAAAATTTGACGTGAGGTCGAAGACTCACTCAAAAATAAACCAAATACAACTAATTAGATAAGCAGTAACTGGGTGTCGAACACAGAGAGTTTGTGGAATATGTGTTAATCAAGTAGCTTAGCAATTAAACTAATATAAAAGTAAATGACAAAAAGTACTCTTCAAGTTGATTTTGATTTGATTTTATGAACTAAAATAACTAAGCAAATAAGTTGTAAACAATCAATTAAAGAAGTATTCCTCTTGGAGTTCGGGTTACTACGCAACACTCAAGTTAAAGTTCAATAGATAAACCATAATATCTCGGTTTTGTGTCAATATAATTGCTTGTGATTAATCAAGAACGAAGTACTCGAATTCCTAGAACGCGAGGTTATTACTTGGTAATCAATCAATAAGTTTAACCCTAATTCCTTCTACTAAATCTCAATTGTCAACGACACCAAGAACGTATAGATTGAAATTAGGTTTAAACGATATGGACAATTTACAAACAATCACATAAACATCATGATTATACTAACATAACAATTTAGATAATCAATCCAATGTTCTAGAACAATTAACATAAAGTGTCTTGTAATAACCTTACATCCAAGAGAAATACCAAAGAAATTAGCCACTCATGGTTTAATGAATCATCATAGCTTCAATTGTCTTAATCATAAGAATCAAACACTCAATCTAATTATTAGAATCACCAAAAACAATGTTTTGGACTCCACAAATCGCCCTCGGGTCGTCCCAATTGAAAGATATGTTGATTCATCAAACCATGAGTGGCTAATTTCTTTGGTATTTCTCTTGGATGTAAGGTTATTACAAGACACTTTATGTTAATTGTTCTAGAACATTGGATTGATTATCTAAATTGTTATGTTAGTATAATCATGACGTTTATGTGATTGTTTGTAAATTGTCCATATTGTTTAAACCTAATTTCAATCTATACGTTCTTGGTGTCGTTGACAATTGAGATTTAGTAGAAGGAATTAGGGTTAAACTTATTGATTGATTTCCAAGTAATAACCCCGCGTTCTAGGAATCCGAGTACTTTGTTCTTGATTAATCACAAGCAATTTATTGACAGAAAACTAAGATATTATGGTTTATCTATTGAACTTTAACTTGAGTGTTGCGTAATAACCCGAACTCCAAGAGGAATACTTGTTTAATTGATTGTTTACAACTTATTTGCTTAGTATTTTAGTTCATAAAATCATATCAAAATCAACTTGAAGAGTACTTTTTGTCATTTACTTTTATATTAGTTTAATTGCTAAGCTACTTGATTAACACATATTCCACAAACTCTCTGCGTTCGACACCCACTTACTGCTATCTAGTTAGTTGTATTTGGTTTAGTTTTGAGTGAGTCTTCGATCTCACGTCAAATTTTGGCGCCGTTGCCGGGGAGTAGTGCGCAACGTGTGTTATTTCTGTAGTTTTTTGTTTAAATTGTTATTGTCAATTTTTTGTGGGTTGTGCTAGTGTGCAGGTACTTACAGGTATATGCATACAAGACGCTCTCGGTCTTCATCACCGTTAGCGTTTGATCCTGAAATCGAGATAACCTTTCGTCAGAACCGGATTTTGCAAAGGGAAAACAAGGTTATTAGGTCGTATAGTACAAAAAGTCGATCAACTGACACCACAATCATGGCTTCGGAACAAACTGTACCACCGATGCCACCACCCATTAATTCACCAAACCCACCATCTACTATACCCATTACCACCAACAATTCCACAAGTGAACTTACTTCAGCTGCGTTTAGCTTTCAGCCACCAGTTAATCTCCCAACCTTGAAAATTTCATGCCTATTCAAGGACAATCATCAAACTCACCACAACAATCATCCTTCCAATCTTAACAAAATCCACCTTATCAACAACCATACACGTTTACCCAAGACCCACCCATAATCAATACTTCACCGGGTCAAAGATCGGGCACGTATTTGTTTGGTGGGCCACGGTATGGTGATGGCAATGAAGGATACGAAGATTTCGAAGAAGGATATTCAAGCGGGGTTGATGGGAGTCAGTTGAGGATTCAAGGGCAGTTTGGGTATGGATCCGACTTTCAACCAAAACAACAAGTGCAACAATGGGGTGGACCACATGTCAATCAAATACAACAACCACAACCATTGCAACAAGTTTCACAACAACCGCAATTTCAACAACCAAATCCCCAACCGCAAGTTCAACAAAATATGCAATAAAGGCTCGTTTACCGACAAATGGGTCAACCAAGAGTACCTTTGGGGGTACCAAGAAGACATGCAAGGGAAATGGTTAGGGGAATAGAGGCTCATTTTTGACCGATCATCACCAATAATCCATCTCCGGTGGTTATTCCTCAAAACCAAAATGGAAGAACGTTTGAGGTAAGAACTAATGCACTCCAAGGTTTACCTAAGTACAAGGGTCTTGCAACGGAAGAACCATATTTACATTTAGAGGCATATGACTCTATTTGCAACACGATAGGGGGTCAAGGTTTTACACCGGATGAGGTTAAATTGGTTTTATTTTAATTCTCGTTGGAGGAAAAGGCAAAAAGATGGTTTTACACATTGCCATCCGCATCGATTTATACTTGGGCCGAGATGCAACAAAGGTTTTTGGAAGAGTTTTATACGGCTCAAAAGACAAATGATGCGAGACGAATTTTGAGGTCTTTCCAACAACAATCGGGCGAAATGTTTCATGAAACATTCGAGAGGTTTAACATGATGATCAAGAATTGTCCTCATCATGGTATAGCTCTTTGGGAGTTGTTGAATGCTTTTCATGAAGGGTTGAATGCGGAAGATGAACAAGATTTGATGTTAATCACTAATGGTACTTTTGGTACCAATTACGAACAAGATGATTAGGCATTTTTGGAGCAAATGTCGGTCACATCAAAGAGAAAGGCTCAAACTGCTAGAAGAGCAAGACCGGCAATTGGAAGACCGCAAGTTCATGTCGTGGAAGATGTGGGGGTACAAACCACTAATCAAAGAATTGATGTTTGTACCAATTGTAATGAGTTGGGTCATGGGGCTGATGTGTGTACGGTAGGTCAAGCACAAGTTGAAGAGGTGAATGCACTCCAAGGTCAAGGGGTGGTAATCGGAATTTCAACATGAACTCAAACACTTACCACCCCGGGTTGAGAAATCATCCAAATTTCCGTTATGGAAATCAAGCAACTCAACTCAATCCGAATTTTCAAGGGACTTCTCAAACCGCCTTTATCCCTCATCAACAATACTTCAACCAAGGCAATCAAAATCAATTTCAAGGAACGGGTGGTAATCAAGGTGGTTCTTCGGGCCAAAGTTCATCAAGTGAGAATGAAGTGATGGACATGCTTAAGATGATGCAACAAGAGATGCAAAAGAGGAATCAGTTGGATGAAGCTCATATACAAAAAGATGAAATTCGTGACAAGGCCATCCAATCGTTGACAACTCAAATGGGCCAACTTGCAACCGAGGTATCTAACTTGAAAAAAAACAAAGGTCAACTCCCGAGTGACACCAAGGTGAACCCTACTCATCTACTTCTCACAATGTGCCGATTAATCAGGTAAGTATTTTAAGAAGTGGTAAGGAATTTAAAATCAATACCACACCGGACTTAGTTGAAGGTGTGGTAGAGGATGTGACGGGGGTAGAAAGTAAAGATGAACAAGCTTCACCCATTCAACCCCCTAAACCATCCATGTTTTCAAACAAAGATTCAGATAGTGAGAGAAGTTCCAATTCCATTTCCTTCAGCCTTGATCGATCCGGGTAAGAAAAACGTGATTTTAAAACGTGGTCCTCAAAAAGAGGAAATGTGGGAAGTGTTTAAACAGGTTAAAGTGAATTTACCTTTACTTGAAGCAATAAAACAAGTACCCGCTTATGCAAAATTTTTAAAAGAATTATGCACTCAAAAGAGGCAACAAAAAGTGCCTAAGCGGGTAGACTTAACCGAGCAGGTAAGTGCGGTGTTAAAAGGAGACCTCCCTCCGAAGCTTTAAGATCCTGGAACACCCTTAATTAACATTCAAATGGGTGATTTTCAAATGTCTAAGGCGTTATTGGATCTTGGGGCCAGAGTGAGTATTCTCCCGGGGGGTTTATATGACCAATACAACTTTGGTCCTTTGAAACGTGTGGAGACCACGGTTGTATTGGCCGATTTATCTCATAAACTTCCCCGTGGAATCGTACGGGATGTAATTGTGAAAGTAGAGGATTTTTATTATCCTGTGGATTTTTTGGTGTTGGATTATTCAACGGGTGACTCAAGTCAACACCAAAATGTTATCTTGGGTCGACCATTTTTGAACACGGCCCATGCAATCATTGATTGTAGATATGGTACTGTTGACATGGCTTTTGGCAACCGGAAAATGCGTTTAAATGTTTTTACTAATGTTGCTAATTGTTTGACTGGTGAAGAATGTTTTTTGGTAGAAGTGGTGGATCATTGCAATCCTCATGAATATGATGAGGATTATGTAGAGGTTTGTCTTTGTGATGATTTTGAACAGGTACACATTTGTGCTTTGTGGATGGAAGAACAAAAACAGAATGTGCTAGCTCTACAAGAGGGAAGACCGCCATGGACACAACAATGGGAGAGTTTGCCAAAGGGAATCAATTCGAAAACAAAACCATCTTTGGAGTGTCCACCAAAGGTGGATTTGAAGGAGCTCCCAAGTCACTTGAAGTATGTGTTTTTAGGGGAGAATGAAACCCTCCCGGCTATCATTGCTTCGAATTTGGAGCAAGAGCAAGAGCGGGCATTAGTGAAGTTGTTGGAAGCACATAAAGAAGCTATTGGATGGACGCTTGCATATTTAAAAGGTATTAGTCCTTCTATTGTTATATATAAAATAATTACAGATGAGGAGGTTAAACCAACAAGGGAGACTCAAAGGAGATTGAACCCGAATTTGTGGGAAGTGGTGAAAAAGAGGTAATCAAGTGGTTGGATGTGGGGATTATTTATCCCATTTCAGACAGCTCATGGGTAAGCCCGACACAGGTAGTGCCTAAGAAAGCCAGCATCCAGGTAATAAAAGATGATAAAGGTGACCAAATCGCCACCCGACCGGTAACCGGGTGGCGAGTGTGCATTGATTATAGAAAATTGAATACCGCCACCTCAAAAGACCATTTTCCATTACCATTCATTGATCAAATAATTGAAAAACTTTCAAGTCAAAAATATTATTGTGTTTTGGATGGGTACTAGGGTTATAATCAAATTGTAATTCATCCCGATGACCAACACAAAACCACTTTTACTTGTCCATATGGCACCTTTTCTTTTAGACGGATGCCATTTGGATTGTGTAATACGCCGACTAATTTTCAAAGATGCATGATGAGCATATTTTCAGACATGGTCGGGGATTCACTTGAGGTTTTTGTGGATGACTTTTCTATTTTTGGTTCAACTTTTGAGTCTTGTCTCAATGATTTAGAAAAAGTTTTAAAATGTTGTGTTGAGACAAACTTGGTGTTAATTTGGGAGAAAAGTCATTTCATGGTACAAGAAGGTATTGTGTTTGGTCATGTGGTTTCGTGTAGGGGGGATGGAAGTTGATCAAGCAAAAATTAGAGTAATATCATCTTTGCCACCCCCGAAAAATGTCAAACGGGTGAGATCATTTTTTGGACATGTTGGGTTCTATAGGAGATTTATTAAAGGCTTTAGTGCAATTTCAAAACCTTTATGTAATCTTCTATCGAAGGATGTCCCCTTTGAGTTTACTAATGAGTGTTTGCAAGCGTTTGACAGTTTGAAGGAGAAGTTAGTGCAAGCACCAATCCTACAATCACTAGATTGGTCAAAGCCGTTCAAGATTATGTGTGATGCTAGTGATAGCACAGTGGGAGCGGTTTTTGGGCAAAGAGTGGAAAAAAAGCCGGTGGTGATCTATTATGCAAGAAAAACTTTATCCGAGGCACAATTGAATTACACCACCACCGAAAAGGAGTTGCTTACGGTGGTGTATGCCTTAGATAAGTTTCCCTCGTATATTTTGGGAAGTAAAGTTGTGGTGTACTCGGATCATAGTGCGGTGCGTTATATGATGGAAAAGAAAGATGCGAAGCCGCATTTGATTCGTTGGGTGTTGTTGTTACAAGAATTTGACCTCGAAATTCGTGACAAGAAGGGTTGTGAGAATGTAGTTGCGGATCATTTTTCGCGAATTACCCTTGAGGATGTTGATGATCCGAAAGAAATAAATGAGAAATTTCCGGATGAACAGTTGCTTGTTGTTTCAACCGCCCTGTGGTATGCTCATTATGTCAACTATTTGGCCACGGGGGCAATTCCGGAATTTTGGTCAAAGAAGAGAAGGTAAAAATTCGCAGCTCAAGTTAAACAATACATTTGGGATGAACCGGACCTCTTCAAGATTTGAGCAGACCAAGGAGTGAAAAGATGTGTACCCGAGAATGAAGTACAAGAGATTTTGAAACATGCCCATTCATCGGCGTGTGGTGGCCATTTTAGTGGTTCTAAAACGGGGTACAAGGTACTTATGAGTGTATTCTATTGGCCAACAATTTTTAAATATGCTAATGAATATGCTAGGCATTATTTAAATTGTCAAAGAATTGGGGGTATATCGAAGAGGAACGAAATGCCTCTACAACCTATTTTGGTTGTTGACATTTTTGATGTATGGGGTATAGACTTCATGGGCCCATTTCCAAACTCATGTGGATATCTCTATATTCTTGTTGCGGTTGATTATGTGTCAAAGTGGGTAGAAGCAGTTGCAACAAGAACTAATGATCATTCCATGGTGTGCAAGTTTGTTCAATCCAACATCTTCTCAAGATTCGGGATTCCCCGAGTTATCATAAGTGATGGTGGGTCGCATTTTAAGAATTTTGCATTTGGCAAATTGTGAAACGTTATGGTGTGAATCACCGAATTGCAACGCCTTACCATCCTCAAACAAAGAAATTTTAATGAAGATGGTGTGGGTTGATAGAAAAGATTGGTCTATTAAATTGGAGGATGCGTTGTGGGCCTATCGCACGGCTTACAAGACACCGATCGGTACCACCCCTTATCGGTTGGTGTATGGGAAGGGTTGTCATTTGCCGATGGAGTTGGCTCACCGAGCATAATGGGCAATTAAAAATGTGAATTTGGATTACAAGGAAGCTGGTGAATTAAGAAAGTTGAAATTGAATGAATTGGAAGAAATCCGGGATGAGGCATATGAATGTGCATCGAACTACAAGGAGAAATTGAAGAGGGTGCATGATGCCAAGATAAGGAAACGGATGTTTGAGGTTGGGCAAAAAGTGTGGCTTTATAATTCAAGACTTAAACTGTTTCCCAGGAAACTCAAAAGCAAATGGATGGGCCCGTATATGATCACAAGAGTCGGGAGGTTTGGTGATGTGGAGATTGAAGACATGCAAAGTCAAGTTAAACAAGTTGTGAACAGACATCGCCTCAAACCTTATTTGGAAGGAAAGGATTTGAACATGATTGACAAAAATAAGGTGAGTTTTCTTCTAAGCTCACCGGATGGCTTCATTTCGTAAAGGAAAGGCTCAGGTATGTTGTAAAAGGTAAATAGTTTTTGTTAAACATTTATTTTTATCTTTCTCATGCGAGTGTGTTCAAACCAAGTGTGGGGAAGTTCTTAGGAATTTCTTCACCGTGTTGAGGACAACTCGGGTTTTTCATGGGGGGTAGGGTAATTTTTAGTTTTTAGTGATTTGTAAATAATTTTAGTTAGTTTTTAATGATTATTGATTTCTAAAAAAAACAAAAAAAAAAGCGTATACCGTGGACCACGGTGTAGACCGTGGCCACAGTCAAACCACTATAGCCCACGGTTCAGGTTTTGGCTACGGTACGGTGGCTTCTGTTTGTTTTGGTTCAACATCACCGTGGACCATGGTTCACACCATGGCCCACGGTCCAAGCTGAAAAAAAGTCGTTGACCTGGTCAACCGTGGACCACGGTTCACACCGTGGCCCACGGTGCGACTCGCCATGCTACTGTTTGACGAATTTTAAAGGTGAAAAACGAATTTTAAAACTGATTTACTTCCATTCTTAGCCATAAAATTCACCAACCACTTCTTCTTCTTCAAACACTCCTCTCCAAAACCCTAATTTCACCATCTCTTTCTCCCAATTAACAACCAAAATCTAAGTTTTCTAACCACTTCGTGAGTGAATTTGTGAGAGGATTAACAATACAAACCTTATGCCTTTTCATTCTTATGTTTTAACCCGACTGTGAGGGTTAGGGTTCCGAAAATTTCAAAGATTTTTGGGGTTTTCTTGTTTGTCTGTGACAAGTGCTTGTTTATCACCATAACTATCAAATCAAGGTAAGTTCATTATCAATTCTTTGGAATACATTGCAACAATTGTTAAGGTAGTGTTGATTTGTGTAAACACACATGTTTGTTGGTTATAATGGTTACAAATTATAGTTGTGGATAAAAGATAAATGCTTGAAATTGGTTATTTTTTATTGAAAAAAAAATTGAAAATCTGAGTGTTTATTGAGGTTTTGTGATATTGATTAAGTATATAATGAGTTGATTATTCACAACTATGGTAACAAGCAAGTGTGGGAAGAAACATATTGAATTGATTTGGTTGTTTTAGTGGTTTTTGTGTATAGATGGGACGAAATTCGGATAAAGGTAAAGGAAAGGCGGCATCTACAAGTGGTCGGGCCGCCCAAGCCAAAAGACAACGGTTGCAAGAAGAGCAAGAGCATGTGCAAGTAAAAATTCCAAAACCCAACTGGAGGGGTGGGGTACTATCGAGTTATGCTGTAGAATGGCAGCTGGAGTTACTTAAGGAAAAGATGAGCGGTATAAGAGAAAGGTTGGAAGGGTTCATGTGTTAAAAGGATGTGATCGACTCAGGGTTTGAAGCGTTTGGTTTGTTCGACAAATTTGAAGCATTAGGTTGGGAAGCTGCTCTCCAGTGTTACGATGGAGAGAGCATGGTGTTATATGATAGGGAGATTAAGGAGTGGGTATCTACTTTGAGGTGCCCACCGTTTAGGAAGGGTTCAGAGATGAAGTTGATCGGTAATGTGGGTGGAACGATGGTGGAGATGTCTTTCGAGACACTCAATCAAATTGCCCAGTTTGATAGCAAGCCAGCCAACTCGTATGTCAACCCATCGGTCAGGGATTTATTTGACCATCACGACAAAAGCCCGCAATGGTATAATATATTATCGACGGTATTGGCGGGGGGTAGAGGTACGGGTTCGAACTTTAAAAGAAGAGAATTGAGGATTGAAGCTCAACTGTTGATGACCATGTGTCTCTCAAATGTGGTACCCCCGTTGGAGTGACATTTCGGTGGTAAGAAATAGTGACATGCTCGTTTTGGCCGCTTTAATGAGTGGCAAGCCGAGAATTTCCTTTCTCTACTTAGCCATGCTCAATATATGGACGAGTAGAGAAAGCAACAAGAAAAAGTTGATCCCTCACTTCCGGTTGATCACAGCGATACTGAAGTTGCATGGCGCCATTCCAGCAGGTGCAATTGGGTTGAAGAAGGTTTTTTCGGAACATAAGTTAGATTCGTTAGGCCCAGGTTGGATTTATACAAAAAGCGAACGGTACCATCAATTGAAAAATGGTAATATGAAGTGGCGAGTGTTAAGGGAGGATGTTGAACGAGAGGTTCATGAAGCAGTGGAGGAAATAGTTGAGGGAGAAAGTGACGATGAAGCCATGGATGTGGTTGGTGGTGATGAGAATGCGGGTGGTAGTGGATCCCAACAAAGGGGTTGGGACTCTTCTTCGGGATACGCGTCATATGGAGACAATTGGGCCCACATGGGTTCAATAAATGAGGTGGTGGAGAGGCATCGACCCTCCACTTTTGATAATTGGTCGGAGGAGACCCGAACACTTTTCTACCACCAAACTTTCATGGGGGCATACCACGAACGAGCCGAGAAACAGAGACACGACCATAACGAGATGTGGAACCGTGCTCATGCCTATGCGCGCGAGCACGAATCAAACATGCGGTATATGGACGACAGGAATAGGAGAATGCATAAACAGTGGCACGCTGGTGAAACGGTCATCCCAGATCCACCAAGTGTGGATTACACATCTTTGCCTCCATACGACGGCTCTATGCAATACCCCGAGCCTGCATTGCATCACTCCATGTGGGTGGACCCGATGCAGTCGATGGCACCACCACCACCATCATCGGGAGAGGGCAGCAGCGGCGGAAGTGGAGCTTTTAACTTTGGTGAATTTTCGGACTTTATGACCTCCATTTTCGGGCCGCCACAACCGCCCTACTACTGATTGGACTTCATCATACCAGGTGCACTTTGTTTTGTATATTTTGTGTATATTGGTGTTTTATTTTTATGCTATACTTTTTGTATTTGGGGGGTCGGGAGGAGAATGTTATGGTAATGACAATTGGTGGTGTTCTGTGTGTTTTATTGCCTAAAATCCATACATTAGGGACAATGTATCCCAAGTGTGGGGATGGGAAATTTTTCGTAAAGTTTAAAAAATTTTCATTACATTTTAATATATATATATATATATATATATATATATATATATATATAGAACAATTGAAAGAAAAACACCGGAAAAGTGGTAAGATTGTCGGGGCAACGTTTTGGTCCCCTTTCATGGTCATAATTCCCCAAAAATCGCTTAGCTATGTTAAAAGTGTGGTCGAGTAGTATTCTAGGCAAGGTTAGCATGCTTTCGGTTTATCCAATCACATAACATGCCACAATCCTTGGGTATTGGGAAAACAAAGAGCGGTGACGAATTGGTAATTTTCCGTTAGAACTTGTGCCATCAATGCACTTCGAGACCTTATCTTAGCATAAATGCGAAAGTTATTGAGGCACTTAGGTTAAAACCTCATCTCGGATGAGTGTGAGTGCGGGTTTTGGGGGTTGGGCCTCATAAATTACATATATGAGCGTGGATAATGAGAGGGGCGGGGGGTTGGTTCCTTTAGTAAACATATTTGGGCTTATTATTCCTATTTAATTAACCCCGATGTATTTGTGAGATAATCCGGCTTGATAGGTTCTTTGTAATTGTAGTTGTTTTGATTCTAATCAATAGAGAGTAGTACTTAAGTATTTATGCAAGTTATTATTAAAAAAAATGAAAAAAATAAAAAGTTGAAGCAATGTTTAAAGTCATGTGTATCGATTTGATGATACAAGTCGTGTATATAGTAGTGTGTTCTTTTGTTCATTTTAGTTTTGATGTAACAAGCGGGGTCGGATCGCGTGAGCCACTTTCAATATTCCCTATTCCATACCCTTACACCTAGCCCCATTACAACCCATTTAAGACCTCTTGATTTGCGTTTGTGTTAAAGCACGAGTAGGTGGAGATTTGACGGTGGTACAAGCATATGCGAGGACAATCGAGTATGATTGTTATATTTGGAATGGGCACCGATAAATGAGTTAATGAGTGACGGTGTGTTATGTATGAGTAAAGATCGAAAGCATGTTAAGGTTGACTAGAATTCTGTGTTTTAAAATATAATATCAAGTAAGCTAGTGCAAACCTTTAATTATGTGGGAATAGGTTATGACTCGGGACTTTAACCGAGCCGGTCTTGCAGTTTGTTTGGTGGTGTGTTTTGAAAGCAATTGTGGTTCAAGTGTTGCTTGAGGGCAAGCAACGTGTAAGTGTGGGGATGTGACAGGTGGATCATGGAACCACCCTTAAATGTAGTAATTTCAGTTAAATCATGTGCGTTTATGTTTAATGTTAAGGACTTGGATTACTACACTATATCATGTGATTGTAGGTTTAAAGAGGAAAGGGACTAAACAACAAGATCATAGGCGAAGACGGTGAAGGAAACGGAGCTAGAACGAGGCCCACGGTCACGGTCCACCTGAAGAAAGTCTGGCAGATTATACTGTACCGTGGAAGAAGTCCATGACCGTGGCCTGGATCGTGGCCCACGGTTGGGGCCGTGGACCACGGTCCGCTCGTAACAGCTGATTGATTTGGCTTTAATTGGCCGTTTTGGCTGACCTTTTCCATTATCTTTTGATCTAGAAACTTGAGAGGACGATGTTGGGAGTGAAGAACAATATTTGGTAATTGGTAATCATTGTTTTGTGCATTTTACTTCATTGGATGTTGCATACAATTGATATGATGATGATTTCTCAAACCATGAGTGGCAAATCCCTCTTGGTGATCATCTTGGATGTAGGGTTTAATTGATACACTATGTTGTGCTTTGATTTCTAGAATAATGACTTTGCAATGTTTGTGAGTTGTTATGGTGTTTGATTAATTGTTTGTAAATTGTTGCTTGTGTTTGATCATGATTTAAACCATACGTTCTTGGTGTCATTGGCAATTAAGATATCATGGGAAGAATTAGGGTTAAACATTAGTCAATTGATTATTGGATAACAACCTTGCATTTTGTTAATCTAAGTACTTAGTTCCCTTTTATCACAAACAAGTAAACAAACATGAACTATGTCTAGGTGGTTCTTTCTAGTAAGCATGAACATTAGTGTTGATTTAAGCCCGAAAGGTGTACACAACACTAAAAGGTTAAACATTTTATCAGAAATTAACGGACGTTACACGCCCTATGAAAACTTTATGGAGGAACGTTAAATAAAATAGCTTGTTTAAATAAAGAGATCTTGATTTATATTATATTAAAGATCTTTTTGGAATAACAATATTATTAATAAGAATATCAATAGTAATATTAATAAGAATGATAGTAGTAAAAATGACAATAATATTAATAATAATAATAATAATAATAATAATAATAATAATACTAATAATAATATTGATAGTAATATTGGTAATAATCCATTTAAAATGAAATTTCTTTAGATAAAAATAACTTGATTATAATTCGTATAACGAAATAATTTGTGAACATATGAATATATATATATATAAATATATATATATATATATATATTTGTTAATTAACTATTTAAAATAATCGGGATTTGAAATTTTACGTAAAAGGTGTTAATAAGAGAAATAAACGTGGGAAATTTAGTTATTTAAAAATTTAAGCGTGGTTGATGAATTTGAAAAGATTAAACCTTAATGCCGAAAATGAATAAATTTTTAAGATGACATGGGATGCAGGGTAACTTATCATATAGCGGAATCAAGTTAGGTTTTTTTTTCAGGGTCTTGTGTGTGTGCTCGAGTTTCTACAATAATAACAGGCTTGCAGTACGAGCATAAGGTAAGACAGAAGGTTTTGTATGAATGGTTGGGTAACTGGTCGTGAAAATAAATACGCAGTGTTAAGCATGTAGAGTTTTTTTTTTTTTTTTTTGCAATAGTTGATGAGGTGGTTGGAATTATCACAGCTTGAAGCATTTCGGCATCGCGATAGCGAAGTGGTGGAGTTGTACGTGTTACACAAAAGGATGGATTCTCGTGTAAATATCTTTATTGGTTTAGGTTTGAGTATCCAAGAGTTATGTTGGGTTTGGATTGACCTAGTCATAGCTTTGAGGGTTGAATGTATTGTTATGGTTAGTAATGAATCTTGGTTTGTCATGAACGGAATTATGATAGTCAATTGCTTGATGATTTGGGTTGTCAATTTGTGGGTTGCGTTTCGAGGACAACGTCGAGGAAAACGAGAAGTCATGCTACGAAGCATGAAGAACTCATGTGACACGGAACGTAAATATGAAATTCGTATTAACAATCAACAGAAACTTTACATAAAAGATCCCTAAAATCGGAATCAATCTTTATAAATCATAAGAAATGAAATCGTGTGAAGTAAAATTTGAAATCGAGATTGAAATGTTGATAAGTTTTTGTACTTCAATAATAATCTAATAAATCTTTGAATAAACATATGAAAAATATATCAAATTTTGAAATAAATTATGAATTTAATGTAAACTTAATATAAGTAGTGAAATCGAATTGAAAATCAAGTGTTCATAACTTTTTGAATTTTTTTTTAAACCGTAACAATAAACGAATTATATAAATAAAACAAATTTAAAATCAACTATTCATGTATCACCATGACCTTTTGAATTTTCAAATTATAATAATATAATTTATAAATAAAGAAAACGGGTTGAAACTTGACAATTCGTGTAACAGCACAAATTTTAGAAATTTTTATGAATATATAAACACAGAAAACGAATTAAAACTTGAATTTTCACAAACCCAATGAATTTTCAAAACCGCAATAAAAACAACTGAGTCTTCGAAATCACGCTTTGTATGAATTATCATATCTTGTATGTATCACCACGATTTGTCAGGCTTTTAGTTAACACACATAAATCAAAATGCAAAATCAAATCGAACCAAAAGCTGGGTGCTCGTGTATCACCACGACTTGACAGACGTTCGGTTAAAACACATTGTAAAATATTGAGGGTCGGAGTCACACGTCGCATGAACCACCATGACTTGTATGACATCCTAAGGAGTGTAACCATATCCTTATCACAAAGAGGACATGATCATGTTTGAAAACATAAAGTTGTGATTCGTATGGCGTTTGTGTGGTACGCTTTGGCTTAGGGTTTCATGCCCTTTCTGAACTCTCCAGGTAAGCAACCAGGTCCCGCAGCTGATTTGGATTTATGCGCATTGCTTATCCTTAGATTTCATGAACCTTGGTGTCAAGAGTTCGGAAGACAAGCACGTCCCCCCTACAGTTACTACATACCCGCCACGTAAAATCGTCTTTATGAAGAAAAATATCAGATGCCCAAAATAAAATTGATTGAAAAATATTTTGAAAATATTTGTTTTAGGCCTAAACCTTGGAGCTTGTGTGTGAATATGTGTACTCGCGACGTTATAAAATGTTATAGAGTATTCATGTAGTTTGGGCCCTAAAATAAACTATAACTATACTAGGCCGATACATCTAACAACCTATCTTATAGTTACGGCTCTAATACCAATCTGTAACACCCCGGCTTTAAGCGGAATACGCCCGGGGTAACATACAAATCATTGATAAGCTCGTAACACTATTAAAGCGACATTAATTATAATTAATTTATTTCATATCATCAAAAGTACACACATTGTCCATAAATAAAAGAAAACAATAACACTTCATCGAAAAAGTAAACAAGTTCTTTATTTCAATATCCCAAGGCATACTAATGATCTTCGTCCTTAGCACACCATCGATTCATCCTGTAGCACGTTGAAAATAATATATTTTGTCAACAATTAAGTTGATGAGCTTTCATAAGTTTTTGTGTATACATATATATAGAAAACTCGCGATTCAACAATCGTCATGCAATAAGTATTCAAGCGTAAAGTAAATGAAATCAAATAGTGTCGTCCTCCCGTTCATTTAGCCGAACCCGTTGAAGTCGGGGAAATGAGAACCACCTCACGTAAACAACCGAAGTCGTAACGTTAGACGGCGCGGGTACGTCCCGTAGGACCCTCCACTATGTGTATGCGTTTGCGTTTGCGTAACTTCCTCCATAAAAAAACAATAAACACGTTGCAAGAAAGTTCACGTATAATCATAAACAATATGCACGAATAATATTAACATTCACAATATAAGTGAATCGGTTTGTAAACAATCACATAACTAACAAAAAAAAAACTTGTGACGTGCTACCCCCAAAATCTTATAAAGCGTTAAAATGGGGTTATGAAGAACTTACCTCGAAATTGAAGATAAATTTGCAAGAAACCAAAGCAACCGAAACCGAAAGTGTTAAAGAATCCGAAACGATTGAATCTCATGAACTATAAATAATAACGAAAATACAGAATCAAGACAAAATTAATAACGGGATTATAAACGCTTAATAATTTGGTTTTAGGAATTAAACATTATTTTAATGTATTTTATTAGCATTTGATGGCATTCATATTATAATATTGTATTTAAGCTTAACGATGTTTATTATTTAATTTTATAACTTAGTACTAATATGAAAGTTACGATAAAAACAAGACACGGATTTTTAAAGGGACAAATTTATCTTGAACTATGTTAACGAAGAAGAATTATAATATTGGCGTTTATACTATTTAAATATTATTTCAACTAATATGAGAATTTTAACCTTTATGGAACGTCGGTTGTACCGGTTAAACTTTGTTAGAAAAACAATATTGTTAGTTTATTGTAAAGATTAACAAGGTGGAATTCATAGTTAATGAATTAAAGTTTAACGATTTAAAAGCTAACGAATTTAAGTTAACGTAACTAACATTAACGGGTTTAAAGTTAACGAACTAATAAATTAAAGTAACGGAAACATACATAATAATTTTATATTTAATTAAGGAACGATAATATTAACGAAGCACCGGTTTTAAAGATATAATTTTATTCTCAAAAATATAATTATGTTAGCGTATTTTTAAATATCAACACAACGGAAAAAATTTTATATAATATTATTAACGGGTTTTGAGAAACGAAGACAAAAAGTTGATTTTTATATGAAAAGCAATGATAAACTTTAGTTTATAATTGATTTTATGATTTTATTTAATTTATAAGTATTTCTAACAATATAATATAAAAGATATGGCCTTTAAAAAAAATAGACCTGACCCGAGTTCGAACCCAGGTCCTCTAGGTCGCATGCAAGTGATTTAACCAGTTGAACCAATTTGCTTGTTGTTACCGAACTGGAAACAAATTTATATAACCTGTAAACAAAGTTCATCATCTTCACATCAAACCCTAGTTCTTAAATCATTCAATTTGTTCCATATGTGTAAAAATTAAGTTAGGGTTTTTGTTAAACACAGAAAGGCGATTCATAAACATGTAAAAATTACCTAAGATTGTTATTGTTTCATGGCGAACCACGGTCACCGGAAAATAAAACGGACTTGACGGATTCATTAAGGATGATAGAGTGTTTGATGAAATTCTTGATATGAACGAGTTTAGTTCATTATTTGGATCCTATTTATAGGACGAATTTAGAACGTATAGGATTTAATTGAGTGTTAGGCCGGCGGTTAACGAAGTTAACGGGATTAATATGCGCGAATTTGAATGTTATAACCCGTTATAATTTATGATTAACGCGTGGTAATGAAGTCTACAGTCATTACTATGATTTAATTGAGTAAATTTACGTGTTTAAAGGAGTTAATTGGTCGCCGAATTTGTTTTGCAGTCGCCGGCGGAAATCTCGCTGGAAAGACGTGAACTGGGGGGGAAGGTTGGGCTGGGATTTATTTAATATATTATAATTATTATATTTAAATAAGTTACACATATGACCCCTCTACTTTCTTGTTTCTTTTAATCAGGAATTATAATGTATTTATAATTTGAACCTTGAACTTTGAGAGATTATATAAATGTAAAAGAAATTTATATAACTTGTGAAACTCTTCGTATAATACCCGGTAGTTTGCGAATTGATTAACTTTAATAAACTTTAAGCGCCATATTTTCGTTTATTAAACCCGACGAATATAAAATACATTAACGAAACTTGAAATATTATTTGTATGTATATATATATTTATAAACAAAAACAGAAAATTTAGAAATGGGTCAGGTTTTCGGGTTTAAAAAGTAACGAATGTTGCAATGGTGATACAAGAATAGTTGAGTTTTAATTCATTTTCTGAGTTTGTATATTCATAGAAATTTATAAAAGTTGTGCTATTACACGAATTGTCGAGTTTCAACTCGTTTCCTTTATTTATTTTAATTCGAAAAGTCATGGTGGTACATGAATCGTCGAATTTCAATTCATTTCCTTTATTTATATATTCATTTACTGTTTTGGGTTAAAATTGAAAATTCGAAAAGTCATGGTGATACATGAATAGTTGATTTTCAATACTCACTTTCTCGTGTGTTTTAAAATTGAGAATTTGAAAAGTCATGGTGATGCATGAATTGTCGATTTTCAATTCGTTTTCTTTATATAATTCGCTTATTATTATGGTTTTAATTGAAAATTCAAAAAGTTATGGTGGTACATAAACACTCGATTTTCAATTCGATTTCATTACTCATATTAGGTTGGTATTAATTCTATATTTTTATTTCAAAACTTGATATAATTTTCGTATGTTTATTCGAAAATTTACGAGATTAGTATGATTAAAATGCGAAAAACTCATACTGACTCATGAGCACTTCGATTTCGATTTCAAATTTTGTTTCATGCGTTTGTACTTCTTATTTATTTTCATATTTTTAGATAGATTCCGATTTTAGGAATCTCTCATGTAACGTTTCTTTTGATTTTGGTATGAATTTCATATTTACATCCAATTTCACGTGAATTGTTCATACTTCATGCCTTCTCGTTCTCCTCGACACTACCCTCGGAACGCAACCCACAAAACGACAACCCAAATCATCAAGCAATTGACCGTCACAATCCCGACCATGACAAACCAAGACTCATTACCAACCACAACAATACATTCGAACCTCAAAGCTATACCTAAGTAAATCCAAACCCAACCTAACTCTTGGATACTCAAACCCAACCCAACCAAGATATTTACACGAGAACCCACCCTTTGTATGACACGTACGATTCCCCCACTCCGCTACCGCAATGTCGAAATGTCCCAAATAGTGATAAATTCGACCATCTCATTAACTCTTGCCAAGCAACTATACATACTTAGCACTACACATTTATTCTCACGATCTGTTATCCAGCCATTTATACAAAACCTTCTACCCTACCTTATACTCGTACTTCAAGCCTACTACTATTGTAGGACTCGAGCACACCCGCAAGACACTGAACAACCAACTCGTCTCCACTATGCGATAACCTACCCCGCGTTCCTTGTCGTCGTAACAGTTTATTCGTTTTTGGTATCAATGCTTAATCTTTTCAACTCATCAACCATGCCAAAATTTTAAATAAATAAATTTTATTTTTAGATGCATACGTTTCCACGTTTATTTTATAAACACCTTTTACTAGAAATTTCAAATCTCGATTATTTTAAAATAGTCACTTAATAAATATATATATTCATATATTCACAAGATATTTTGTTATACGAAGAATATTCAAGTTGATTTTCTTCAAAATAACTTTACGACAAACATTATTATTATTATTATTATTATTATTATTATTATTATTATTATTATTATTATTATTATTATTATTATTATTATTATTATTATCAACTATTATTATTATTAATAATACTACTACCAATATTTTTATTAATATTATTATTGTTATTCTAAAAAGATCTATAAAATAAGATTTTTTTTAAGTTAAATAAATTTTTTATAAATTATTCTTGTCGCCTTTCATTCAATAACCAACTTTTTCATACTTGTTAAGTCCGTGAGTCCCGTTAATATAATATTATCACTATAAGAGTTATAGCAATTGACGATCCTCCATAATATTTTCCTAAGACACAACCCGATAGAAAATCTTTTACATTAAAAGGTTTTATAAAGTTTCGCAAACAATGTCATCAATTAGCATTATTAATTCCATTACTATTATTCCAATAAAACTATTATTATAAAATAAAATATTCCGCTTTAAACAATTCTTAAGCCGTGAGGCTATTATATTACCATCAATGAGTTATTTTATCTCACAAGTTCCATTTTCTTAAAACGTCACTCGACAGGAAAATCCTTTACATCGAAAGTTTTCCAAAGTCTTATAACTAGCTAAGTATATATGCAAGTTTATTATCATAAATTTCCTTCGAGTTTTAAACATCGCTCTCTACAAACGATTTTCGCAAACAATGTCATCAATCATTTTGGTTTCCCCCTTTGTCAACGTCAACAAGTTTCGGATTAGTAAACCATACCACCACACCACAATAACCTTCATACCACAAAACCTATTTCAAGAAGACAAGCATCGCAAGCTACCTTTTGTTGTGATTTCTTTCTTTTTCATATAAGATCTATTGTTATATATATCATACTGTTTGGACATTATCAAAATAATTTTATGTATCAATTCCTTTGGAAGGTTGTTTACACATCATTCATAGTTGCATTTCGATTCGGTTTACTTTTGCTATTTCAACTTTGCGGTCTATAACCGATTTCCCCCAAACATAATCGTTTAGTGGAAGTTGGGACCATGCACATGTTGAGTTTATTATTTTTACACGAATCATTTTAATTGTTTGAATTGTTCTATTTCCTCTTAATGTTATTCGATTTATTTTGTTATTCTTGACTTCAACACTGATAAATGTTTGTTAATCTGGAAGTTTTAATTATTTATTCATGATTTCAATGTTTTATCAATTTGAGATGAATGTTTCACTTTGATTATTCATTTTGTGATTCTTAATCTCCATGTAGCATTTATTCACATTGATATTTTACTAAAAATTTTGATGTGTTTAACGAGTCATTATTAACCCCAAGAACTTAATCTTTTTTGACATTTATTAAAGTTTCGTTTATCCATCATATTCTCGAACCCAATGCTTTACCGATTTACACGTTTATATTTTGTTGGCTCAATGCCACATTTTATTTATTTATTTATTTATTTATTTATTTTTCTCGACTTCAATGTTTCGTCTAAGTATGTTGATGTTCATGACTTTAACGTTTCCATTCGTTATTATTATTCTAGGTTACTCTAGGATCTAGCTTATTTCATTAGAATTTCAATTGCATTGTTATTTCGTTCAAACTTCAATGATTTCATCTATTTGGATCTAATGTTTTCGCGCGTCCTTAACTCCAATGACTTGTTTATAGATTTCTGTGAAATTCCAATCCTTATAGTTTATTATTCTTAATTTAAAAGCTTTCATATAAGAATTTATTTTATCTCAACCCACACAATGGGACGGATTATTTGGACCATCCGACGATAAAGGTAATTATGGGTCGACACGTAATTATCCAAGTCCTCGCATGGAAGACATAATAAGTACGTTGTGTGCAATAACTCGAAACCTAGAATGATATTGAAAGACGGGACAAATGAAATATGATAAGGGCATGGTGGATAGGCCGCTGGTACATCCTATATAAGTGTCCTTACCATATTCCAATTTGTGGCGTCTTTCGGGTCATTTAAAAATGGACGTTATTGTTTTTATTTAAATATGCATATAAAAATCGTTAAAACTTTTAAACAACTCCTCATATAAGTTGTTTTCTTTTAAAATTTTATTTTTATTTTAATTTCGGGACGAAATTTATAAAAATGTGAATCCTGTAACATTCGTTACTTTTCAAACCCGAAAACCCGACCCGTTTTGAGTTTTCGGATTTTTGCTTTCAAGTATTTATATATATATATACATACATACACACACACATATGTATATATATATATATTTTTTATATTCACGAGATTCCTTTAACGTTCGACAATGTTTTCCGACTCGGTTTATCGTTCAATGTATTTTTTTCCATCATTTACTATTAATATAATATCCTCAATGTTTAATGTTCAACGTACATCTGAATGTTATTTCATTGATTGATTATAAAATCCTGAGTCTTGTCGTTAATCGAACTTATGATTTAAATGTGTAATTAACCCAAGATCATAATTTCATAGGCATGAATCATAATATCCTCAAAGTTCAGGGTTAAAACTGAAAATATTAATATTAAACCTGTCTTATATAAGAATATAAAAATCAAAGTTCAGGGACCATTCTGTAAATTAAAGTTTAAATTTAAGTTTCAGCAAGTATAAGATCATTGAGGGACTGGTAATGAAAATACATTTCAAAAATATAATACAATAACCCAACCCCCCTCCCTGCAGCCTGTTTTTCCGTCACCTCCTCCGGCCGCCAGAATCCGACTCCGGAAAACGCGTATTTCACCGTTAAAACCGTTGTTTGACCAATTTGAGTATTATAAAATCATTAACTGGCGAGTTTATAATATAATCAATATATTAATTATGATTTAACAACCAATAACTGTCGATTTAGCCGTACGACCCGCCGGATTCTTCGCTCGTCAAATTAACCACCCCTTGACCATCTCCGTTGCAATTCAAGTATAAATAGGGTTGTACACAACCATCACAACTCTCTTATACCACTCATACTCTCCCAAACACTCTAAACCATTCTATTAAGCCCGAGGCAACCAGATTCCGGCGAGCTCCTTTTTCCGGCAATAGAAGTCCCTTATCAGGTAATTAATATATGAGTGACGACGATTTTTAAGCCACCAACAAAACCCTTATGCTTATTGCTTCGTACCTGGACCGGATTCCTCAATTGAAACCCTAGGGTTTTGATGAGGAAGATGACCCAGAGTCTTGTGTTAAAACTAATCTGAATCATACTCTAAACTAATAGTATTACTGGTCCAGTGGTTAAGATGTGAGGCTGTGAACGACGAGACCCGGGTTCGAAACCCGGGTTAGGACCTTAATTTTGTGCATTTGTTTTAAGTTGATTATTCTTGGATTAATTATTGTTAATCATTTATAAATCATTATAAAAAAATATAAAAATCCTTTCAAATTAAATAAAAAATTATATAAATTAAATATAAAATATATTTCACCATGTAACGCCCGTTAATTCCGGTTTCAAGAATTAAAGCTTGTAGAGTATATATAATTCTTGGGATTTTTCCGACGTGTCTTGGAAGCCTTTACGTCATCCCGGTACGTCTAATCGCTTAACATTTCTTCCAAGTTGTATTATTATTAAATTCCAGAGCCTAGAATGAAAATAACTTATAATATAACATTAATCAAAAACCCTAACCCTAACCACAGCAGCTGATCGCAGCTAAGACTCCCCCCCTGCTCGTTTTTCTTCTGCCCAGCCAAGTTTCAGCCGTGAAAACTCCAATTCCAGGTCGGTTTTATGATTCCCCATGACTTTTACACCTTAATTGATCATATTAACGCGCTTATTGGTCGATAAGGTTGAGTTTCGATGATAACAGTTTGCTAACAGATTCGTATACGTTTATTGTAGGGTCTGTAACGCGATGGTAATCCATTGTTTTTGATCAATTCTTGATTCCATGATATTCTACTTTGAGTCTATTTTCCAGAAAGGTATAATACGTAACTTTTTGACGAGATTTGAATGGTTTTTATGAATTTATAAAATCGAGTGTCAAAGCTGATGCGGGATGACGGATTCTGGTCTGTCTTCCAAACGTCATAACCTTTTTTCGACAGGTCCAAATTGGTTGGTTCCACTTCTGGAAGTTAGTATTTTGAGTTAGGAACCAAACCCAATTAGAATCGTTTAATTTGGTTCACTAATGAATTTTAAAAAAATAAAACCATTTTGTTGCGTACTAAAATAGCTGCACGTACCTTTCTGTGTTGGAGAAATTTTTATGATTTTTGTGTCCACTAGAAAAATATAATAAAAATATTTTTATAAACCTAAGATATTTATTGAAGTCTGGTAAAAATTTAATAATTTATTTCAAAGGTTATCCAATGTAATTAAATGCATCATCGCATGCTAAAATCTACACGTTTTACTCGTTATTGATCGATAAGTTAGTTTTAGGCTTAACCGGTGGATGTTCAATTGTGTTCTTGTCGGGGCTGTTTGAAGTGAGTTTTTGCACCACAATCTTCCTAGGTATGTCCCGTATATCATACTCAAAGATCATGTTCTTAGGTGTTCGTTAAGTTGATCAACTAGTTGTAGTTTGATTGTTATGTTCGGTTGCCTAGAATTGTTGAGTTGATGCGTTAATCGGTTGGATGAACAACCGAATCAGTTTGCATGGCCCTAGTGGAGTCTAAGGGCTGTGGAAAAATTAATTTTTTGATGCTCGAGGCTGTTTTGGTTGGTGCTTGGTCAATCGAGTCGGCGGTGCGCGAATTTCGTTTAAATGTTAAATTGAAAGTTGTAAAAAGGAACCGTCAACTCTATCAACTCGGGTGACATAATTATGATGAATGGAAAGATTAAAATGGGAATTTGTTCTATTTGGGGATGATTCGTTTAACAATTGGTTTTAAGGTTTATTACGCGCGTATTCGACTCGATTTGATTACCGACGGGCGAGTTGTGCATCATGGTTAGCCCCGACCTTAATCGTAGGGTGGATTTGGTTAATTGAAAGGTCTTAGGGGCTGAGGTAAAGTTGTTGGGCCTTGGGCCAAGTTGTTGGGCCTTGGGCCAAAGTGTTGGGCTTGAACGGCCCATTAGGCAAGAGTGTTCTTACGGTCTATTTAGTAATGCGTTGTGTATAATTTACAGGACCTTTCTTGTGATTGTGCACTTAGGGATTTCCTAGCTCGTTGCAGGTGTTCGATTGATTTCAGGTGAGTTCTTGATGTCCCGTTTAACTCTTTTTAAATTTTGGGCTAGCATGCACACCTAAGTGTTTTTCTTACTTGATAAAATGTTTTAAACGATTTTACATAGGCTTGCTAGTATTGGTAGGCCGTGGAATGTTAAAGAATGTATATATATATATATATATTAGAATGGCCAATATTTGGCGAATGTTGTAGTCGTCTCGACTACTGAATGTTGCGTATGCATACTTTGTGTTTGCATGCGCCGAATGTTACGTGTTTGGGTTGTACGTTTTCTCGGCCCTGAATGTTATATATTTAGGTATATAATTATAAGGATGTTTATACATAATCGTAAGGATGATTATTTTTAATTATAAGGATGTTTATATATATATGTATGTATGTATAAGGATGATTATTTATCGTTGATGATGGCCTAACTATTTTATCCCGTTTATTTGGCCTAACTGTTTTATCCCATTTATTTTAAAACTCTTGGGATGACTATTATGATTATTATTATAGATGTTATTTATTAAAACTTGAACTCCCTCAGCTCAAGCTGACTTTGTGTGCATGTTAGTGTGAGTTTCAGGTTAGGAGATGGATACATTACCGCTTGGACGTGCACGAAGCTACTTGGACGGTGGGGAGCATACTTAGTCGGATGTTTCAATAATAATAAATGTTTTCTTTGTAACATTTATTTAAATACATTTAAATTGGTTTTGGGAACTTATTTTATTATTTATGTTTTCCGCGGAATTATACTCTGAAATGGTTATTTTAATGAAATGAATTGTTTTTAAGTTTAATTATTTATATGAGTGTTTTGAATGAATACCAACTATGGGGTTCCCGGTTTTCGGAGCCTTACAAGTTGGTATCAGAGCCTTGGTTCGAGGGATCCAAGCATCCCCGAATGCTTGGACTCGAACTGTAAGAAAAGAGACCAGTATGCCCATCGCGAGTAGCTGCACGCCAAGAGGTAACTTTAAATTATTTAGTCATTCCTTTGAATTTGAAAGTTTCCAATATGTGATTAATTGTAAAGTGTTAGATAGAATGCTAATGCGGTTAGGGGCAGGGGGTGCTTAGAACGGGCCGGTGAAGTAAACGACTAATAACACTTGATCAACGTTATTAGCAGTTTACCTTACCTTCCATGTTTTAAATACCACTTGTGCCTGAGTATGTTAGGGTTCCGTCTTTGTAGGGATAGGATTTGGCTAACCCTCGAGTCGTTAGCGTTAAAGTTTATCTTACTCCCTAAATTCTCCTATTTGTTTCCCATCCTCTCAAACGCTTTGCGCGTAATTGTTTAGCCGAGGCGTAGGATACTGTCACTCTTGGTTCCTTGGTACTTGACCGCTTAAATTCCTCGCTCCTTCAAGAATGCATGAGAAACTGTTTAGCTAAGTAGGAGCGTGATGTTATCCCAGATACCTTTCTACTTGATGAATTTCCGGCGTTAGTCTTATTTGATTCGGGCGCCAGTAAAAGTTGTGTGTCTACCGCTTTCTGTTCCTCGTTGAATAAATCACCCGAGCGCGTAGTCGATGTGTTTGAGGTTGAGGTCGCTGTAGGAAAATCTGTTTCTGTGTCTAGGGCTACCGTCGGTGATGTTCCTATCTTTTGGGATTTCCGGATGTAAATCCAGATGATTTTTCAGATGTGCCGCCGGACCGCGAGGTCGAGTTCCAGATAGATCTTGTACCGGGCGCAAAGCCCATTGCTCGAGCCCTTACCATCTAGCACCGAATGAGATGAAAGAACTTATGGCTCAGTTGGAAGACTTGCTCGACAAGGGCTTCATTCGACCGAGCATCTCAACTTGGGGTGCCCCGGTACTGTTCGTTAAGAAGAAGGACGGTAGCATGTGGATGTGCATTGACTACCGTGAATTGAATAAGCTCACTGTTAAGAATCGGTACCCTCCGCCAAGGATCGACGACTTATTGGATCAGCTCCAAGGATCTAGCTGGTTCTCGAAGATCGACCTTTGGTCCGGGTATCATCAGTTGAAAATTTGGGAGGAGGATGTTCCTAAGACTGCTTTCCGCACTCGTTATGGGCATTATGAATTCCTCATGATGCCTTTCGATTTGACCAACGCACCGGCTGCGTTCGTGGATCTTATGAACCGGGTGTGTAGGCCGATGCTCGATCGTTCGGTTATTGTGTTCATCGACGACATTCTTGTGTATTCCAAAAGTAAATCCGATCACGTTGGTCAACTCACGGAAGTTTTGGAAGCTCTGCAAAAGAACAAGTTGTATGCGAAATTTTCTAAGTGTTCCTTTTGATTACGCGAGGTTCAGTTCTTGGGTCATGTTATTAACCCGAGCGGTATTTTGGTTGACCCTGCAAAGGTGGAAGCCGTAAACGAATGGGGATCTCCTAAGTCTCCATCCGAAATTCGTAGTTTTCTGGGCTTGGCAGGGTATTACCGCCATTTCATTCCTAACTTTTCGAAATTGCTTCGTCATTGACTGAGTTGACCAAGAAGAACGTTAAGTTTGCTTGGGGTACTGAGCAAGAGGAGGCTTTTCTCGAGTTGAAGAACAGGTTGACGCATGCCCCGATTCTAGCTTTACCAGATGGCACTGATGATTTGGTGGTTTATTCTGATGCCTCTTATCGGGGGCTTAGGTGTGTTCTGATGCAGCGAGGCCGAGTCATCGCTTATTCCTCACGGAAGTTGAAGCGTCATGAGGCGAATTATCCCACTCACGATTTGGAGCTGGCGGCGGTTGTGTTTGCGCTGAAGTTGTGGAGGCATTATTTTTATGGTGTTCCTTGCGTTATCTATACCGATCATAAGAGCTTAAAGTATTTCTTCGAACAAAAGGAACTGATTAGGCGACAGCGTCGGTGGTTGGAGTTGATTAAGGGTTAGGAATACGCGTTTTACATCCGGGTTTTGGAAGAAGTTTCATGAGGAGATGGGTACCAAACTTCTCATCAGTACCGCTTATCACCCGCAGACGGATGGTCAGTATGAAAGGACCATACAGACTCTTGAGGATCTGTTGCGGGCTTGTGTTATCGATTTTGGTGGTAGTTGGGATCGTCACTTACCGTTAGTCGAATTCTCGTATAATAACAGTTTTCACGCCACGATAGGGATGCCACCTTTTGAGATGTATCGTAGGAGATGTAGGACTCCAGTTTGTTGGGGTTCCATTGGTCAGAAACAATTGGGTAGTTTGGAGGTGGTTGAGGCTACGACTGAGAAGCTCGATAAGGTTAAGGCTTTTATGAAGGCCGCTCAGGATCGTGAAAAGTCCTATGCGGATAAAAGGCCAAGACCTATTGTGTTTGAGGCCGGGGATCGGGTTATGTTGAAAGTTTCTCCTTGGAAGGGTATTATTCGTTTTCGCAAGAGGGGGAAGCTTAGTCCGAGGTTTATTGGTCCATTCCGAATATTGTCCCGTGTTGGTGAGGTAGCGTATAGGTTGGAATTGCCCGAGGAGCTCACGGGGATTCATCCTACTTTTCACGTGTCCCATTTGAGGAAATGCTTAGCGGATGAAGAAGCCCATGTACCTCTGGGTGATATTGAGCTTGACAATATGCTAAATTACGTTGAGGAACCTATTACTATTCTTGACCATCAGGAAAGGCATCTGAGAAATAAAGGGGTTAGGCAGGTGAAAATGCAGTGGAGGCACCGTAGGGGTTCCGAGGCTACTTGGGAGTCCGAAGACGAGATGATGAAACTCTATCCGCAGTTGTTCCTATCGCGTCGGGATTCGGGGACAATCCCATTGTAAGGGGGGTGGACTTGTAACGCCCGTTAATTTCGGTTCCAAGAGTTAAAGCTCGTAAAGTATGTATAATTCTCGGGATTTTACCGATGTTTCTCGGAAGCCTTTACGTCATCTCGGTACGTGAAACCATTTAACTTTTCTTCCATAATGCCATATACTTATATTTGGAGGGACTTGGATGTAACTTCTTATATTATAACATAAAAACAAAAATAACCTAACCCTAATCCATTCCCAGCAGCCGATCGCAGCTAAGACCCCCCCTGCTCGTTTTTCTTCTGCCCCGCCAAGTTTCAGCCGTCAAAACTCCAATTCCAGGTCGGTATTATGATTCCCCATGACTTTTACACCTTAATTGATCATATTAACGCGCTTATTGGTCGTTAAGGTTGAGTTTTGATGATAACAGTTTGCTGACAGATTCGTATACGTTTATTGTAGGGTCTGTAACGCGATGGTGACCCATTGTTTTTGATCGATTCTTGATTCCAATGGTTCTACTTTGAGTCTAGTTTCCAGAAAGGTATAATACGTAATTTTTTGACGAGATTTGAATGGTTTTTATGAATTTATAAAATCGAGTGTCAAAGCTGATGCGGGATGACGGATTCTGGTCTGTCTTCCTAACGTCATAACCTTTTGTTGCGCACTGAAATAGCTGCACGTACCTTTCTGTGTTGGAGAAATTTTTATGATTTTTGTGTCCAATAGAAAAATATAATAAAAATATTTTTATAAACCTAAGATATTTATTAAAGTCTGGTAAAAATTTAATAATTTATTTCAAAGGTTATCCTATGTAATTAAATGCATCTTCGCATACTAAAATCTACACGTTTTACTCGTTATTGATC
Source organism: Bidens hawaiensis (assembly GCF_021521415.1). NCBI lineage: Eukaryota > Viridiplantae > Streptophyta > Magnoliopsida > Asterales > Asteraceae > Bidens > Bidens hawaiensis. The sequence continues at coordinate 1,467,714 of NW_027491410.1, forward strand.
GATAAGTTCGTTTTAGGCTTAACCGGTGGATGTTCAATTGTGTTCGTGTCGGGGCTGTTTGAAGTGAGTTTTTGCACCACAATCTTCCTAGGTATGTCCCGTATATCATACTTAAAGATCATGTTCTTAGGTGTTCGTTAAGTCGATCAACTAGTTGTAGTTTGATTGTTATGTTCGGTTGTCTAGAATTGTTGAATTTGATGTGTTAATCGGTTGGATGACCAACCGAATCTATTTGCATGGCCCTAGGGGAGTCTAAGGGTTGTGGGAAAATTATTTTTGATGCTCGGGGCTGTTTTGGTTGGTGCTTGATCAATCGAGTCGGTGGTGCGCGAATTTTCGTTTAAATGTTAAATTGAGAGTTGTAAAAAGGAACCGTCAACCCTATCAACTCGGGTGACATAATTATGATGAATGAAAAGATTAAAATGGAAATTTGGTCCATTTGGGGCTGATTTGTTTAACAATTGGTTTTAAGGTTTATTACGCGCATATTCGACTCGATTTAATTACCTACGGGCGAGTTGTGCATCATGGTTAGCCCCGACCATAATCGTAGGGTGGATTTGGTTAATTGAAAGGTCTTAGGGGCTGAGGTAAAGTTGTTGGGCCTTGGGCCAAGTTGTTGGGCCTTGGGCTAAGTGTTAGGCCTTGGGCCAAAGTGTTGGGTTTGAACGACCCATTAGGCAAGAGTGTTCTTACGGTCTAGTTATTAACGCGTTGTGTATAATTTACAGGCCCTTGCTTGTGATTGTGCACTTAGGGATTTCTTAGCTCGTTGCAGGTGTTCGATTGATTTCAGGTGAGTTCATGATGCTCTTTTTAACTTTTTTTAAATTTTGGGCTAGCATGCACACCTAAGTGTTTTCTTACTTGATGAAATGTTTTAAACGATTTTATATAGGCTTGCTAGCATATGGTAGGCCTTGAGATGTTAAATATATATATATATATATATATATATATATATATATATATATATATATATATATATATATATATATATATATATATATATATATATATATATATACATTATTGTTTGGCCTATATTTGGCGATGTTGTAGTCATTTCGACTACTGATGTTGTGTATGCCTACTTTGTGTTTGCATGCGTTGATGTTACGTGTTTGGGTTGTACGTTTGCTCGACCCTGATGTTATTACTTGGATGATATATATTTAGGTATATAATTATAAGGATGTTTATACATAATTGTAAGGACGATTATTTTTAATTATAAGGATGTTTATATATATATATATATATATATATATATATATATATGTATATGTATGTATGTATGTATAAGGATGATTATTTATCGTTGATGATGGCCTAACTATTTTATCCCATTTATTTGGCCTAACTGTTTTATCCCTTTTATTTTAAAACTCTTGGGATGACTATTATGATTATTATTATAGATGTTATTAATTAAATTTTAACTCACTCAGCTCAAGCTGAGTTTGTGTGCATGTTAGTGTGAGTTTCAGGTTAGGAGATGGATACACTACCGCTTGGATGTGCACGAAGCTAGTTGGACGGTGGGGAGTATACTTAGTCGGATGTTTCAATAATAATAAATGTTTTCTTTTCAACATTTATTTAAATACATTTAAATTGGTTTTGGGAACTTATTTTATTATTTATTTTTTCCGCTGAATTATACTCTGAAATGGTTATTTTAATGAAATGAATTGTTTTTAAGTTTAATTATTTTCACGAGTGTTTTGAATGAATACCAACTGTGGGGTTCCCGGTTTTCGGGGCATTACATAAAACTTTTAATATATTCTCAAAACCTCAACATAAATTATCAATTTAATTCCGTTAGATTATCGATTAAAGTCTCGCATTCGTTTATCCTAACTAGTGCGGATCTTTCAAGTCGGCTTTTGTGACGCTTTCGGTTCGTTCTTTTAGACGCATTCGGTTATTATCATCATATCAACTCATAAGGTGAGTTTTTCACCACCCCTTTTTAATGTATAAATATTTTGGGGTAGCATATGTATCTTTATAAAAGTTTAAGCATTGTTTCTTCTATTACAAAAACTACAATTCGTATATAGACTTGTGTGCTACTTGTATTACTTGCACGAATATTACTTGCATGATTGGGAAGCCTCATTAAGTATGATCATACGCCCCCATTTTGCACTCCGGTCCATTTGCATCGAGTGGAAAAGGGGCTCATTATCCAAGTACGTTGGTTGTTACCAATTGGAAAGGACCTTACTTGCGCGATTACCCAAGTACGTTGGTTGTTACCAACTGGAAAGGGCTTAATTGCTCGTTTATGTCACACCCCGACCAAAAGCGGAACATGCCGGGGCGTAACATAATGATTGGACAGTACCTCAAAAGACACTAATTAAAGCAACAATAATTATTTAACTTCATTAACATTAAACAAGTACACAAATTGAATAAGTAAATACATCATACTTGTAGTTTGAATAAATATCCTAAGGTCAACTAACTATCTTTGATCTTGAATATATCAAATACTTGAACCTGTAACATGTATAAAAATAGAGTTTGTCAACACGAATGTTGGTGAGAATACATAAATTTTAGTTGTATATATATATATAGGTAAATCACAATTCATATGTAAATGGTGAGCATTACAACACTTATGAAAATGTAAACAACTAAATAGATGTGGACCCGTTCCTATTGATATAAAATCAATGTACTTGGGTAAGTGTATGATCATACTAGATGAGAATAGATGAGGATGAGATACCAACCACCAAACATAAAATAAACACTTAAGTACATATAACATAATCAATAAGCATGCAACAATCACACATAGACATAAATTGAATTGTGTTTTGAATAGATGAGAAAATAAAACATGAGTAAAGTTAATAAGGTATACATGCTACCACCAAAACATAAAAGATGGAAAAAGGGGGTATGTAAACTCACCTGATAAAGATGTTGAGCTTAGAAGATGAGACAAAGTTTAAGTGAGTCGGGACGGAGAATCCGATGGATTATCCTGACGTGTAAAATGACCAAGTCAAATAATGAAATGAAACAAGAATAACAACGTGGAATCTATAATCATTATCTGTCGATCTAGGCCTTAATTACACTTTAACGTTATTTAAAAGAAATATATTTTAATAAATATATATATAATGTCAGATTAATTCGGTCATTTCAGATTTATCAAAAGCATGACTACTAATTTACTTTCTAGTAACTAATTAAAATATACATATTAAATTTTAATACCTTGGACTAGTAAATAAATGAAAATTGGGTAGTGCATAACACCATCTTTAGTTATTTATTATTGAAAGTATCAAGTACAAATTTTATGGAACTTATAAACGATTAGTTTTAAACCCCACTATTATTATTAATAAATATCATTTGCAAACAAAGGGCATAATATATATATATATATATATATATATATATATATATATATATATATATATATATATATTAAAAAAAAATTAATTGATATAAAAGAAAGGGACCAGTCACTATTCATCTTCTTCTCAAACAAGCTGTTCGGATTTCGCTTCAAAAATCCGAGTTGGTTGACTACTGTATGAATTCAATAAAATAGAGCTTTGATTCTAAGTTTGGAAACTTGCAGAAGGGTTTATTAAGTTTACCTCGAACAATGACCAATCAACGATGGTGGGATTGCCGGAGAACCGTCGACGGAAAGATAATAGAGACAGCCGATCAGAGTAAGGGAAAAGGTGCGCTTGAAACGAGTATGAGGGTCAGTATTAATAGCTCATGATATTAGCTCGATTTATTGGTGGCTTTAAAGCCCGAATTGAATTTCCATAGCGGTGGCGAAATGTTCGGTTGAGGATTAAGTTTGTAGATTTGGTCTTCACTTTAGTGTTAAATGGTCGCCGTAAATGACGCCGGAAGCAACGTCGGGAGGACAGGTGGGGTGGGATTTGGAATTGATTTTATGATATTTTGCACAAAGGCTCATGAAGTTTAGAAATACTTTAAAACTAACTAAAACTTTTAAAAACTCTTAATAAGAATTTACATAATGGTCCTCGGAATTTGGTTCGTTGGTCAAAGGTAAAAACATTTAACTTTAGACTAAATTTTTAAGTATTTGATACTTTATATTTCTTTTGTTTTCGATCAACTTAGTTGTAAGCGACAAGTAAAGGCATAAATACTATAATAATAAAATTCTTCGTTTTTTTTATTAGTAAAAAGAATCCGAATAAAAGAAATTAATGGGTCGGGTTTTGGGTTGAAAATTAACGAATGTTACAGTTTATCACATGTCTATGAATTGAATGGTTTTTATGTACGTATTTAAACTGTGGAAACTCACCAGCTATATTTATAGTTGACCTTTATTTTATACATATGTTACAGGTGTAGAGACACAAGGATGAAAGTTAGAAGACACATAGCATGCCTATAGGATACTCAAAGAAACAACTTAGCATTTGTTTATTTATTTGTTACAACCTGTATTATTTAATAAATTTGTGTTACATAAAGATTTAAATGAAATAATGTTATTACGGTCACCTAATAGTGTCACGTGTGTTTGGACAATCTGTACGTCACACTTAGGCGTTTCCGCTTTAGCCGGGATGTTACATTAATAATTAGGACAAATTGTCGGGAATTATTGCGGGACCAACTAGTTTGCTCTAATCTTAACCGTCTCGTTACCATATTCCTCATTTCTAAGCGAGTTATTCATAAACCCATTTTTAACGCTTTATAATGTTTTGGGGTCTAGCACGCCACAAGTTTTTCTTTTGTTAGTTATGCGCTTGTTTACAGATCAATTCACTTATATCGTACATGTTACATTATTTGTGCATATTATTTATAATTATACTTGAACATGCTTTCAACGTGTTTATTGTATTATTGGTGAAAGCTACGCAAACGCAAACGCCTACATATAGTGGGAGGGTCCGACGGGACGTAGCCGCGCCGTCTAACATTACGACTTCGGTTGTTTACGTAAGGTGGTTATCATTTACCCGACTTCAACGACTTCAGCTAAATGAACGAGAGGACGACAATATTTGATTTCATTTACTTTACGCTTGAATATTATTGCATGACGATCGTTGAATCGCGAGTTTTTATATATATGTATACGTAAAAACTTATAAAAATTCACCAACTAAATTGTTGACAAAATATATTATTTTCAACGTGTTACAGGTTGAATCGATGGTGTGCTAAGGACGGAGATCATTAGTATACCTTAGGATATTTGAAATAAAGAACTTATTTACTTTTCGATGAAGTGTTATTGTTTTCTTTTATTTATGAACAATGTGTATACATTTGATGATATGAAATGAATTAAATATAATTATTATCGCTTTAATAGCATTACGAGCTTATTAGTGATCTGTACGTTACACCCGGGCGTATTCCGCTTAAAGCCGGGGTGTTACATGCTATATGCTGGTGAACACGTAATCTCGAAAATATTTTTATATGAACACTCTCTCTCTCTCTCTCTCTCTCTCTCATTAATCTTATTCTACGATCTAGTCGACAGTTCATATAAACCTTCTGTAACTCTATATTATCTTATAAAAATGATTAATCACTACAAAATATGATTAAAATCAACTAATTAACGACTTAAACAATTAATTAACTAAAATTAGTAATATACCTCATTACTAAATTATGTATATATTTATTAAATGTGTATATTATGTATATATTATTATATCTAAATGGACCTTTTGTCAAGGCACTTCTGTATATGTGTAACTGGGTTTCTTATATAAGAATATATATTTTACTTACATAGTATAGACCCGCTCAGGAATTTAAGGAACCAAGCCCTTTTTTTAACTCAGTGGTAGAGTAATCCCATGGTAACGAGTAAGTCCTTGGTTCAAACCCGATAAGGGGCTTTGTTTTTGTCGTAGTATTCATATAAAGAATAGCGATATTCTTCATATGAATAAAAAAGTAAGCAACTTTATAATGTATAATATTATCATCTAATGAAAGAAGGAAGGAGAGTCCATGGGCTTAAGCCCATGATCCCTAAATATAAATGCCATTAATCACCATTTAATCCTCATTCTCACATATTCCATACACCACCAAAACACACACAACACCATCTTATAACCCGAACCAAGATCCGAAGGCGAAAACCCGAGCTTGTTGGTGCTGGAACGACGTGACGGACCACAACAACATCAAGGCTTAACCGTGTTCGTAGTTCGGCTCGTTAAAGGTACGTTTATAGTTAGAAATCGTTCGTATAGGTTCGGTTTGATTTGAGAAGTGATAGATCTGAGTTTGTATGGTAAAAACGAATCCAACAAAGCTAAACTTACTGAAAATGGTTATGATTTGATGGGTTAATCGATTGATAAAAAGAACCCGTAACCTATATGCCTAAATCGCACTCTTTAAACATCGATGTTAGGTCGATTTGATGGTTGGGGTTTGTAGGCGCTGGTCAGACGATTCCGTGGATACCTAAATCGAGTTATTTGGTTAAGAAACGAGGGATTTAAGAACGAACAGTAGCTGCAGCCAATAACTTCGCCTGCAAGCTAAGTTCGCCTGATGAACTTCGCCTGCAAAGCTAAGTTCGCCTGATGACAATTTCGTTTAAAGCTAAGTTCGCCTAAGGTTTAACTTCGCCTAAAGCCAAGTTTGCCTGATGACAACTTCGCCTAAATCTAAGTTCGCCTAAGGTTTAACTTCGCCTAAAGCCAAGTTCGCCTAAGGTTTAACTTCGCCTAAAGCCAAGTTCGCCTAAGGTTTAACTTCGCCTAAAGTCAAGTTCGATTAGAAAATAAATTAAAAACGATAAGTAAAAGTAAGCTAATACTAGGCCACCAGATTAGATCAGGCGAGTATTGATACGTGTAACTTATACAGTCAGCCGAGCTCAGTTAAAGAAGGGATTTACAACTATCGGAGGAAGAAGCAGAGTTCAGGTGAGTTTCTAGCCCCATTCCTTGTTATGTTTTCGGGGCTGTGTGCATACTCGATGTGTTGTTAATACATTTATCCTAAGTGATAAGTGTATGCCATGTGTGATATATGTGATAGATATGAATGATTGCTTGTCGGTACGCGAAAGATCTTCGGATATTGCGCGTACTGTCAGGTTAGAAATAAAGGTACGAATATTATATATCGAAGATGTATGAACACTTGTCGGGGCGTGAACGATCTTCGGATATTGCACGTATCGACAAGGGGTATGGTCGTTAAATGAATGATGTAAAGAACGCCTAGAGTGTTCTTATGCTATAATGTCATTATTGTATATGCGAAGTATGTGTATACAGGTACACTAATGGTATGTGAGTTCTACATTCGACATGGTAAGTTAGGATGGCAAATCCCTCTAGCTTCTGTCGGATATAGACTCGGCTGGTGATAGCGTAGTTAAGGACTGCGGGCCCTATACGTAATGTAGATGATAGATGTAAACGTAGATAGGGACGGTGGGCCTTATACGTGTTATAGGGGATAGACGCCAACGTAGATAAGGACTGCGGACCTTATACGTAACGTAGATAAGGACTGCGGACCTTATACGTAATGTAGATAGGCGTCAGCATAGGAAAGGACTGTGGACCTTATACGTGCTGTATCGTGGTAGTATAGGGGAGGACTGCGGACCTCGTACGTGCTATGGTTTAGGTTGCAACATAGGGAAGGACCGTGGACCTTGTACGTGTTGTGAATATAGGATGGTACAGGGAAGGACTGCGGACCTTGCACGTACCATAACTGGTGAACATAGGTAAGGACTGCGGACCTTTTACGTGTTCACGATCGGGAGTACAGGTATAGAAGGCGGACTATGAGCGTACTCTTGGTAGACTGAGGTTAGTGATTGTAGATATGTATGAATGTATAGTAGTAGGGTAACGGATTAAGTATGGATATGTATCTTCGGATATGTATGTATGTGTATGTATTGTATGGCGTCCGATTAACTAGAACTCACTCAGCGTAGCTGACTTTTAGTATGCACGCAGGTGAGTGGATTGAGACAGCTAGCTTGAGCGGGCACATGGTGGGCGAATAGAAGTCTGGCATCTAAAGACTCAAGATGTTTTAATGTAATGTAATTGACGTTTATTTTGAAAGACTAGAATGTTTAATTAAGGCAAGTTTTGGATTGCTGTAACGCTTCATGAAAGTTTTTATATTCCGCGAAAGTTTTAATGAACTCTGATTTTTAAGAACTGTGTTTATGAGTAAATCCGACGCTAAAGTAGGGCTACCGGGTGCGGGGCCTTACAAACCCATCCCCTTGTGTCTTGTTCGTTTAGGTATTTATTTTATTTAAACTTTAATAATTAGGACAAATTGTCGGGAATTATCGCGGGACCAACTAGTTTGCAATAATCTTAACCGTCTTGTTACCGTATTCCTCATTCTATGTGAGTTCTTCATAACCCCATTTTTACGCTTTATAATGTTTTGGGGTGTAGCACGCCACAAGTTTTTCTTTTGTTAGTTATGCGCTTGTTTACAGATCAATTCACTTATATCGTACATGTTATATTATTCGTGCATATTATTTATAATTATACGTGAACATGCTTTCAACGTGTTTATTGTATTATTGGTGAAAGCTACGCAAACGCAAACGCCTACACATAGTGGGAGGGTCCGACGGGACGTAGCCGCGCCGTCTAACATTACGACTTCGGTTGTTTACGTAAGGTGGTTATCATTTACCCGACTTCAACGACTTCAGCTAAATGAACGGGAGGACGACACTATTTGATTTCATTTACTTTACGCTTGAATATTATTGCATGACGATCGTTGAATCGCGAGTTTTTATATATATGTATACGTAAAAACTTATAAAAATTCACCAACTTAATTGTTGACAAAATATATTATTTTCAACGTGTAACAGGTTTAATCGATGGTGTGCTAAGGACGGAGATCATTAGTATACCTTAGGATATTTGAAATAAAGAACTTATTTACTTTTCGATGAAGTGTTATTGTTTTCTTTTACTTATGAACAATGTGTATACTTTTAATGATATGAAATGAATTAAATATAATTAGGACATTCTTGAGTCCGCGTGACTTGGTTAGAGGTTGTGTTGGGTCACAAAATTGTACAGTACAAAGGAAAAGAGAAAGATTCTGAACAATAAGGACATTCTAGTCGCATCGCCTGTAAATTGGAAACAAATCGCATGGAAAGTTCAAGTCGCATGGGAGTTCAATCGCATCGCATGACCATGCAATGGATGCGACTGAAATCATATTTCAATCGCATCGCATGACTCATGCGATGCAACTAAATCAAATTTTTTAATTACGTCGCCTGACTCATGCGATGCGACTGAAAGATACCATGCAATGTGAATTCTTTATGCGATGCATTTCTTTTCCTAGCTATGTGATTTGTTTATACTTAGACATTTTTCAGAAACATTGGACAGTTTGGACTAAAAGGACTATAAACTTTCTGTAACTCTATATAATCACTATAAAATATGATCAAAATCAACTAATTACCGACTTAAACAATTAATTAACTAAAATTAGTAATATACCTCATTACTAAATTATGTATATATTTATTAAATGTGTATATTATGTATATATTTATTATATCTAAATGGACCTTTTGTCGAGGCACTTCTGTATATGTGTAACTGGGCTTCTTATATAAGAAGATATATTTTACTTACATAATATAACCCGGTCAGGAATTTAATGAACCAAGCAATTTTTTTAACTCAGTGGTAGAGTAATCCCATTGTAACGCACAAGCCCTTGGTTCAAACCCGACAAGGGGCTTTGTTTTTGTTGTAGTATTCATATGAAGAATAGCGATATTCTTCATATGAATAAAAAAGTAAGAAACTTTATAATGTATAATATTATCATCTAATGAGTTATAGTGTATTAGTTATCACGAATCATGATAAGTCATCTGTTTAATCACCAAATATTCCTATTTTCAATTATGCCAATGAAATCCAGCAAGGGTTTCATTCGCCCAAGTTCGTCACCATGGGGCACACCTGTTCTTTTCATTAAAAAGAAGGATGGTTCCTTTCGAGTGTGTAAAGACTATCGTGAACTCAACATACTCACGATTAAGAACCGTTACCCTTTGCCAAGAATTGACGACCTTTTCAATCAACTTCAAGGTGCATCTTTCATTTCAAAATTCGATCTTTGTTCGTGTTATCACCAATTGCGCGTTCATGAGGATGATATACCAAAAACCGCTTTTCGAACTAGTTACGGTCATTACGATTTTATGGTCATGTCGTTCGGCTTGACCAACGCACCTTCGGTATTTATGGACCTTATGAACCATGTGTGAAAACCTTATCTTGATAAGTTCGTGATCGTGTTCATCGACGACATTCTCATTTACTCGAAATCTAAAGTTGAGCATGAAAAACCTTTGCATGATATCCTCAAAATATTGAAGAAAGAGCAACTTTTTGCCAAGTTTTCCAAGTGCGAGTTCTGGTTAAATGATGTCCAATTCCTTGGTCACATCGTTAACAAAAAGCGTATGCTTTGCGACGATGTCCAACTTTTTGCCAAGTCTTTCAAACCTTAAAGCGTATGCTTTGCGACGCTCCTATCCTAGCCCTTCCCGAAGGAAACAAGGATTTTGTTGTCTATTGTGATGCCTTGAATCAAGGTCTCAGTTGCGTTCTCATGCAACGAGGCAAGGATATCACCTTTGCGTCATGACTTAAGGTTCACGAGAAGAATTATACGACACACGACCTTGAGCTTGGTGTTGTTGTATTCGCGTTGAAAATATGGAGACACTATCTGTATGGAACGGAATGTGTTTTATCATCACCGACCACAAGAGCCTCCAACACATTTTCGACCACAAGGATTTAAATATAAGGCAATGACGATGGGCCGAACTCCTTAGAGAGTACGATTGCGAAATACGTTACCATCCTGGTAAAGCAAATGTAGTGGCTGACGCCCTTAGTGGCAAAGCCCATGTTAAGAGCATTCTTCTTCAAAGCGTCGTTATTCCAACCGACCTTCAGTTACGTATCTTTGAAGCCCAACACATCTCGGTCATCGAAGCCAATATGTACAAAGAGATGTCATGTGATACAGAACTCCAAATCAAAACCAAGAATGATGGTTTGCTTTACTTTCTTAATTGTCTTTGGGCCCCAGATCGTGACAATCTTCGCAAAATTATCATGGACGAAGCTCACAAGTCACGATATTCTGTCCACCCATTGCAGATAAGACATACTTTGACCTTCGAACTACTTTCTGGTGGCCCGTCATGAAGAAAGATATTGGTATCTACGTTGGGAAATGTCTAACACGTGCCAAAGTAAAAGCCGAGCATCAAAAGCCTTCTGGTTTCCTCGTGCAACCTATTATTTCAATTTGGAAATGGGAGAATATTACGATGGACTTCATCACAAAAATTCCAACCACAAAAGGCAGCATGATAGCAATTGGGTAATCGTCGATCGGTAAACCAAATCAGCCCATTTCATTCCCATTCGAGAGAAACTTCCAATCAATCAGCTCGCTCAAATCTATGTCAACAAGATTGTTTGCCTTCATGGTATACCTTTGAGTATCATCTCTGACCGTTATGGTCGTTTTGTGTCCCACTTTTGGAAATCGCTTCAAACCGCTTTGGGAACCCGCCTATATCCAAGCACCGCTTATCATCCTCAAACAGATGGTCAATCGGAACGAAATATTCAAACCCTTGAGGATAGTCTAAGAACTTGTGTACTTGACTTTGTGGGTATTGGGACTCTCATCTCCCGTTTGTTGAGTTTTCGTACAACAATAGTTACCACTCGAGCATCAAAATGGTTCCATTTGAAGCACTCTACGGCCGCAAATGTCATTCTCCTATTTGTTGGAATGAGATCGGTGAATCCCAGCTCACCAGACCCAAAATGGTTCAAGAGACCACCGACAAAATTGCTCAAATCCGTAATAACCTCTTCACTGCTAGAAGTCAAAAGTCTTACGCTGATAACCGACGACGACCCTTGGAATTTGAAGTTGGTGACCTTGCCCTTCTCAAAGTTTCACCTTGGAAAGAAGTGGTCTTTTTTGGGATGAAGGGTAAACTAGCACCTCTTTTTGTTGGCCCATTTAAGATTCTTGAACGAATCAAAGATGTAGCCTATCACATAGAGCTTCCGCAAGAACTTCAAGGCATTCATCTCGTGTTTCATGTTTCAAACCTTCGAAAGTGTTTAGCCCATGAGAACCTTCATATCCCTCTTGACAAAGTGCGTATCGATAAGACAATGCACTTCGTTGTAAGACCGGTGGAAATAATGGATCGAATGGATAAGGAAACCAAGCGTAGCCGAATGCCTTTGGTCAAGGTTTGTTAGGAATCTAAGTGCGGTGTAGATTTTACTTGGGAACGTGAAGACCAAATGAAGACTAAGTACCGGCATCTTTTTGCTACGGATGTTTATTTCTAATTTCGAGATGAAATTTCCTATAAGTTGGGAATGCTGTGGCATTCGTCTTTTTCGTTCTAGTATTTGTATTTGTTTTACTTCCTGTTTTGTAATCGAATCTTATTTATTACGTCAATGTATTAATTATGTCACACTATTTTGTCTTTATTATGTTTAACGCGTTAACGTTTTCATATATCGTTAAATTATCAATTAAATGCATTTCTGGATCCTAAACTAAGTTTTAATTAGTTTCTGGACCCAACCCAAACCTTGAGGACTAATTTTCAAATATATTTTTTTTGAAAAGTATTATATTTTTTCCTTCCTTCTTTCCCCTGTCGATCTCTGCGGCGACCTCCTCCCCCTTCATTCTGTTTTGATTAATTCAATCCCGTAAATCATGATATTTGTACTATTCCGTAATCTCTGCTAATCATAATCTAAATTAACATCATGTAACAGCCAGTCAATCGAATTATTATAAATAAAATCGCAAGAACTATGGCCGCAGATCAGTTTTGATCTCGTTAGCCTATAAATATGAGCCTAAAGTGTAATTAAGCGAGAACACACTATCCTCTAACTATTCCGAAGCAAATCCCTCATCCAATCATAACCCTAAAGCTGTTTATGATCGTTTTTAGATTCTTTGTCAAGACGAAATCCTAGTCTATCAATCTCGTTTAATTCGTCATCATGTGTAACGTCCGTAGATTTCCAATAAAAGATTTAGCCTTGTAGTGATTGCGTACACCTTCGGGCTTAACCCGGCATTCTTCCGAGAGCTCCTTTCCACCCCGTAAACGTATCTTTCTAAACTTTTCGTGCAAGTTCAACTCTTATTAAAGTGGAGGGGCCAAAATGTTTTATTGTTATTATATTTTATATAAAAAAAAATTTTAAACCCTAACCCTAGCACACTTCCGATTGGCGCCTCCCCCACCCCCCTTTCCTCTTCGTTTTGCGTGCAATCAGCCACCGTCCAGTCGTCCAAACTTCAATTCCAGGTCGGTATTATATGTATACAACTCTTTTTCACCTTAATTCATCCTTATGGCGCGTTTATTCGTCGAAATTCGGTTGTTTTTAGGCTTGTCGGGTGGCTGTCCAATTGGGCAGTTTCGGGGCTGTTTCGGCTAAGGTTTTGCACCACAAACTTCCTAGGTATGTCACTTACAACATACTAAAATTTCATGGGTAATGAAGGTGTTTAGGTCAGTCAATCGATTTTAGTTCGAAAACTAGGGTTTATCGGGTGTAGGATTGGCAATTGTTGAGTTTGATGCGTTAATCGATCGGATGACCGACCGAATCAGTTTGTACAACCCTAAGGGGGTTTTGGGGCTGTGGGAAAATTATTTTTTTGATGCTCGGGGTTATTTTGGTTGGTGCTTCACCAATCGAGTCGGCGGTGCACGAATTTTCGTTTAAATGTTAATTTGAGACTTGTAAAAAGGAACCGTCAACCCTATCAACTCGGGTGACATAATTTTGATGTAAGAAAAGGTTAAGATGGGAATTGGGTCCATTTGGGGCTGATTCGTTTGACAATTGGTTTTAATATTTATTACGCGCGTTTTCGACTCGATTTGACTACCGGCGAGTGAGTTGTGCATCATGGTTAGCCCCGGCCATAATCGTAGGGTGGATTTGGTTAGTTGAAGGTTTTAGGGCTGAGGTAAGGTAATTGGGTGGGGGTTGGGCCTCGGCCCAAGTTTTTGGGCCTTGGGCCAAGCTGTTGGGCCTTGGGCCAAGTGTTGGGCCTTGGGCCAAGCTGTTGGGCCTTGGGCCAAAGTGTTGGGCTTGAGCGGCCCATTAGGCAAGTGTGTTCTTGCGGTCTAGTTTAGTAACGTGTTGTGTATAATTTACAGGCCCTTGTTTGTGATTGTGCACTTAGGGATTTCCTAGCTCGTTGCAGGTATTCGATTGATTCAGGTGAGTTCATGATGCCCTTTTTACTCTTTTTACGTTTTGGGCTAGCATACACACCGAAATACAATTTTAAACGATTTTACTCGTTACAACGATTTGAATGGTTTTACATGGCCTCACTCGTAATGGTGCTGTTATTTACTCTGAACTGGTTTTAAATAAAGTGAATTGTTTGGTTTAAAATTTTTGTGAATTTGCGGACGTGATTACCAGCTGTAGGATTCCCAGGATTCGGGGTCTTACATCATGAAAGGTAATAGTTATATGGGTTAGGGTCGGTTTTTGATGCTCAATGAAAACCCTCTGTAAATTTTAATCGAAAGAGGGTAAAGCGTCTTCAATTTGGGATTTGTATGAATTAGGGTTTATGTTAATTGGGAAAACTATATGCCATACTGAATATAAAAAAATGTAATCAAACTTATAACAAATATCTCATTAGTTCAGTTGGCCAATGCACCATGTTAAAACTCAAACCGGCCAGCGGCTTAGTGTTAGAGCATAATGTCTATTGCTAGGGTCTTAGATGTATTAGATATGATTGTGTAGAGCTAAAATGTCAAATGTATAGTTTGAGTTTAAAGGTCAACGCATAAGTCTTCAAGTCAACGCATATTATATGGGTGTATATGATGTACGTCGTATATCATATACGGTCTTGATGAGCTTGTTCATGTTTCCTATAAATAGGAGACTTATGCGTTATTATGTAGACTTTTGGTGAATGTTAGAGTGAGAGAGTAGAGAGAGAAAGTTGCTACAAAGTCATATCTTGTAATCTTTGAAGTTATCAATGAAGAGAATGCTTAATGTTTACTTGTGTTGTTTACTCTCAATGGATTCCGCACTTTGAGATATAAGCTGTAACATCTACAGATCCTAATTGTTGAATACATCAGCATGTCAACCCAATTTCAAGTGGTATCAGAGCTTAATGGCTTGTTACTAGCTTGAACATCACAAGTTTTCAAGGTGTTTGTCTCTATCTACAATTTCAACCGTCAAAAGTTCTTCAAACTCTCACAGTACGTTCTATACACATCCATGACAAACCCTACCAAAATTCACTCAATTCCTTCATCATTTGCATCCTCAAATTCCAAAATCATTAAAATGGAAATTTTCACCGTATATGTCATGACTGCGTATATGTTCTTCACGTATAACATATACGCCGCATATGTTATAAGGTAACCACTTATACGTTGACCTCATACATATATGTTGACCTTTCTTCAAAACATATACGTTGACCTCATTTGACCAAGACTTATACGTTGATATTTCTTGGAGTTCAAACATATCCATTGACCAGAGAAGATATACGTTGACTGTGATCAAAATGGAAAACCTAGGTGCTTTCAATCACAGCCGTCTGTTTTACTTCAGAACATTAATTTGGAGAATGAGATAGGTACAGCCAATAAGCCTCCTAAGCTTCTTAGGATGGAAGATTATCCTCGTTGGCCGACAAATTTGAGACGTATGTTCAGGCATTGTACGACGAAACATGGACTGCCATTGAGGAAGAATACATTATCCCTAAGAATGAGAATGGAGAAAATTATAGATTATCTCAGATTGCTGATGCTGATAAAGATTCATTTCTTAAAGAGAAGAAGATGTTGAATCTATTTCAACAGTCCATCAAAGCTAAGATCTTTCAACTTTTGCAACACAAGGGTTCTTGCTACTCTATTTGGGAAGCATTGTTGAATAAAGATCGTGGAAATCCCGACATGAGAAAGAGAAAAATTGCTTTGCTGAAAAAAGAATTTGACATATTCGCTCAAGTTAAGGGTGAATCATTTGCTCAATTGATTGAAAAAATACTGCTATCTAGTGAATGAGATGAAGAGACTAAAGATTGACAAGCCTGATTATGAGTACATAGATAAACTTGCAGATGCTTTACCTGAAGAGTGGGGTACTTTCATAATGATTCAACAATCTAATCCCATTGCTTATGCTCGTTTGAACCTTGCAAGTTTTATTGAGAAACTTGAAGCTCATGATCTGGAGCTAAGAAAGAAACAAAAGATGAAATCCACAGCTATATCACAAGATATGGGTTTGTATTACAAAGGCTCTAATTCAAGTGTTGTTACTCAAAATCCCAAGATTCCTACTGCATTTTATGCTGAGTCAATCAGTCAAGCTTGTGTTACAAATGCCACTGCTACTCCTCAGTACAGTAGTTGTTATACAGGAACAATCCCTAGTGCTCAAGCCTCTAGTTCAAAGGAAACTGATGTTATCCAATGCAACATTGCAGTAAATCTGAAGAATACTAGAAACATGACCACTGACACTATCAAGGAACACATGGTTTTTCTAGGTTCTGTTCTAGAATCATATGAGTGTTTGGTGGCGGGTCGCATTGGAAATTATAATATGACTAAAGAAGATTATGATCAGATTGACCTAGAGGAAATGGAGATGATTGACATAAGATGGTGCATAGCTAGTGTGATAAGAAGGGCACAAATATTCAAGGAGATAACTGGTCGGAATGTGCTTGATGGTACAACTTCTAAATTAGGCTTTAACAAGTCTAAAGTTAGATGTTTTCGTTGCAAAGAGAAAGAACATATCAAGAGGGAATGTACTAGCAAGATTGTTGATGATAATACTGCTAATCCTTTTGGACGAGATTACTATAAACAAGCTATATATCATCACCCAGAGGGAGAATCATCGAAGGGGAAGAAAAATTCTGAAGCATCAACCACGCAGCAAAAGGCAGCTACAGCCCAAGTTGATAAAGGTTTTAATTGGAGTTCGGTATTCCAAGCTAATGTAGCTCAAGTGGTTGACGAAGACAAACAAATGGTTAATGATGAGAATATGGGAAAGATAAAAAGTATGGTTAAAGATAAGGATGAAGTTGAGACTCAAGAGTCTAATGATGTAGTTGAGGACAAGAATGTGGATGAAGATAGCAACAATGAGAAGGAAGTTGTTTGTGATACTTCTGATGATGAATTTCCTCGAACCTATGATAAATTCAAGAAGTTCCTTCTAATTATCTTATCTCATTATTTTCTCCTAATATTGTTGAAAGTTTTGCAGGTTGGTTTTATGAGGAGGATGTTCCACAAGGAAAAATTTATTTTGGTGTGGAAGAAAATGATGAAATTTCAGACGTCATCAAATCAGAAGTTGAGGAGGAGATTGTTTCTGTTGATGAAAAGATGGCTGAGAATAAGGTTGTTGAAGGAGTGGTAGAAGAAATCACTGATGATGACTCAGAAACAGCAAGTGAAGAAGCCATTGATCAAGCATTCATGGCCAATGAGGTAATTCTAAACTCAAATTTAGGTGAAAAATGCGAATTACATTGCTTTGAATGTGATTTCAAAAATCTAGAAAACAAAGAATTAAAGAAACACTATGATAAATCTTTGGTTGATTTTAATGTTGTTAATGAGGCCTATATGAAGCTTCAATCGTGTGAAAAGGGTCTTTGGGTAAAGATTTTACAAAACCAAAAGACAATTTCAATGCTTAAACACACGGTTGAAGACAAACAAATTGCCATTAATAGACACATTGATGAAAACGCAGCACTCAAACTTGAGCTTCAAACACTCAAGATTGAGACTGAACGAGTTAACTTGAAACTGGTAAGCTATGCTGCGTCGTCATATGTACTTGATCATATTATCCCCAAAACATCATCAAAGAGTGAGGATAATGACTCCGAGAACTTAAGAGAAAATTATCATGTTGTGCCTCCACCTTTGGGGAATGACTATGTTCCAAAGAAACCAAAAGGTTTGAAAAAGGCACTCAATGTGGAAATCAATACACCACAGCATGATAGTTCTAAATTTGTTGAACATGAGAGTTCTGGTTGTGATTCTGCAACTGGAATAAAAATGGCAGAAGATGTGTTGAATGAGGAAGGTGTTAAAACTCATGGGTTGGGTAATCATAAGAGTGATTTGGATAAACAAAAGAAAAGAGATGAAAACTTGTGAAGATTTGCAAAAACAAGTTTCTATAACAAGCTGTCACACCCCAACCTAAGGCGGAAATGTCAGGGCGTGATCCGATTGCTCACAGCTCGAAGATACTATCATAAATAAAATGTGACAATATCTAATTAATTATTTTAATTCAAATGTGCACACAATAATCAAATACAACAAAACAATTCAAATAAATAAATACAATCAACTAAATTTAAGTTTGTCTTCAATATAACCTATGGTCTTGACTAAATATCCATACTTCAATCTAAGCAACCTGCATATGCGTAGAAAATGGAGTTTTGTCAACAAACATGTTGAGTGAGATGATCACCAATTTTTAAACATTAAATATATATATATAGTTGATAAATGATAAATGCGCAAATCAACCATGTGATAATAATCAATCGAATCATAACAAACATGCATATAACCAAATCATGTGTGCCAATGAAATCGTTGCCAAGGGAATTGGGCATTGATTACAATGACTAAGGTTGTCGTTTTACCTTTGCCAAGAGAATCGGGCTCCGGTTACTAAGACGGTCGTATGATCATACTAGTGAGAACCCTCTACAAGGAGATATGTTGGACCTCTCCGAAACGTTATCAAGTAAACAATTAAACATGTAGCAACTAGCAAATAGCATTCAACTGGTATTCACACAATGATTATATTTGCGATTTTGTGTGTATATATATAGATAGAAAATATGAATAAGTATGCATATGTTCCCAAAACATTTGAAAACAGTAGATAAAAAGGGGAATGATCAAACTCACCTTAGACGGAAGGTAGGTGATTAATAAATTCGACAAACGAACTAATGATTTAAGCGAGTCGTCCAATACACGTCCAACGAGATTAATGATCAAAAATTGAAACTTCGTGATATGAAACTATAAATAAAAACGAGCTTAATGCCGCTGGAATCAATCCAAACGGATGAGTAGAACGCTAGTTATGTTGAATTTAATGTTTAAACGAGTCGAGTCTGACCAGAATCCGAACTTCGAGTCGGGAGTCGGGTTTTGGGCAGAATCCTTAAAATTTAATTACGAGAAGAAAAGTCTTCTGGACCGAACATTGAATCCGACCAGAAGTATGAGAAAACAAGAAGTCAAAGTTGTTGACTATTTTATCCTTTATCGGGTTTTAATGCAATTGATCAGTCAATATGTAAGGCCCCGTTCCCGGTAACCCTACTTTGGCGTTGGATTTACTCATAAACACAGTTATAAAATCGGAGTTAATTAAAACTTTTTGCGGAATACTTAAAGTTTCATGCATCATATCACAAAACATCAAATCTTGTCTTAATACATATCATATAATTCGAAATACTTTCATCTCGAGATGCCAGTCTTCCAGTCCCTGCCACGTGCCATCCTCAAGCCAGCTCCTTCAATCTATTTACCTGCGTGAATACTAAAAGTCAGCTACGCTGAGTGAGTTCTAGTTAAGCAGGTAACATACATTTCATTCCAATTCTTACACGTTTACACATATACATATCCGAAGACGCATACCACATTTGCTCTTACATTCTTACTTCCATGCATTCATACTTATTCTTACTTTAGTTATTTTATACGTACATATCGTTCTACGTTTTAAAGAGCCTTTCGCCCTATAACCTTCGCATATATTATTAGGGTATGCAACCCTTTAACATTCGCATATATTATTAAGGTATGCAACACTTTAATTCTTCGCATATATTATTAGGGTATGCAACCCTTTAGTTCTTTGCATATATTATTAGGGTATGCAACCCTTTAACATTCGCATATATTATTAGGGTATGCAACCCTTTAATTCTTCGCATATATTATTAAGGTATGCGACCCTTTAACTCTAACTACATATACATCATGCATAGCATACATACTTTATACATATCATACATACCATTCATTAATTAAATCTTTCTTCTCTACCCCTTCATGCATACGTTTAACTCTTTCTATACTAATTAAGTATATCTACAAACATTCATATGGCATACTTTTACCACTTAAGGTAAGTGTATTAATTAGTCACATTGAGTATGCACATAGCCCCGAAAACATAACATACAAATGGGGCTAGAACTCACCTGGGTCCTGTTTCTCTCTGAGTTAAGTGTAATGCCCTTCCTTAGCTGTGCACGGCTAACTGTGTGACAAGGCATGAGTATCAATTATCTATCTTAACAACTTATTACATCTAGGTGAATGAAACCTTCAACTAATGGGGATCCGGGGGCAGCGCCCCTGGTAGCGGGGCCTAGGGGCGGCAGCCCCTAGCAGGGTCTAAGGGGCAGAGCCCCTAGCTGGGGTCGATTTTTCGCTTCGCATGGCCTTTTTCGCTTCACATGCTTTTCTGCTTCGCATGGCCGTGCGATGCGAAATTCTTGGATTTCGCATGGCAAGCGATGCGAAGCCCTTTTTCATGCAATTAAGACCCGATTACCTTATTTTGTCGTTTTAGAGCCATCTTACCCCGAGACTCTTCCTTAGAACCCGTATTGGCCCTTTTTATGGGTCTCGAGTTGTACCAACTTCGTATACCCATGTTTCTCATGGTCCAAAAGTCACCCTTTTAGCTAA
Source organism: Bidens hawaiensis (assembly GCF_021521415.1). Lineage (NCBI taxonomy): Eukaryota > Viridiplantae > Streptophyta > Magnoliopsida > Asterales > Asteraceae > Bidens > Bidens hawaiensis. Next base: position 1,488,679 of record NW_027491410.1, read on the forward strand.
ACATGCACCCAAGAGGTTATAACTCACCAAGTTTATGTTTTTCTTACATTTTACAACCTGATCTACCACCCTATCAGTTTGCATGTCGAAACCGACTTAAAACTTAACCTTTTACCCAAAACTCACCTTCGCTTCTTGGGTTCGGTTCAAATCTGGACAAACCCAAAGATCTGGACGTGTTTCTTGTTGCTTGAAGATGTTAAACATGAGATTCCACCCTTCTTTGGCTCGGATTTAGATCCGGGTTTGTGGGAAAGAAAGTGTGTTCCTGAGTGTGTGTGATGGTGGAAAGAAATGGAATGAAGAAGAGGTTGGGGTATATATAGGGGTCCAAGGCCCCACCACCCACTTCCTTTTCCAACCAAAACCTTATCCAAACATAAACACGCACACAATTAAACTAATGACACACAGCTAATAATAAACTTTCTGTTATTTATTATTCTTAGAAAAAGCGGATGTTACACAATACCCTTCAATCTCAGAAATTGATTGAAGGTTATTGACTAGGGAATATGTATGAAAAATTTTACAGTTTACAACTTACCCGAAAAGTGAAAGGATCAAGAGATATAACGAGTCAAAGATCAACGTATAAGCAAAGTTAAACGTCAAGGCTTGTGTCTTTAACGAATATGCATAAACCGAAGGGTTTGAGAATGAGCAGAGGTAGGTGATGGCAGGAGGAGATATAGTAGGGTTAGGTTAACGTTTATAGCTGGGAATTATGATATGTTTATATAAGAATAGCTAAAACGAACCAAATATGGGCTTTTTGGCCCGTTTAAGCAAGTATATGCGATTTAAGGAAAAAAATCTTTGATTTATTCACAAAGATCTGATCTTGGACAAGGGAAAACGAATTAGGAATGGTATTTTAGTTGTATGATGGTTACTTGGACCTTAATTCACTCTAACATGCCAAAAATAAACGATTTTATACCTTATACGAACTAGAAAACGAACTAAGGCTTAAACGATCTGTGCAGGTACCCCGTCGCGCAGCGCCCTGGGCCACAATGGGGAAAGTTTCATTTTTTTGCAATTTTAGTCCCTGTAGTTTGATATTTGGTCCATTATTGAACTTTTTATGTTTTAAATAAGGATTTAGACATTTTATGAAGTATGAGGGGTATAAATTGAACATTAGAAACTTAAATATATTATTTTTGTTTAATAATGAAAATCTAAATTATTCCCGGTCGGTTTAAACGTAAACGAAAAATCCGAAATGTTACAGTCTTCCCTACTTTAAGGAATTTCTTCCCGAAATTAAGGAAAACCAAACATCATCGTTTTGAAAACAAATTAAACTTTTTAAAGAAAATATCATAACGTAGAACTTCTTAATAACTGAAGCAACGCTTCAAATGGCAATCAGATAAGGACACTTATATATAGGATGTACCAGCGACGTATCCACCATCTCCTTATCATCTCATCATTCGTACCGTTATCCAAGTTATCTTAGGTTTTAAATCATGACATATAATTGTACGTATTATGATTTCAATGCGAGGACTCGGATAATTATGTTCGTGACCATAATTACTCTTATCGTCGAATGGTACGCATAACTCATTTCATCATGTGGGTTATAAAACTTTGAAAATAAAATTTTAAGAGAAAACAATTGTTTTTGTTAATTTCTAAATATAATTTCAAATTATAATTAATAAATGTTCTATTTGAATTAAATAAACCATGAGATTTCGAAAATCTCGTTTACTTTTAAAGTAAAATTTTTGAAAATTTAAGAAAATAGATTTGGTGAAACAGATGTTATTGTGATAATCGAGATTAAGGAAATGAGATGGAGATACAAGATCATAATTGATTAATCTTTGATAAAGGAATTTTATCCACGGGATAAATTACGCAAAGGTTTAATTTATAACAAATAGTTAAATTTTTAGGTTTTTGGTTGATTTACATTTTCAGGTTTTTGGTTTTTGATAAAGGAATCCGACCAGAACTATGATAAATCTTTGGTTGATTTAAATGTTGTTAATGAGGCCTATATGAAGCTTCAATCGTGTGAAAAGGGTCTTTGGGAAAAGATTTTACAAAACCAAAAGACAATTTCAATGCTTAAACACACGGTTGAAGACAAGCAAATTGCCATTAATAGACACATTGATGAAAACGCAACACTCAAACTTGAGCTTCAAACACTCAAGATTGAGACTGAACGAGTTAACTTGAAACTGGTAAGCTATGCTGCGTCGTCATATGTACTTGATCATATTATCCCCAAAACATCATCAAAGAGTGAGGATAATGACACCGAGAACTTAAGAGAAAATTATCATATTGTGCCTCCACCTTTGGGGAATAACTATGTTCCAAAGAAACCAAAAGGTTTGAAAAAGGCACTCAATGTGGAAATCAATACACCAAAGCATGATAGTTTTAAATCTGTTGAACATGAGAGTTCTGGTTGTGATTCTGCAACTGGAATAAAAATGGCAGAAGATGTGTTGAATGAGGAAGGTGTTAAACCTCATGGGTTGGGTAATCATAAGAGTGATTTGGATAAACAAAAGAAAAGAGATGAAAACTCGTGAAGATTTGCAAAAACAAGTTTCTATAACAAGCTGTCACACTCCAACCTAAGGCGGAAATGCCGGGGCGTGATCCGATTGCTCACAGCTCGAAGATACTATCATAAATAAAATGTGACAATATCTAATTAATTATTTTAATTCAAATGTGCACACAATAATCAAATACAACAAAACAATTCAAATAAATAAATACAATCAACTAAATTTAAGTTTGTCTTCAATATAACCTATGGTCTTGACTAAATATCCATACTTCAATCTAAGCAACCTGCATATGCGTAAAAAATGGAGTTTTGTCGACAAATATGTTGAGTGAGATGATCACCAATTTTGAAACATTAAATAATAGCATATATATATATATATATATATAGTTGATAAATGATAAATGCGCAAACCAACCATGTGATAATAATCAATCGAATCATAACAAACATGCATATAACCATGTGTGTATATATATAGATAGAAAATATGAATAAATATGCATATGTCCCCAAAACGTTTGAAAACAGTAGATAAAAATGGGAATGATCAAACTCACCTTAGACGGAAGGCAAGTGATTAATAAATTCGACAAACGAACTAATGATTTAAGCGAGTCGTCCAATACACGTCCAACGAGATTAATGATCAGAATCTGAAACTTTGTGATATGAAACTATAAATATAAACGAGCTTAATGCCGCTGGAATCAATCCAAACGGATGAGTAGAACTCTAGTTATGTTGATTTTAATGTTTACACGAGTCAATTCTGACCAGAATCCGAACTTTGAGTCGGGAGTTGGGTTTTGAGCAGAACCCTTAAAATTTAATTACAAGAAGAAAATTCTTCTGGATCCGAACATTGAATCCGACCAGAAGTATGAGAAAACGAGAAGTCAAAGTTGTTGACTGTTATACCCTTTATCGGGTTTTAATGCAATTGACCAGTCAATACCCTTCAGTCTCAGAAATTGATTGAAGGTTATTGACTAGGGAATATGTATGAAAATTTTTACAGTTTACAACTTACCCGGAAAGTGAAAGGATCAAGAGATATAACGAGTCAAAGAACAACGTATAAGCAAAGTCAAACATCAAGGCTTGTGTATTTAACGAATATGCAAAACCCGAAGGGTTTGAGAATGATCAGAGGTAGGTGACAGCTGGAGGAGATGTAGAACTATGACCAATAGAGTCAGACACTTAGCTACATCCGCACGCAAAAGGAATGTGGTTCTGGTTGAGGCTTTTTTTTTCCTTATTAGTAAAGGGGGCTAGGGACGTTCGCGGAGTCTGTGCCTTCCGTACCACCGAAAGGTCGTTCTTGGGTTAGGTTAAGGTTTACAGCAGGGAATTATGATATGTTTATATAAGAATAGCTAAAACGAACCAAATATGGGCTTTTTGGCCCGTTTAAGCAAGTATATGCGATTTAAGGAAAGAATCTTTGATTTATTTACAAAGATCTGATCATGGACAAGGGAAAACGAATTAGGAATGGTATTTTAGTTGTATGATGTTTACTTGGACCTTAATTCACTCTAACAAGCCTAAAATAAACGATTTTATACCTTAAACGAACTAGAAAACGAACTAAGGCTTAAACGATCTGTGCAGGTACCCCGTCGCGCCGTGCGGCCACCTAGGGTGGTCCCGTCGCGCAGCGCCCTGGGCCACAATGGGGAAAGTTTTGTTTTTTTGCAATTTTGGTCCATGTAGTTTGATATTTGGTCCATTATTGAACTTTTTATTTTTTAAATAAGGATTTAGACATTATATAAAGTATGAGGGGTATAAATTGAACATTAGAAACTTTAATATATTATTTTTGTTTAATAATGAAAACCTTAATTATTCCCGGTCGGTTTTAAACGTAAACGAAAAATCCGAGATGTTACACAAGCAATCTTCACGTGTTAATCAATTTCAAGAGAAAAAGATAAAGTTTGTAATTAGCAAAACTTCAGAGTCTGAAAAGGAAATTCAATTCAGAAAACAGTCAAATGATGAATTTTATCGTTTGAAAGCTGAACTTGATCATGTCGAATCAACATCTCAGATCAATAAGTTTACTGATAGGAGACGTTGTTTTGGTTGCAATGAGGTTAGACATTTGTTTTACGCTTGTCCTAATCGATAAAAACAAGATCACATGTCTAGTCAAAAATCTCAAAAGATTGTGAACAAAAGACCTGGATTAGGTTATTTGTGTGATAAGAAACCAGGCTGTGTCATTGAAAATGTGAAAATTCTAAAAAGAAATAAGTCAGTGAATGCTAAGAGGATTGTTCAAAATGATGGGTTAAAATCAACAATTTCAAAAATAGTTCAAACATCATTTTATAAAAAGAAACAATCTGTTGGTCAAAATTGGGTACCAAAATCTGTTGTTAAAAAGCCTGAGATTACTGTGACTCCTATCAATCCAGCACTTATGGTCGAAGAACCAGTTGTCGACTTGGGCAGAGATGATAATGATTTGAAAACACCAGTGGTGAAACAATCGCTTCAAGTACAAGTGCCACATGTTTCACCAAAGCCTACTAAAGTTCATGATTTCAGTTTACCATCTCTGGATGCAAGTTGTTTTGGTGATTTTCCTACTTTTCATGATCATGATTCATTAAAGGTTGCGGTTACCGAGCAAGGAATAAGGATTGACAGTCTAGTAATGGAGAATGAAAGGTTGAGGAATGAAAATGCAGAACAAAAGCAAATTATTGATGATGGTGAATTGAGGAGAAAACAACAGGCTGATTTGTTAAATCTTCATATGTGATACTTTGCAATATTGGAAGATAAACTGGGAATTAATCTGGTTGAGGAACTTGGAAAGTCAAAAGATAAAGTGTTCACCAGGGTATATGGTGGTGAAGCTCTGTCTGAAGAAAGTAATTTCATAATACAGTATGATCAAGACCGAGTTGAAGCTAAAGGGAAAGGGAAGATTAATGAACCAATAGTTCATTTTTGAAATTCCAGAGGTTGGTGAATCATCATCAGGGTTTGTTCATGAAACAGAGCTAGTGATTGAACAAATAATTACTGAACCAGTAATAGAACAGGTTATAATTGAACCAGTTGTTGCAGAATCTGTTAAACCTGATGAGCCAGAAAAGGAAGAAGAAAAAGAAGATGAAGAATTATTGGATTATGGTGATTCTCCTGAGGATGATGATCATAATGATGATCCAAGTACTTATGGTGGTTTGGGTATAAAGGTTGGTGCTGGAATAAGTGGAAGTACTAAAACTGTGATTGAGCCAGTAAATGAAGTTGAACCTGCTCAAGAGACTACTTATTCAGGTGGTAATGTTGATGAGCATGAGATACTAGATGTAGATCCCATTGCTTATAAGCCTCCAGTGAGATTTTCATCAACTAGAGAGGAGTTAGAAGAAGGTGAGATCGAGGTTACTCGTGCTGATTTGGCTAGAATGCTAAATATCACAAAAGAAGAGTTCAAGTTTGATTTTGAGAAGGATATGGGATTAGTTGAAGAGAATGTGTTAGTGAATGAACACATTGTTGAGGAAGAATTGGACAAGGAGACGGTAACGTATGTAAATGTTAATAATACAGTGTTTCTAGAGTTCGATGAAGAATTTGATGAAGAAATTGAAATGATTAGTCAAGAATTTGATGATCAAGGTAATCCTATACCTGCTAAAGACAATCCAACTGAAGAAGCTGAGGTAAAAAGTCAAGAGCAGGAGGAATGGTTTGAAAGGAAGAATATTGAACCGAAGCGTATATACTTGAATCCAGTCAAGTATTATAAGAAGAAAGAAAAAGAGCTGAAATTGGGTAAGGTGGCGAGTATTGCGTATCTACCCAAGATAAGGAAAATTGCTATTAGAAGAACATACGGCGTGCAATACTTTGATAGCCTATGTGAGTTAAAGTCTTTACCATTGATGGACGTAGTGGATATTGTTGATAAAGAATTGTTGAACTATCCTAAACGTGGAATGGTGAAAGGTATCTGGGAGTTTATTAAACGTCAAGCTAAGTGCAGATTTAGAAGCTGGACTCCTCAAACTCCATATCTTCATGTTTCTAAAGTCAAGAAAGATCCTGAAACGGATGATTTCGTGATGACCTGGAGGTACAAGCAACCAAAAACTCTAAAAGTGATTCCAATGTACCCAATGGAGCAAGACTTTCATGTGTATTTTCGCTGGTGGTATTATGATGAGAACCACGGAGAAGCTTAAATTGTGTTAAACCGAGATGGTGTTTGGGATGTGATCGATGTGATCGATCCGATATGGTTAGTGAATTGTTCAGAGAAGGACATAGAGACATTGCATAAACGCAAGATTCAAGTGTTACGAGATAAACATCATGCGTCTGCTATGCAATACCAAAAGGTGATTAAAATTTGTTATAAGTATAAAATTCGTTATGGAGAAGTCTGGAAGAGCAAATGGTTTGAGTTTGGTGAAGAGGAAGCACAGAAGGAGAAAGAAAGAGAGGAGATAAAAAAGAAGATACGGATTGCTGCATTAAAAAGATTTCAATACAAAGGAGTTGGAGTATCTATTCCAACTAATCAGAATCCCTCATCTAAACTTTCATGGGATGATATGAGGAGGGAATATAGAGAAAAGACTTTTAAAAGGAAAGTCTGAAGACAGAAGATCGAAGACCTAGCAACATCCAAGGGGGATTTTTTTAGAGCATAATGTCTATTGCTAGGGTCTTAGATGTATTAGATATGATTGTGTAGAGCTAAAATGTCAAATGTATAGTTTGAGTTTAAAGGTCAACGCATAAGTCTTCAAGTCAACACATATCATATGCGGCATATATGATATACGCCGTATATCATATACAGACTTGATGAGCTTGTTCATTTTTCCTATAAATAGGAGACTTATGCGTTATTATGTAGACTTTTGGTGAATGTTAGAGTGAGAGAGTAGAGAGAGAAAGTTGCTACAAAGTCATATATTGTAATCTTTGAAGTTATCAATGAAGAGAATGCTTAATGTTTACTTGTGTTGTTTAATCTCAATGGATTCCGCACGTTGAGATATAAGCTATAACATCTAGAGATCCTAATTGTTGAATACATCAGCATGTCAACCCAATTTCAGGCAGGTTCGACCCCCTGGTCCGGTTTTATTTATTTTTTTGTAGTTAATTTGTTTTCTTGTTTTAATAAAAATTATTAACTAAATTATATAAAAACCCTATATTGTTTACACTAGTTTAAGCGAACCAAACCCCGATAAATTTCCAGAATAAAATTTCGAACTCATATATTTAAATATATAAACATATATAATCTTTTATATCTATACAATTTTTTTACCTAAACAATAACAAAGATAACAATAATAATAATAATAATAATAATAATAACGATAATAATAACAATAATAATAAATGTGTTTCTTATCTTTCTTTTCTCGTTTAATGAAACCTCGTAAAACTATTATAGAGCACATATTTTAAATGTTTTTTTAACAAACAAGTATGACTTTTTTTAATTATTTATTTTCCCTATTAATAAAATTTAATAACATCTTCATCAATATTCTATGAACTACAACTAATACATAAACCCCAAGACCGTTATAAACCCTCCCCTTGTGTCTTGTTCGTTTATTTCGTTTAGGTATTTATTTTATTTACGCTTTAATAATTAGGACAAATTGTCGGGAATTATCGCGGGACCAACTAGTTTGCTATAATCTTAACCGTCTCGTTACCGTATTCCTCATTCCAAGTGAGTTCTTCATAACCTCATTTTTAGCGCTTTATAATGTTTTGGGGTGTAGCACACCACAAGTTTTTCTTTTGTTAGTTATACGCTTGTTTATAGATCAATTCACTTATATCGTACATGTTAATATTATTCGTGCATATTATTTATGATTATACGTGAACTTGCTTGCAACGTGTTTATTGTTTTATTGGTGAAAGCTAGGCAAACGCAAACGCCTACACATAGTAGGAGGGTCTGAAGGGACGTAGTTGAGTCGTCTAACGTTACGACTTCGGTTGTTTACGTAAGGTGGTTATCATTTCCCCGACTTCAACGGCTTCGGCTAAATGAATGGGAGGACGACACTATTTGATTTCATTTACTTTACGCTTGAATATTATTGCATGACGATCGTTGAATCACGAGTTTTTATATATATGTATACGTAAAAACTTATGAAAATTCACCAACATAATTGTTGACAAAATATATTATATTCAACGTGTTACAGGTTGAATCGATGGTGTGCTAAAGACGGAGATCATTAGTATACCTTAGGATATTTGAAATAAAGAACTTATTTACTTTTCGATGAAGTGTTATTGTTTTCTTTTATTTATGAACAATGTGTGTACTTTTGATGATATGAAATGAATTAAATATAATTATTGTCGCTTTAATAGAGTTACGAGCTTATGAGTGATCTGTACGTTACACCCGGGCGTATTCCGCATAAAGTCGGGGTGTTACAAGCTATATGCTGGTGAACACGTTATCTCGAAAATATTTTTATATGAACACACACACACACACTCTCTCTCTCTCTCTCTCTCTCTCATGAATCTTGTTCTACGATCTAGTCGACGGTTCATATGAACCGTCGAGTGGATCTAGGGTTTGGTGATATCATCTTTAGTTGAGGATTCCTGTTATTGTTATCGTTTTGAATATCTGATATTTTAGAAACATCATTATTATGTGTTTTAGTTTTAGATTTGTACAGTTTTTAATCATAGAAAATATCAGACTTTCTTAAGTCCGGATGACTGGGTTAGAGGTTGTGTTGGGTCACAAAATTGTACAGATGTGAAATTCGAGTATAGGCGACTCAGTTCAAAGGAAAAGAGAAAGATTATGAACAATTAGGACATTCTAGTCGCATCGCTTGTAAATTGGAAACAAATCGCATGGAAAGTTCAAGTCGCATGCGAGTTCAATCGCATCGCATGAGTCATGCGATGCAACTGAAAGATACCATGCGATGCGAATTCTTTATGCGATGCATTTCTTTTCCTTGCTATGTGATTTGTTTATACTTAGACATTTTTCAGAAACCTTGGACAGTTTGGACTAAAAGGACTATAAACCTTCTGTAACTCTATATAATCTTATAAAAATGATAATCACTATAAAATATGATTAAAATCATATAAGTACCGACTTAAACAATTAATTATCTACAATTAGTAATATACCTCATTACTAAATTATGTATATATTTATTAAATGTGTATATTATGTATATATTTATTATATCTTATACTTGGTTTTTCTTTATAATGATGTTCTAATGATCTTTGTGTTTAATTTTCAGCAACATAACTTATATTCTCCACTTGATTTTCCAAAAAAGAAGAAGAATAGGGTTTTCATGTCTATGATCAAGGGTCTTAAGCAAACTACATTATTGCACGCTATTACAGCCAACCCGGCTATTCATGGTGTCTTGGACAAACACAAATGGCTTAAAGGACTCGATATTTCTAACCACAAAGGTTGCTAGGAAGAGCCTAACGATTAGAGAAGAGGATATCAAATGAGCTCTTAACATCAAAAATGCTTCAGATTATCATTTTGGAAAAGGTGACCGGGAAGTTTTGAAGCCGTTTGCGAGGAGATAGGATACGATATCTTGTGGAAGACTTTGGAGAAGAGGCACCTCCCACCGTACAGGAGACTACTATTTCACGTTTTTGTACACTATCTGTCCGATCTTAAAGACGGTTTCGATCCCCTAAGGACAGACTGGGTGGGAGTGTTCGCCGCAATGACATACCGGGTGCAATTTAACTATTCGAGGCTGATTTTTTTATGCATGATTGCCAACTCCTCAACTAATAGCATCTGGATGATGTATTCTAGATTCGTCCAGATGTTGTTGGATGACATGATGCCAGACACCCCGAGACCCAAGTATGCTGTCAAAGTAGATGAGAAGGGTGAAGAGTTGCCTCTGTCAGAGCCATATCTTGTGAAGATGGTTAAGCAGACGGTGTTCAATGCGAAGTTGAACACCTAGGGCAAAGGCTATGTATATAGAGGAGCTCTGCCGGGGAAGAAGTTTGGATTGTTTGCTGAGACAGAACCTGATGATACTGGTTCTGGTGATGAAAGTGAAGAGGTAATTGGTGTAGACGACGAGGAGACTAAAAGTGAGGAAGAGTCTGAGAAAAGGACACATATAGCCTCACCAACCACCTTAGCCCAAACCCCGACCATCGTTAAAGCCCTAAGGTCTTTCTAAGTGTTCATACTTCAACTTCAAATCAATAGCAACCTGCATATACGTAGAAAACAGAGTTTGCCAACAACACATGTTGAGTGAGTTTATCACCAGTTTTGCAATAAAATAATGTTAAGATAATAAATAAGAAAAATAATCAAAACGTAATAAATGCGGTAATGAAATCAAACCACGAGCAAATAAGTTGTCGATTAAACCATTGCCAAGCGAATCGGGCGATGGTAAATCAACCATTAGCAACTAATAATAATAAGACCATTGCAAAGAGAATCGGGCGGTGGTCAATGAGAACCCTCCACAAGGGGATATGTCAAACGAATGAACATAAATAAGTAAGCACATAACAAGTATATTTAATTAATCATACACAATTACACGCTTGCTATTTTATATATATATATATATATATATATATATATATATATATATATATAGTATGATATACGCATATGTCCCCAAAACATTGTGAAAATTGAGTAAAATAGGGGAATGATAAAACTCACCTTAGATTAAAGGCAAGTGATTAATAATTAAGATAAACGAACTAAAGATTAAGCGAGTCGTACACTATGTGTCAAACGAGATTAATGATCAGAACATGAAACTTTTAGATATGATAATATAAGTAAAACGAACTCATAGCCGCTGGAATCAACCCAAACGGACGTTTAGAACCCAAGTTATGTTATATTTTAAGATTTAAGCGAGCTGGTACTGACCAGAATCCGAACAGCGAGTCAGAAGTTGGGTTTTGGTCAGTAGCCTTAAAATTACGTTACGTGAATAAAAGTCTTCTGGACCAAACGTTGAATCCGAATAGAAGTATGAGAAAACGTAAAGTCAAACTTATTGACTATTTTGCACTTTATCGAGTTTTAAAGCGATTGACTAGTCAACACCCTTCAACCACCAATATTTATTGAACACTATTGACTAGGGAATATATATGAACGATTCCTATGTTTACAACTTACCCGAAAAGTGAAAGGATCAGGAGAAACGAAGAGTCAAAGATCCTAAAGCAAGCAAAGTCAACCGTCTTAACTTGTATCTTCAACAGTAACGCGAAAACCGAAGAAGATGGAGTATGGAAGAGGTAGGTGGACGGCTGGGATATGTGTATTAGGGTTTAGGGATGATTTGTGACCTAGAAATAATGATATGTTTATATAGGATACACTAAATCAAACTAAATATGGTAACTTACTCGTTTAAGAACCCAAATCTAGTGTTAATGATCAAATCAATGATATAAGCTGTAGATTTCGTTCTTGATCAACGGTTATGTATATGGACATGTATTTTAGTTATAGTAGTTTTCTTGGGGCATAATTCACTCGATTATGTCCTAAAATAAGCGATTTCAGGCCAAAAACGAACTAGAAAACTTATAACAACAAAACGAATCAACCCAAACGGACGTTTAGAACTCAAGTTATGTTATTTTTAAGATTTAAGCGAGCTGGTACTGACCAGAATCCGAACAGCGAGTCGGAAGTCAGGTTTTGGTCAGTAGCTTTAAAATTGCGTTATGTGAATAAAAGTCTTCTGGACCGAACGTTTAATCCGACAAGAAGTATGAGAAAATGTAAAGTCAAACTTGTTGACTATTTTGCACTTTATCAAGTTTTAAAGCGATTGACCAGTCAACAGCGTTCAACCACCGAAATTGATTGAACGCTATTGACTAGGGAATATATATAAGCGATTCCTATGTTTACAACTTACTCGGAAAGTGAAAGGATCAGGAGAAACGAAGAGTCAAAGATCCTAAAGCAAGCAAAGTCAAGTGTCTTAACTTGTATCTTCAACAATAACGCGAAAACCGAAGAAGATGGAGTATGGCAGAGGTAAGTGATGGCTGGGATTTGTGTATTAAGGTTTAGGGATGATTTGTGGCAGAAAAATAATGATATGTTTATATAGGATACACAAAATCGAACTAAACATGGTAACTTACTCGTTTAAGAACCCGAATCTAGTTTTAATGATCAAATCAATGTTATAAGCTGTAGATTTCGTTCTTTATCATGGGGTTAAGTATATGGACATGTATTTTAGTTAAATTAGTTTTCTTGGGGCTTAATTCACTCGATTATGTCCTAAAATAAGCGATTTCAGGCCAAAAACCAACTAGAAAACTTATAACAACAAAACAAATTTGTGCAGACCACCCATAGCGCCTCGTGGCCACCATGGGTGGCTGCCACCGCACGTCGCTCCGGGGAGGGGGAGGAGGAGTTTTGTTTTTGGTCAAGTTTGGTTCCTGTAGTTTGATATTTGGTCCATTATTGAACTTTTATGTTTTAAATAAGGATTTAGACATTATATAAAGTATGAGGGGTATAAATTGAATATTAGAAACTTAAATATATTATTTATGTTTAATAATGAAGATTTAAATTATTCCCAGGTCAGGTTAAACATAAACGGATACGGTTTGAAAATTCCGAAATGTTACACCCACCCACTTCCTCACCATTCAAATCACCAACATTTACATCACCTTTTAGAACTACAACTTTCTGGTCACAAACATTTACGACCTCACCTCCAGCCCAAACAACACAAACTTCCACCACAACCCAACCTGAAACCACAACCCAGACCAATCAATAACCCTACCCTTATCACCACCACAACAAACCATTCAGACCTCACTGTCGCCACCTATAACCACAACACAAACTGACCACCCTATTTCACCTGACCCACCCATTTCCTCACCATTTAAATCACCAACATTTACATCACCTTTAAGAACCACAACTTTCTGGTTACAAACATTTATGACCTCACCTCCAGCCCAAACAACACAAACTTCCACCATAACCCAACCTAAAACCACAACCCCAAACCAACCAATAGCCCTACCCTTAATCATAACCTCACCACTTCCTACCCAATCAATAACCTTATCAATACAAACCACAACTCCACCTACACAATCATGCACACCTCCTACCATCTCCAAACCCACATTCTTCACACCAAAACCCCTGTTTAGTGGGAAGTATAAAAAGTCCCCAGTGTATGTCGATCCTATCCTCGATAGGTTCGTCGCACTGGAGGAATAAAATGCCAAACGTGATAAATGGAAACATGTATTGCTTGAGTACGTTAAGGTTCAAAAGTAAAAAAAGGTAGAGGCTATGAAAGAAAAGGCGGGTTTGTTGGCACGTGTTGCCAAATTTGAGGAAGAGCGAGATCTGGATAAGGCTCTAATAGAGAGTCAAAGAGGGTGGATCGAGACCCTCAAAAAGCGAGTTGACAGTCAATAAAAGCTGCTAAATGATCAATCATTATCACTCGCTAGTTATCGTGTGGAGGGATCAAAGGTCGGGGAGAGGGTTACGACTTTGGAGAGAAGCTTGCCATCTGCCTCAGCTCTTCAAACGAGACTAGTTACCCATCTAAAGATGGCAGTGGATAAGTGGTGGACTGAAGAGGAGGCTATTGATGCTCGAGTGAAGATGTTGGAAAGCCAGCAAGGGACTTCTCAATCTATCAGCACTTTCATCTCTGAAAATACTGATTTCAAAACCGAGATTGAAGCCCTGAAGACCAAACTTGCCGCCCAAGATCATCTGAACAAGTTACAACTAAAGATAAATGAAGAAATGGAGAGAAAATATCAAGCAGCCTCGGAGTTGATCGGTATGCGTGACGATGACTTCAATACGCTCGAGAACCATCATGATTCTATGTTTGGTATGTAAGGCCCTGAACCCCGGGAACCCCACAGTTGGTATTCATACAAAATACTTAATAAAATATTTAAACTTGAAACCGGTTCATTCCATTAAAATAAACATCTCAGAGTATAATTCAGCGGAAAACATAAATAATAAAATAAGTTCCCAAAATCCCGGGAATATTTCCCTGAAACCAATTTAATTATATTTATAAAACTTTTTAAAAATAAAATGTTCAAAATAAGATCTTCCATCCACGTATGCCCTTCACCGTCCAAGTAGCTTCGTGCACGTCCAAGGATAAAGCATCCTCTTCCTAACCTGAAACTCACACTAACCTGCACACAAAGTCAGCTTGAGCTGAGTGAGTTCAAGTTTTAAATAAATAACATCAGTAAATAATAATCATGATAGTCATTGCAAAAGTTTAAAAGTAAAAAGAATACATCAGTTAAGCCATCATCATTGATAAATAATCATTCTCATACATATATATATAAACATCTTTATATGTACATCCCTAATAACATCAGGGTCGAGCAAACGTACAACCCAAACACGTAACATCAGGGTTGAGCAAACGTACAACCCAAACACGTAACATCAGGGTCGAGCAAACGTACAACCCAAACACGTAACATCTCATCAACGCATGCAAACACAAAGTAGGCATACGTAACATCAGTAGTCGATACGACTACAACATCGCCAAATATAGGCCATAAAATAATATATATATATATATATATATATATATACATACTATCACATCCCAAGGCCTACCATATACTAGCAAGCCTATATAAAATAGTTTAAACGTTTCATCAAGTAAAATCACTTAGGTGTGCATGCTAGCCCAAAACTTAAAAAGAGTTAAAAAGGGCATCATGAACTCACCTGACACGAGACACGGGTTCACCACGAGCTAGAGAATCCCTAAGTAATCCCAAGACTCAAACACCTGCCGGTTTACAATCAATCAATACTAATGACATCAAGATGACTCGCTTAACCTACGAGACGTTCTAACGGGATTCGGGTCACCGAAAGCCTCGACCTCATCAAATTAAATCACAACAGCCCCCGAGGCCTCACATTCACCAAAACGACCCTTAGACACTCCCGGGAATAAAGAATTCCCAAATTACCCCCCGGAAGCATTAGGTGATGCCAATACGCGCGTTTAAGAGTCTATTAGAACATTAACATCCAACTCAACCCCGTGTGGACCCAACACGATAAAATCACAGCCAAAAAGTCCACACGACGCTACACGAGTCAAATGGGTCGACAATTCGCAAGTACAATGCACCAACTACTCAATAAACGAAATTGCGCGTTGTACCGACCCGTTGGAGTAACCGACAACCAATTTAGCCCCATAACTTATAAAAATGATTTTTCAACAACCTGTACATCAAACCAAGTGTCCCCGAGCTGAATTGGTCATTAATCACTTCAACCCTCGCGTTAAACGCGCCAAAATACAATTCTAGTCAACCGAACATAACAATCAAACTTCAACTAGTTGACCAATCTAACGAACACCAATGAACACGATACTTAAGTATGTTATACTATACATACCTAGGAAAATTTCAGTGCAAAAACCTCAACCAAAGCAGTCCCGGAAATGCTCAATTGGACAGCCACCCGGTTAGCCTACAACAAGCCATTAATCGATCAATACGCGTAATATAAAGATCAATTAAGGTGTAAAAGACATGGGGAATCATAAAACCAACCTTGAATTGAAGTTTTATGGTTTAATCTCGGCTGCACAGAAGAAAAATCTCCAGGGGGGTTTCTGGTCTGATCGGCGCTGGTTAAAGGATTAGGGTTAGATTATTTTTTTTTATGATATAAATAATATGTTACACACTAGCCCTTCAAGTTTAAGGGATATGGCGACTCGTGCGTAAAGATTAGATGACTTAACGTACCGGAAAGATGGTCGGGTCAACAAAAGATGCCGGATAACTCCCGAGAAATATACATACTCTACATGCTGAAAATCTTTAAACCAAAAAATTTAGCGGGCATTACATGGTAGTTGGAAGAGATCAGGGGAAGGGGCGCACACTCAAGGACAGCAACCGTCTGTTGGTCCGAGTGTTGCAGAAGGTATGGAGATGGCAGTGGCATCTGTGTAAGGCCCCGAACCCGGTGACCCTACTTTAGCGTCGGATTTACTCATAAACACAGTTCTTCAAATCAGAGTTTATTAAAACTTTTCGCGGAATATAAAACATCAATCATTTGTTACAAAACATTAAATCTTTTCTTTGATACCATAACACAAAACTTTATATTTAAAACATCTTTACTTCTTTCTTCAGATGCCAGCCGTTCAATCCATGCCGTGTGTCATCCTCATGCTAACTCTATAATCAGCTCACCTGCGTGCATACTAAAAGTCAGCTACGCTGAGTGAGTTCTAGTTAATCGAACGCCATACAATACATACACATACACACATATCCGTAGATACATATCCATACTTCACTAGTTACCCTTCTGTTCTACATACATACTTGCTACCATACATATATACATATCTACAATCACTAACCTTAGTCTACCGAGAGTACGTTCATAGTTCACCGTCTATACCTGTACTCAAGGTCGTGAACACGTACAAGGTTCGCAGTCCTTACCTATGTTCACCATTTATGGTACGTACAAGGATCGCGGTTCTTCCCTATACCATAGTACATCCACAACACGTACAAGGTTCGCAGTCCTTCCCTATGTTGCAACCTAATTCATAGCACGTACGAGGTTCGCAGTCCTCCCCTATGCTACAAAATCAGCACGTATAAGGTTCACAGTCCTTTCCTATGCTGAAATACATCCACAACACGTACAAGGTTCGCAGTCCTTCCCTATGTTGCAACCTAATTCATAGCACGTACGAGGTTCGCAGTCCTCCCCTATGCTACAAAATCAGCACGTATAAGGTTCACAGTCCTTTCCTATGCTGAAATACATCCACAACACGTACAAGGTTCGCAGTCATTCCCTATGTTGCAACCTAATTCATAGCACGTACGAGGTTCGCAGTCCTCCCCTATGCTACAAATACAGCACGTATAAGGTTCACAGTCCTTTCCTATGCTGACGCCTATCTACATTACGTATAAGGTTCGCAGTCCTTATCTACGTTTACATATATCATCTACTTCACGTATAAGGCTCGTAGTCCTTAACTACGCCATCACCAGCCGAGTCTATGTCCGACAGAAGCTAGAGGGATTTGCCATCCTAACTTACTATGTCGAACGTAGAACTCACATGCCATTCGTGTACCTATATACACATACTTACATTATAACATAAGAACACTCTAGGCATTCTTTACCTCATTCATTTAACAACCATACCCCTTGTCGTTACGTGCAATATCCGAAGATCGTTCACGCCCCGACAAGTATTCATTTGAAATATTCATACATCTTCGATATATAATATTCGTACCTTTATTTTTAACCTGACAGTACGCGCAATATCCGAAGATCGTTCGCGTACCGACAAACATCATTCATATCTATCACACATATCACATATGACATACACTTATCACTTAGGATAAATGTATTAACAACACATCGAGTATGCACACAGCCCGAAAACATAACAAGGAATGGGGCTAGAAGCTCACCTGAACTCTGCTTCTTTCTTCTGATAGCTGTAAATCCCTTCTTTAACTGAGCTCGGCTGACTGTACAAGTTACACGTATCAATACTCGCCTGATCTAATCTGGTGGTCTAGTATTAGCTTACTTTTACTTATCGCTTTTAATTTATTTCCTAATCGAACTCGGCTTTAGGCGAAGTTAAACTTTAGGCGAACTTAGCTTTAGGCGAAGTTATCATCAGGCGAACTTGGCCTCAGGCGAAGTTACCAGTTAGGCGAACTTAACTTTACAGCGAAGTTGCCATCAGGCGAACTTAGCTTGCAAGCGAAGTTCATCAGGCGAACTTAGCTTGCAGGCGAAGTTCATCGCTTTGAAGGCGAAGTTGCCCAGATGCAGGCGAAGTTGCCCAGACAGCCGCTGTTCGGTTTCTTTCCAGCATTTCGAGCGATTTTAACTCCCTTGCTATGGTTCAATATCACCCACTACGCCTCCCGACCATTTTCGGTTGCTTATACACTAAAAAGCTTGGATCTTTAAACTTCAAAGATCAAGAATCATACCTTTTTGGGCTTGTTCGGATCTCGTTTAACTTGTTAACACAACTAATCTCTCTCTCTCTCTCTCTCTCGGATCTGCTTGATTCTTCCCTTGGTCCGGCCGTCGGCGGTTAGTGTGTGGTGTGTGTGTGTGTGTGTAGAAAGTAAGGAAATGAAGATATTATTGGGTTTAGGGGATATTTATATCCCTTAGATCCCATTCTCATTTAACCCATCTTAATTAATCCAAGTCCATAACCCACATCCATTACCCAACACTAGCCCGACCCATGCCAACTCCTATACTATTATTTATTTCCAGATAACCCGAGTAAACTTTCCCTCTATTATTAAGTAATATAATTAATATTATTTGGAAATTTCGGGATGTTACAATCTGAAGGCGAAGCAACTATGGGAGTTATTGTACCACATGTTGGCATCGCTTCAAGCGATGTTGGTGTCGGTTCTGTCCCTTCGGATGTTGGAGGGTCTGCTACCAGAATTGTAGTTAAACAAGAGGAGGAAGAAGATGACGAGGATGATGAAGAATATGAGGAGATGGTGGTGAAGGAAGGAATGGTGGTGCCGGAGTAGAAGGTGGTAATGGAGCGGACACACAAACCTCCCGACAAGACGATGAGCCACGTGAAAACCCATTTACTACAGAGGCTTCAAAAGGAAAGAGAGATCGAGATGCTACGCCGGAAGATGAGTTTAATGTCTTGTTTCATGCAGGAGAATTTGCAGGTATCGTATCCTAAAGCTGAACCCGTAATAGCCCTTGCAGCAGACTCGTCACTAGTGCCTAAACCCAGGAAGAAAACGTGCCACTGTGTGACAAGTCGTGGAAGTGCTCGATGATGCAACTACCTTATCACGACGACGCACTCATCTCTTATGCCAAGTACCACGTCGACAGCGATTCGTGGGCTTTGCAAAGGGTAAACGGGGACCTCACCTACATGCATTCGACTGAAATGTATATTCTGTCCGAGCTCGACATGAACTATTTTAGACGGGCTGTAGGTGACGGTGTTGGTGAAAAGAAGATGGAAGGATGGTTCAAGCGCCACATGAATCGAGAATCAAAGCGCCTCTACGCCAACTTCCATCTGAATAAAGGTCCGAAATACAAGCATCCGACCAAGATTGATCCAGCAATAGGCAAACGGAGAATTTCATAGAGATACATGTGACATTCGTGACAAAATCGAGTATGCCTTAGTATTTGTTTATCCAATAAGCGATTAACCGCTTATTGCGTACCGAACAAACGATTAACCGAACGGGTCTGGTTATGACCCAGATATCTCGGGGGGGCATATATAAGTGATATACGTTTAATATAAGCCTTTATATTGATATTATGGCTTTAGTACGATAGTAAACCAGTTAAACGAAAACATGCTCGTTTAACTACCCGTTATGAACTTAAACACGAGAGATAGTTCCGAAACAAGCATTGTATCATCCTTTAAGCCGAAAAATATTTACCAAACACTTATTAGGGATGTTTTAAGCGATCCTTGAAAATATTTTCGATTTTTACAAACAAATAGTATGTTTTTCTAAATTTACAATAAATTAGCCGAAAAACACTCGTTTTCGCACTGTTTGTCGTACCTGATATATTTTTCGCACCAAAAATCAAACCCGAAATAAATTTGGACTCGGAATTTCACGTTCAGGCATGTAAATCGAGAAAAGTGGGCCAAAGGGGCACAAATGAGGGCCCAACAAGCCCAACCAGTCAAAGTTGAAAAAAAAAACCTTTAATATTATTATTATTATTATTTTTTACTTTGTTTTCCTTTTAAATAAACAAGTTTAGATATTTTTGAACTCATTGTTCCAGAACTTATTCATCACTTAGCTGCTTTTCTTTCACCATAGCAAAACCCTAAGATATTAGATCCATTTTAATCATTTTTTACCATGTTTAAGCATGTTTGATTATGTAAAAACATAGTTTGATTGCCAAAAATCACTTCTAACCATGTACAAACTCTAAAAATGGTTCAAAAATATACTTTGATCATACACGTGGTTAGGAATCTGGTTTAATAGTTTTTAATTTTTTTTTGCCAAAAACACGGATTATAGGGTTTAAACAATGTTTTTACGGTTCAAAAGTTCGGTTTAGAACCCTAATCGAAACCCAAACTTTCATGGCTGGTATCTTGATGATACATGCTTGATTTGTGATACAGGATCTGTACTTAGCTTATATAGAAGCACGGGAACCCGGAAATTGGATTAAGAGAGCGAAAACAGGCGAAAACCTCAAAAGTAATGCCGAAACATTCGATTACGGGCTGTTTAGATTAAGGTTATGATGTGCATATTGTTAGGTCATGAAATTTTGCAGGGACATCAGGAACCATATCATTGAGTACCTGTCCAAATTTGGTAATTTTTTAACTATCCGAGAATATTTGGCGAATATATTACCGAATTAGGGCGTTTATTTGGGAAAACTAGTTAAAATGCTTGAAAAATTATGAAATTTTGTGGGGAACTCAAATTTGGTATATTCTGATCATAAAAGTAAGGTTAAAGACCCGTAGAAGGAGGGGTTATTTCCTGTTATAACTTTGTATTATATTATTTTCAATATTAGTATTTTCATTTTATATTTATGGTTATTATTATTATTATTTAGTCTACCTATTATAGATGCTGCTTAAATGTTACCATTAGTTTATTGTTCCTAGTATAGTATTTATATACTACTATTCTCTTTTATTTTTTTATTTCATATTATTATTATTATTTATTTTTTTACCTACCTATTTTTGAGTTGGGGGTCTCATTGGAAGCAACCTCTCTATTCTTAAGGATAGAGGTAAGATTGTCTACATCCCACCTTCCCTAGACCCTACAAATAACGCTAGTTATTTGTGGGATATGCTGGGTATGGTTGTTGTTGTTGTTGTTGTTGTTATTGTTGTTATATGAAATATGGGGTCATTTGGAAAAGACTTAATATATTTTGTGTATTCGCGCTTATTTGAATTTTCATGATCATTTTTTGCTAGAAAATGATAATTGGCAAGATTGTTAGCTTCTGGAATTGCTACAGGTTATGTTGGGAAGTGTTTTGGTCACTCAGGAATTTTGGCAGATTTTTCAGAAATCATTTGGTATAAACGGATGATTTTCGGGCTAGATATAGCATATAAAATGATTTTTTATAAATTTATAAATCAGTAAATAATTCCAACAACATTTTTATAAAAATCTACATATTTTATTTGATAAGTGTCTAAATTTTCATGATCTAATGATTAATGGATAATTAATTATGCTAATTTGAAGATTAAACAAATTCAATTCTGACGAAAACCGGCAAGTTCATAATTAACGAACCTGTTGGAATATTAGAACATCAAAAATGATCAAGAAGTATATTTTCAGATTAATTATGTATAAGCGAACTTTTTGTGAGAAATCAAGACAATTTGGATAGATTGTACGCGTTTTTCTTCAAATCAAACTGAATAAACGGAAACGAGTCTCGTAGCGAATCCAGACCCCAGAATTGTGATCTTTCTTTATAAGTTAATCATTTTATCGACCAACACGTTTACCCAAGTTTACATCCCCATAATTGTTTTCCGAACGCGTAAACGAGCAACTTGGCGCAGCTGGTAAAACGGGGAAACTGAGCCAAGTTCGATTTTAAACATTAGACATTAAACAACATCACAATCTAAGTCTATAGACACTTTCTAGGTATTGCAGCCACACTCAGACTAGCTATACAGCCCAGCTTAGTATAATGATTATAATAATATTAAAATATTAATATTATTATAATATTGACTATAGGGACTAAATGATAGCAAGGGAAACGAACCCCGAGCTGACCTCACACTGAGTGCCTACAAAACTGTGAGTTTCATGATCCCTCTTTTCAAACTGTTTATGAACTTTTTGGAGTGAAAAGCATAGTTACATACATTATCTATCTAGAAATGGTTCAGGATATAAATCACCTGAACGTTCACATACAAAAAGTCCCTACAAACATAACGATTGGTTACGTGTGAATTAATAGTGAACAGTATTGTTGAATGATAAATTAAGCGGGCATGGTACGAATACCAAAACATAATGAAATTACACATGACAATACGTTTATACAAATACGTTGTGTATTGTTAAACATAACAAGCTGGGGGAATAACGTGGTCTGTCATGGGTGAATAACGTGGTCTGTAACGGCCATGGGTGAATAACGTGGTCTATAACGGTCATGGGGATAGCGTGGTCTGTAACGGCCATGGGGAATAACGTGGTCTGTAATAGCCATGGGGATAACGTGGTCTGTGACGACCATGAGAATAACGTGGGCAGTGGAGGCCACGAGGATATTGTGGGCGGAAGGGGGGCCACAGTGTTTGGTGATACGTGATAAATACTATATATGTGCATATATATATATATATGTGTGTGTGTGTGTGTGTGTGTGTGTGTATACATGCCATAAACTTACATGCATGCATATGTACACACAGAGACATAGCTATAAATATATACAATGTAAATGCAATTTTTATATACTCGCGTACATGCAAACTACGACTGTGGTACGCAGAACTGATTTCGTTAAAACTTATGAAACTCACCAACTATTCGTAGTTGACCTTTCTTTAAACATGCTTTTCAGGTAATCAGAAAGGTGGAGTAGATTGATTATGTGTTACTTGTTGGATTGTGATCGATGCTGTGAGCATTTGATTTAGAAGTAAAGTAATTGAAGAGCTAGTTTTGATTGTATCCACTTAGTTTGTAAAAGATATTAGAACGATGTAAGATATTGTAAATTAGTTAGTAATGTTTCTTTATGAACAATGTATTTGATACCAGTTGTATCTGTTGCATAACCGTTTTACGCTTACGCAAATTGCTTAACGGGGTGTGACAATACAAGATGCCCAAGGAAGGTCGCGAGGTTTATCATAGAGAGCCGTTCGAGCCAAATCTCCTCCACGACTTCCTCTGCTGGGAGTTTGATAATGACACGGGTGAAGTTGTGATCCACTGTCAAACCATGCATCCATTGCGTATGTTTGATGAGCATGAGTTGATGGGCCTCAGCAAGGAGGACGTCCTGAAGCTATACAACTCCCCCTTTGCCCACTCTGGAGGATCACGGGAAATAGAATACCGACAAGATAGTTGAAGCTTTCAATAAGTTCGTCTGCAAGCTTGTTGAACTTCCACTACCTGAAGACGGCGCTCTGGAATACGAGACCGACTAGAGACGAAGACGAGATACAATACTAAAGACTAGAGTGAGATTGTTGGGCCCTATTTTATATATTTATAGTCTTTTGTATTGTCTACGTTATGCATTTTATCGTCTTTGTAACTTCTCATGTATTTGGACCCGAGGCCTTGTAAACAATAGCCCATTGGGCCGTGAATAATAGAATGGATGCATGCCATGCTTCCCCTATATATATAAGGAAGCATGGTCATGCAAAACTAACCTTTTGCAAAGTCTTATCCTTACTACCAACTCTCATCCTCCCTATCTTCTCTCTAAATTGAAAATAATCAAATTACAAACAAGATCCGAGATCTCGGTTCTTTAGTGTGATTTCCGCTAGCACTAAAAGATTGATCCAAGAATAGTTGTTGTTAGATCCGGTTTCGGGACCTACAAATTTATATATGGGCTCATATGAGAATTAGTTGTTTTTGGCAATATATCGATCTATGTTTATTCCGCGATTGAATTCTCTCTCTCTCTCTCTCATAATAAACACACACAAATACCGTTACTAGAGAACCTCAACAAACATTCACACAGTCTTCAAAATTCAATTTCATCTATGAAAATCTTTGTCTAATCCGATAAATCATTGTGTGTAACATATAAAAAAAATTATCTATTATTAATTTACGATTCAGAGATTGATCTAGAGCAACTTATTAGTTAAGAAGATCAAAATCAAGGAATTACAGATATGTATAATTACTCAATTCTATCATTACGGTCCACAAATATAACAATCAATAAAATAAAACTATATGCTAATTAATTTTACACATTGATGTGCATCTTGTAACCTCTCACTCTAGAATAAGCATTTTAATCTCAAAATTTTAGAGTTAAGTTCAAATTATTTTATAAACCATAATAAAAGTTAATACAGCAGTCGACACTATGAAATACTAATAATTTCTGTAGCTTGTCAATAAATAAAACGGACCCAGTTCTCTGCATGCATTCACGTGTCCTGTTATCTCTTTGCCGTTTATTACACCATCATATGATCAATCCAAGGCCCCCCACCCCTTCTGTCCTTCTATCTTCATAGGATTCTTAAACTCACACACACTACCATGTGCCAACACACAGTCCCACGTGTGTGGTCACGTGCATGTGCTGTCCACTTATTGGCTTCTACTGATTCCCATTCTCACTCTCCTCATATTGAATGAGTTAAGTTATCCTGAGTCATTGGCTTAGTGAACGAGTCTATAAGGTTTTGATCTGTGTTTACTCATTGTGTTTGTGTGCTTAAAGTGAGTTCATCAATGGTTGTGTTAAAAGAATAATGATTCGTTGAACAAGACAAGGTCTTTATAGACTAGTGTGTTGTTCTTCAAGAAAAAATTGCTTTCACACATAGTAAGTGTGTAATTATGTGCTTAAAGTGAGTGTCTTTCAATATCATTTCTTTTCAAGAAAAGGTACTCTCTCTTTGTGATTTCAAGATATTATTGCTTTTGCACACAGTAAAAATAAGTGTGTTTTTGTGTGTTAGAGAGTGAGTGAGTGGTTCCACCAAATCAATTTAGGGTTTAAGACTATGTTTGATGGAGTACCAGTTGAGCATTTCCACAGATTCATATCCACACCATCTTCAAGAATTCCTCCAACTTCTTCTTTGAATATCCAAACACCACCAATTTCTACTTCAACAAACTTAAATTTTCTATCTTTTGATCCACTCTTATTCCCTCCTCTTAATGCTCATCATCATCAAACCCTTTTCCAAACCAATCACTTTGTACAAACGACGTCAACACGCGATCAATACAATGACACAGAAGGCAAAGTAGATCAAGAAATCGATCTTGGTCTCGATGTAAATGAGCCATGGTCTAATGATGAAGTTATTCAACTTTTGAGGATCAAATCTAGTTCAGAGAATTGGTTTAAAGATTTGACTTGGGACCATGTATCCAGGTAATCATGCTAACTATTCTTATGATGTTGCTTAAATGTTCTCTTAATTAATTACTAACTAGCGCAATAAGCAAATTAATTACTGATTATCATCCTAATATATCACATTAGATGAAGTTTATTTCAATTCCAAACAAATTAACAAGTACAAATAGTTATATCTAGAATGATCGTATGGTTTTGAACTTTGATGATGTAATTAAGGTCCTATGCATGTTTAGGATTTAAAACCAAATCAAAGTGTTTATAAATTGTCTTCCTTTAATGAAAATACCGAATTATACTTTACTTTGTAATTTTTTTTTATCATGTTAGTTTAATATGTTTTCTTTAAGACTAGAAGGTGAACTCCATCTCTTGGCTGTTTTTATAGCCATTTTGCTCTATGCATGTAATAAGGAATGTTGTGTATCTTAATATGTGAAACATCCTTTAATAAAATGAGTGTAACTAAATTAAAACAAGTGTACTTGGCTTTCCTTCACATATATCTTAAACGGCAAATAATCGCATTCCTTTACTCATTTGAACTCATAACTTTATTGGTGGGCCACTTGATCATCAATTATACTTGTAACTTACTTTAAATGAAAAATGAAGCATTTTAACAAATTTAATGGTTATTTGACTATAAAAGCAATAATTACTACATTGGCTGTAAATGATACAAATTTGCTGTTAAAAAAAATGCATTGATAAAAAACTGCAGTCTTAACAAAACTTATAATTGTTATCATTAACATTATTCTTCGTAACACCAATATTTATATATATATATATATATGAGAAGTATAAAATGAAAACTCATTTGAGTTGTGAAAACCCGTAAAAACCCTATGTAACATCGTTTTTTTTTTTGTTTTTTTTTTGAACATGTAATATATGTTGTTACATTTAATACAAAACATCGAAAAATCAAAAAAAACATTTTTTTGCTATTTTTTAATATTTTTTTACTAATTTTTATATATGTTTTCAAGAGAGAGAAAATGTTATATATATGTTTACATTTTTTATTAACTTTAATTGTGGACCACAAGATTCAAACTTTAATTAAAAACATGTGGTTGAGAATGAGTTTCTAGAGTTTTCACAACTCAAGTGGGTTTTTATTTTCACAACTCAAGTGGGTTTTTATTACATGTTATTGTGCCCTTTTCATGATCAAATTCTGAATTTGTTTAATGAAACCAATATATTCATATACATTTCAAAATTGAAATGTTTTACACTTAAAGTAGGAGAACCTTGAAAAGAAGCATTTACGTTTAGAAGGTGCATTTAAAATAGGTTGATCTCATGGTAATATAGTTATAGTATGTATTAGTTGGTCTAATAATTATTTTTAGAACCTTGAAGACAAACTACTAGAAACCAGGACAATTTCGATTGAAAAAACAGTCGCAAAATTAGTGACTGGACGGGCACAAATTTTGTGACTGCTTAGTTCCAATCGAAGAAACGTGAAAATAATTAACAAAATTTAGTTTATAACAAGGGTTGCAACCACAATAAATGTAAATATCAGTCGCACACTCTTTGCGACTGGCAACCGAGTACCGACAATCCTAAATATGAAAAGAATATAACAAAAATTTAAAATTAATATCCCGGTCACAAATGGATGGATGGTAAAAATAAATTCTAAAATGGTTGTTGAGATGCAGACAAAAATGTATGTGTGCTCAATATATTTTTTATTTAGATGCTTGTTAACTTTGTATAATGTTTGTTGGAGCTACAGAAAGCTAGCAGAGATGGGGTACAAAAGGAGCTCAGAAAAATGCAAAGAGAAATTTGAAGAAGAAACTTGCAAGAGTTTCAGTAGTACCATAGAGTGCAACAAGAGCAGGTACTTGATTAGTGAAGAACTTGATCACCATCTCTGCAATAATTCTGGCCAAAACCCTCATGAAAATGTGAATCACCAAGAGCATCCACAACCACAGGAAAAAGAAGTAGAACAAAATATTGAGGCCCAGGGGCAAAAAGGTCACTTTGAAAAGGACCCAGTTGAGATAATGTCACAACCAACTCAAGATGATTCACAAGTGACAAATAGCAAGAAGAGGAAGAGGAAACACAAGATATTCAAGATGGTCAAAGGGTTGTGCATTAACTTGGTGAACAAGATGATGGCTCAACAAGAAGAAATGCATAAGAAGCTACTCGAAGACATGGCGAATCGCGATGAAGAGAATAACAAAAGGGAAGAAGCTTGGAGGAAGGAAGAGATGGAAAGGGTACAAATGGAAATTTACATAAGGGAACACGAACAAGAGATGGCAAGAGATAGACAATCTACCATCACTGAGTTCCTCAACAAGATCACATCTCTTGACAAAAAGATTCAACTCCCTTTTAATATGAACTTACAAGACCTTCAAGCTCTTGCAACAAGCATTGACAAGCCAATGTCCCTAACTGAAATTACCAAAATACCCTCGTTAGAGAATATAACTGAAAACCCTAATCAAGATCAACCAATAGCCAAAGATGACACTGGTAGGAGATGGCCAAGAGATGAAGTTTTGGCATTGATAAGCATAAGGAGCAATGTAAACAATGGTCTTGGTGGTAATAGTGCGGAACACATTGAGGGCGGTGACGGCGGTGGTGGTGCCAAAGGTTCTTTATGGGAGAGGATATCACAAGGGATGCTAGAATTGGGATACAAGAGAAGTGCAAAGAGGTGTAAAGAGAAGTGGGAGAATATAAACAAGTATTTTAGGAAAACAAAAGATGCAAACAAGAAGAGATCTTTGGACTCAAGAACTTGTCCTTATTACCATGAGTTGAGTAAATTATATAACCAAGAGAAGCTAGCATCTTCCCAGGAGCTACTCACCACCAAAAATACTACAGAAAACTGATGATGTTGGTTCAGAGATCAATGGTGTATTAGCTAGCTACTAATAATCAGACTTGCCATCTTGGTTTGTCTTTGTACTTCTATAAATTAGCACATTATTTTCTATGATGTTAAATCACATTTTTGTGTAATAATTTAATAAATTATGTAGCATATGTTTCCTTATCATGGTTCTAATGCCCACATGGAAGGGAAAGGGTTGGTTCTACTGAGAACTTATTGCAAGAACTGGCGCTTGCTAAAGGTTCAAAATAATGGTGGCATATACGCGGTGAAGTAAAGTAGATAAAGGATAACTCATCGTATACGATAGGGCGGTAAACGAACCGAACGTTCAGCAAACTGCAACTGTTTGGCCGGAAGTTCGTTTAATATATGTATGTCTGTTCGTTTAATAAATGAATGGACATGAAAAAAGAAGTTAAGCTCGATTAACTAAATGAACGAACAAGAACATAGACCATGTTCGTTCACTTGCGTTCTTGAACGTTTGTGTGTTTGTTTGCGTCCGCTTATATATGTTGGTTGATGTTTGTTTATTAAAGGGTTTTAATACCTTTTTAATGACTTTTTCTAATCTTACGATAAAGATTTGAGCAAATTTATCAACTATAAAACTAAAACATATATGAGTATTATATGATTAATTTAGATATAAATTAGCTTTTATGAATGTTAAAAGCAACACTGGCACAAACTTCATATATAGGCAAACCAAACTTTTGATACTGACTATTTTCGGTTAGTCAAATCAAATAAAGCATTGTGCTAGTTCATTGTATTCGTCAACCGTTCACGGGCAAGATCATTTACTTAATGAATGAACACGAACAACTAATTTCATTCGGTTATGTCCGTGAACCGTTCGCTTATCCAATAAAAGCTTAATGAACAAATATAAACATGGCCTTGTTCAATTCATTTTCTAAGTCTTCTAATTTGAAAAGATAGCAACTTTTATATTCTTTAAAGAGTAAAGTGTCACTTTCGTCCTTGTGGTTTGGCAAATAATGCGATTTTAGTCCAAAAAGTTTGTTTTTTGCATATGAACCCTCCACGTTTCCTAATTCTTGCCAATTACATCCAAATCACTAACTCCGTTAAATTGAATCGTTAACTCAAGGGTAGACATGTCTTTTCACTCTTTCTTTATTACATGAATACAGTGCCAAAATCGTCCCTGAAGTTTGGTCACATTTGCTAATTTCGTCCAAAAATATTTTTTTCGCAATTATACCCTCGATGTTTCCCAACTGTTGCCAATTTCGTCCAATTTGTTAACTCGGACTAAATTTAACGTTAACTCAGAGGTGTTACTGTCCTTTTACATATTTGTTTACATTGTTATATTATTTTACGCTGAGCTAAACCCCTTATATGACTAAAAATAAAGAAAAATAAATAAACGGATAATATATTGGATTCAAACATAGGAATCGTAAAATTTTATATATGTCATCAAATAAACACATAAGAACAATAATGTAAACAAACATGTAAAAGGACAGTAACACCCATAAGTTAACGTTGGATTTAGACCGAGTTAACAATTTGGACGAAATTGGCAACGGTTGGGAAAAATCGAGTGTCTACTTGCGAAAAAAATATTTTTGGACGAAATTCGCAAATAGGACCAAACGTCAGGGACGATTTTGGCACTTTACTCATATAATAAAGAAATTGTGAAAAGACCTGTCTACCTCTGACTTAACGATTAAATTTAACGAGGTTAGTGATTTGGATGTAATTGGCAAGAATTGAGAAACGTGGAGGGCTCATATGCAAAAAATAAACTTTTTGGACTAAATTCGCATTACTTGCCACATCAAAAGGACGAAAATGGCACTTTACCCTTCTTTAAATTAAAAAGTAAGACTAAATAAATTTATCAAAATTAAATAACATCCAACACTGTAATGAACTAAACGTTCAGTGAAACGTTAAGCGGGAAATTTGTTATGTTCATTTATTAAATAAACAAGCATGCATGAACAAAAAAAGTCTGTTCATTTATGTTTGTTAGCTTACGCTTTATTAACTTTCCTTCTTTTATTAACGAGCGAACATAAACAAGAAAACCTCGTTCGTATTTGATCACTATATCGGTTAAAGTTAAATAAATGAACACGAACGTATAACTCTGTTAGTGCCCGTTTATAAAGCCTAACAAAATGTATATAGGAAACAAAAAAACTTAGACCAATATTTCCACCAATTTTCATCTTTAAAAAGAAAGTTTTAAAAATGGTTTAACAAACATTCTCGTTAACATAAGGAAAAAAACAATTTTGTTTTTAAATTGTTCTCAACATGTCCTCAACCAAACGGGGGTAGGGAACTCAATTTCTACTTAAATCACAATTTGAATACGACAGTAATGCCGTGCTCCCGAGTCGTTTTTTTTCTAAAGAGAGATGAAATGAAGCGGAAGAAAATTAGAAAATATGTGTTGCTGAACTTTTTAGTGGAACGAAAAGAAATGAAAACTTTTAATATTTTTCCATGCGAACTTCTTTTAAAAATTCAATAATTTCTTTTTCTTTCTTTCACACACTTGAGAATACGAAGTTAAATAATATATTTTTCTTTCCCTCTCTTTTCTTTCTTTTAATTTTCTTTTTTTTTCTTTTGTTTATTAATCTCGATAATAGGATGTAATGTCCTTAAGGAACAACTGGGTTACTTGAAGCTGTTGCACCTTATATCTAGCAACCAAAACCGAATTTTCAATGAAAGGAATGCTCAAAGTAAGTCGTTTTTTTTTCCTTTTTACATATCGTCAAATTCAATTTTGATACCGTCATCTACTATGATAGATTCGAAACTTCAATATCCATCCTTTCAACCGTGTCATCACAAATCTAAGATTGTTAAAGATTTTGAGACGGGACACGCTCAAACTTTTAGAATCCTAAAAAGAAAAAAATTTAGGCTTTTATTTTTGTCATTTTTTAAGTGTTACAGAAGAAAAGGTTAAAGTTAAACATTCACCCAAAATAATTGTTAACGTATAAATAATGACATAAAAATGCTTTTTTTTATTTTCATTTAATATATTATTTTGAGCGCTCACCATTAGAACATTCTCATCCAACCCCTTATATTATGTGAGGGATGTTTTTATAATTTAAAGAGTGATTCAGGGTGTTGTGAGTGAAGAGGTTTTATATTTTAGAAAAAATAGTGATTTTTCTGTATACTTAAAAAGTTATTGTTCATCCTCTATAATTTTTTAATACATTTTGAAAGTGGTTGTGAGTGAAGGAAAAAGAAAATGTAATGATAAAAGGTATAAAAAGTATTATTTAATTGAAATGAAGAGAGAAAATAAAGTGAGTTTTAGTGTAAATTTTGGTTTGGAGATAGGAGATGGGATAAGAATGCTCTTAGGGATGTGCAAGTTGCAGTTCAGTTTCAGTTATTACTCTTAACCTTAACCATTACTGCTAGCTTTGGTTATGGAGTTACATAACCGTAACCATACCAAAACTTCTGTAACATTTCATGTTTTGTCGTATTCGTTTGTTTTCGTTTTATCGTTGTAAGAACCTTTTTCGGGTCTTAATACTTAATAATATGATGCATTTATAAGTATTAAGTTTCTTATGTTCATTTTATGCCCTTTATAATTCATGAGATGTTCATTTCTTATTTTATGCATAAAAGATTCAATATTTGACCTATTAACAAACTACAAGGACCAAAATCGTCAAAATTGAAATTTCTACCCCCTTGGTGCCGGAGCGCAGCGCGACAGCGGTCCTCCTTGTGGTTGCGCGGCGCGGGGAGAGGTCTGCACATACACTCTTGATTTCCTTTCCTAACTTGTTTAAGGCATGTAAATCGCTGATTTTAGGTATAAGTTGAGTAAATTAAGGTCCAAGAAATTGATTATAGCTAAATAATAAGTCCATATTCATTACTTACTGATCAAGCATGACTCTTTTGGTTTATTTCATTGATTTACTCATTAATTTTATATTCGGTTGCTTAAACGAGCATATTAACCATAATTGGTTCATTTTTGTAATTCCTATATAAACATATCATTCTAACCTGCCACAAACTTTAATCTAACCTTAAGAGAGCCTTCTCAGCCATCACCCTCATCTGCTTCTCATAAAATTTCTCGGTTTTTACATTATTGTTGAAGATACACACATAAACGGTTGACTTTGCTTACTTGGGGACCTTTGACTCTTCGTTTCTATTGATTCTTTCACTTTCCGGGTAAGTTGTAAACTGAGAATTTGTCCATTTACATTCCCTATTCAATAGCCTTCAATCAATTTCTGAGGTGAACGGTGTTGACTGGTCAATTTCTTTAAAACCCGCTAAAGGGCAAAATAGTCAACAAGTTTGACTTTACGTTTTCTCATACTTCTGGTCGAATTCGACGTTTGATCTAAAAGACTTTTATTTTTGTAACAAAATTTTAAATCTACTGACCAAAACCCGACTTCCGAATCGCTGTTCGGATTCTGGTCAGTACCGACTCGTTTAAATATTAAATTTAACATAACTTGAGTTTTACTTATCCGTTTGGATTGATTCCAGCGGCAGCGAATTCGTTGTTACTTATAGTTTCATATATCAAAGTTTTAGGTTATGTTGGTTTACCTTGTTTGACGCATTAACGGAAGATCGTTTATTTTATTCTTATTTTACTCACTTGCTTATTAATTAAGGTGAGTTTTTGTCATTCCCCTATTTTACTTGTTTTCAAACGTTTTGGGGACGTATGTGTACTATTTAGTATTTCATATTATACATATCTTAAACTGGCAAACGTGATATTGTGTGTGATTAACCGGACATACTTGCTATATGTACTTGTTTACTTTTACGCATTCGGAGAGGTCCAACATATTCTCATTATAGTATGATCATACGACCATCATGTTAACCGGCGCCTGATTCGCTTGGAAACGGTCTCTTGACACTTTATTTGCTCATGGTTTGGTTATAATTATCGCAATTATTTACGTTTTGCTTATCTTTCATATTATATTATAAACTTGCAAAACTGGTGATGAAACTCACTCAACATATTATTGACAACTCTATTTTATTTTATACGCATTTGAAAGTTATCGCTTGAGTTGAAGATTTGAAGTTATGGACACTTAGTCGAGACCCTAGGCTTTATCAAAGGACAATTTAGTTTGAGTTTTAATTTGGATTATTATTGGTTGTTTTGGATTATTTGTCTTATTTGGATGATGTGTGTTTTAAATGAAATAAATTAATTAAATAGTTATTGTGACACTTATTTATGATAGTTACCTTGAGCTATCAACAATCATGCTCATGCCCCGGCATTTCCGCCTTAGGTTAGGGTGCGATAGATTGGTTTCAGAGCCGAAGGTTATAAGATATGTGGTTAAAAATTGTCCTAGTCATATGCTTAGGACCCTACACGTGCTTATCTGAATTATCTTGTGTGTTTATTAATTGTTTATAGTTTATTTAACTTAATTATTTATTTGCATCTTCTATTTTATTTCATAATTGCAGACACATAAATTCGAGTCTATGCCTCACTTTTAAAAATATTTTCTAAATCTTTTAAAAATTTAGTACATTGCCTTTCTATTTTGGGAAATTCCTTAAGAATTTCAGGATTTGGTTTTACTCCCTCTCCTTAGGGCATGTGAGTATGGCATGTTCGGTTAGTAGCCTTAGGGGGCAAGAGAACTGTGAGTTCGGCCTTGGCAAAATGGTTCCAATAACCAAAGGTAAGACGCTATTACTTACCTAGAGGATAACCCTGCCACAATACTCGAGCCCCTAGGCCAAAGCAGGACAAGATGTCATACAACCAGAACCCTAAACAGTCAAACATAACCAATCAAACGGTTGCATTCCTTTTATAAAAAAAACCGAATTCACGGTGGTTCGTGGCTAAATTCAGAAATTTTCCAAAATTGTGTTTTAATTATTTTAAATGTTTAGTTGGGTGGAAAATTGATAACAACCCATGAGCACTCCAACTATCCATTTCACAACCCGTTTTGATTCGATATTTAGTTGGAAGTATCACCATGGTGGTTCACGAGATACTCCAACTACTCATTTTTTATTCGTTTTTTCGATATTAATGGGGTCAGTTAATATGCCATGTAACGCTCATGGGCCGACCCACTCCATTGATTTGATAATTCGTTAATTAGTTTGGTCAGTTAAAATGTCATGTAATGCTCATAGGCCAACCAACTCAAATTGCTTATTACTCGTTATTTAATTGGGTCATTAAAATGCCATGGAACGCTCATGGGAGGCCCAATTCTCAAAAGTATTGCATTATTTAATTGGGCCCTTAAACTGCCATGGATTGCTCATGGGAGGCCCAATTCCCAAAGTTTACCTTATGTTATTTAGTTGGGTCATTCAAATTGCCATGGAAAGCTCATGGGATGCCAACTCACTTGAATTGGATTCGTTATTTATTTTGGATTCTTGAGCTACCATGGGAAGCCTATGGAAAACCCAACCCAATAGCATTTTACATTTTAATTTGAAATAAACATTTCATTTACTTAATTATCCCAAAAGTTATTCATGTTATTTAAAATCGCGACTTGCCCTCAAGTCATTGACAAGTCACTAGCACAAGTTGTTACATTTTCTCATTCTCACATTGACTCGTTTACACAACTTACCCGATCCTCATAGAATTTCACTTTTGGTCCCTGCGGAATGTCTTCCATGCTTCGTCGTCGTAACAAACGTCGCCCATCGGCTGCTCATGATCGTCGTTTGGCTGCTAGGATCACGAA
Organism: Bidens hawaiensis; assembly: GCF_021521415.1. NCBI lineage: Eukaryota > Viridiplantae > Streptophyta > Magnoliopsida > Asterales > Asteraceae > Bidens > Bidens hawaiensis. The sequence continues at coordinate 1,524,203 of NW_027491410.1, forward strand.
GGAATTTACTGCTGCTTTGCCCGAGGTTGTGTCCCAACAGCAAAGTATTAACTCCAATGGATCCGCTACTTCGGCTACACCAAACAACTACCACTACAAGAACTTTTCGAGTGCTAAACCACCTCCTTATCTTGGCGAGGAGAATGCTACTAATCTCCTCCGCTGGTTTGAGAGTATGGAGAATATCTTTATCCACTGTGAGTGTCCGGACGACAAAGGGACTAGGTTCGCCTCGAGCGTCTTCGAGGACCGAGCTCTCATATGGTGGAACTCTTTAAAGGCCCTCCAAGGTGTTGAAGAAGTGTTGGCGATGCCTTGGGAGGAACTCAAGGATGCATTAAAGAGAGAATTTTGTCCCGGGCATGAACTGCAAAGGCTTGAGACGAAGTTTTGGGAGCTTAAACAAATCGGTGGCGACAACTCAACCTACTCGAACCATTTCAAGGAACTGAGCTTGTTGGTACCCTACCTTGTGGCCTCTTTGTCCCGTGGTATCCGCAAGTATATCTGGGGACTACCCACTATCTTTCGTGATGCGGTGGTCAGTCGAGATCCTTTCACGATTGAGGAAGCCATAGCCCTTGCTGCTTCCTTGACTGATGACCACGTTCACGATGGTAGCTTATCCCGTAAGGATTCCAAACCTGCTACCAAGAAGACCAAGGCCAAATCCGATCCTAAACCTACCCAAAACAACAACTCTAACCGCTACCACAAGAACAACAATAATCAAAAACGCAAGACCCATCACCAAAACTATGTCGTGAGCCAAGCCAATAACCCACCTTTTCAAGGCCTAATACAACCTTTTTCAAAAAGGTTGCATGTACTATTAAAATGCAACCTTTTTATGAAGCAACCTTTTTAAATGTTAGTGCAGCGTTTTTGCTTTTAACTGCAACTGTTATAATAGTCAAATGCAACCTTTTTTCATATCAAATGCAACATTTTTCTAATATTTTAGTTACACAAATGCAACTTTTTTCAATCAAATACAACTCCATTGTATCATTTTTTCAAGTACCAAAATTTCTATTAAATAGTATCTTAATTGCACCAACACAATATTAACATTAGAATAATAGATATATCGTAATTCAACATAGGTCCAAACTCAAAATAACAATGTAACAAAATGAAGTTGTCAATTACAAAGATAAAAGTTAATGAAAACCGCCTACTTATCTCTAAGATCCTAAATTACTCCAGCATGTAGCTTTTCCATTATACTTCGCATTAGAGCTACAAAGTTCGTTCGTTTGTTGTCGTAGTCTTTTTGCAAAGCTTCTAGCTTAGCCTTTTCCCTTTTATGTTCCTCCTTAATTTCTTTTCACATTTCAAGCAAGCGTGCTTTCCAACTTTGAGGCTCTCTCTAAATGATTACATAACCCCCTCCAAAATCATGTACAAGTACCATATACTCTTTTTATCAATGCATTTGTAACACGTCTGTCATAAAGTAAGCGATATCATTGTTCTCTTTGTTCATTACAATTGGAAAAGGCTCTTCATTAGCATTGTCATCATTTATAGACTTGTGGGTCTTCATCTGTTCCTGCAATATTGTCCAACAAAATATTGTCAAAAATCAAAAACAACTTTATATGCCTAAAATCATGCTACAGGTGAACATTAAAAAATGCAAAGGTTGTTTTTGTGTTCTATTAAAAAACACACCCATTGACAAAGAAGTTGTAGCCGGTAGCATGCAGACCTGCAGTATAACATTTCAGTGTGCAAACCTGCAGTATGGCATTTCAGTGTGCAAACCTGCAGCATTGCAACATAAAGAATGATGCCACTGAACTGATGAAATCATGAGATTGCGTAGAGAAACTTTATCCTCATCTATGATATTGTAAATTTGTTGTCAATAATTCTACTGCTCAAGTTTATAAAATCATATGTTTTTTATTTGTCGAATGCCGTAATGAAACTATACAACCTCATGTGTGTATTTTGTTTATAGTCTTGGGGACCAAACCCGTGACACTATGAGGCGATAACACTGTAATCTAGGAATTAATGTCTAAAAAAAGACCCAATAAACCCAAAACCTAAAAAACTAACCAAACAACACTCTCTTGATAAAACCTAGTTTAGTGTTAACAAAAGGATCATGTTGTATCATCGTGTCCAAACTTACAGCTTTCCTTTCCATGTCATCGTATATTTGCGTCCTTGTATGTGTCTTTTCACCTGTACCTTAAAACAATTGGTTTAAAGCGGGTAATTCATTGTATGAATCATTATTTTAATTTATTCAAAAGTCAAAGGGAGGAAAAATGTGAGCAACTATGCATCAAGCCTAAGCTGAACTTGGTTAAAAATACCAATAGAGGGGAACTTATTGTTTTTTGGAATAAAAATTACACTTGCTGTAACATTCATTAAATTTCGGATTCGAAAACCCAGCCCATTCAAAACTTTTCTTATTATCCGAACTAATGTTAAACAATAAAATCAATAATTTATTAGTCTTTTCGGTCATTGATTATTTATTTATGACGCTCGAATTAGTTTCGGTTATATACTTATATATTAATATAACTATCATCTATATGCCAAAAAAAACCCTAAACTAAACCTTTAACCATTTTTGCACCCAACTCTAAAGATCAGGGACTAAAGTGCAATTATTATTCAAAACCAACCTCCTCCTTCTTCCTCACCAAGCTCAGCAGACATCTCCTTACTCTCATATGGTAAGTCGTGTAAATCTTCCTAAAACACGAAGTTGACTTTACTAAAATGATTCTCCATTAATGTACGATTCCACCGACACCCTAAACTTGGAAAACACTTAACGAATGACAACTAATTAACCAAAACTAATTCGCGACTAGGACAAACCCCAAAACACTATATATACGCGGCCTCGTTACAATTAAACTTGCACCCACACTCCTTATTCCTCCTCGAGCCAAAACCCTAACCTAATTGCAGTTAACACAACCGTTCAGGTCATGAACGAGTTCAATATCAGACCGCGACCAACCCTTGTTCGTTAACCCTCAATCTGCATCTATAAACGGTAATTATATTATGCATTCAGATCGTCTCTAAGCGAATAACAGTAACCCTAATTCAATTTAACTAAACAATGAACCAATCAACGGATTTGAATTCCTAGGGTTTGTAATTGAATATGGGTTCTGGGTGAATCTATTTAAATATTTTGCAAGACATAAACAAACACAAACTGAAGCACCAGCCATCACGCTGGTGCATTTTTTGCTAAGACACTGAACCGGCCCAGGGCGCGGGTTCGACCCCCCTTGGACCTGGTTTTGCATATTTATTTTTATTTTGCTTGAATCCTTGTTTTATTTTTATTATAATCATAATATAATATTAAATAAACTTTGTTTTAATGAAACCGAACCTCGAAAATATTATTTTGGTAGTGGTTTCACGTCATAGTTTCCTATCTATAAACGTGTATATTATATATTTTTTTTATCTAGATATACATATGCATAAACAATTAACATATACTACCATATGCATAAATATCATGAAACAAAAATATATTTTTGTCTAAATTGATCTAGTTTCACAAAAATATGAATATTCATTTATACATATATATATATATATATATATATATATATGAATTGCTTTTATAATTAATGTTTCATTTATATAATGTTTATTAATACTTAATACTAGTTATTATATACTTAAGATTTATTTACTTGAAAATATAAGCATGAATAAAATATATCATTTATATTAAATACCAAATAATAATATTAACACTAATAATAATAATAATAATAAATATATTGTAATACTAAAATTAGTTAATAAATAAAATAATCTAAACCCTAAAACAACTTCAAATCTTTTCAACCGATTATCAACCGCAACAATGGTAGTCAAACTAATAATATCCCATCAAATCTCAAATCATTATGTATTATTAATTTTTGTTTGTTTATTAATATTATTGTTAATAAATAGGACCTTTTGTGATGTATCTCGAGAAGCGTGACAGTGCCTATATTAACTCCTTATCATCGTTTCACCCTCATTAATCCATTCGATAAGGTAAGTAATTCACATCCCCCTTTTTACCGTTTTATATTTTGGGGGCATTATGCGTTCACACTTTAATCATTTTATTTCACACTACAATTCCATTATTTGAGTTATATGATATTGCTCAATTAGTTATACGTGCAAATGTGACAATGTGTTTATTTTATGTTTTGGTGGTTTGTATCTCATCCTCATTAGTATGATCATACGCCGTCGGAGTAGCTCATTATCTATGTGATTCGAGTGAAAAGACAATTTTTACATTTTTTGTTATGCTAGTTGTAGTAGTTCATATTTATCGCAAGGAATTGTCATTTTTGATATTATATGTATTCAAAAACCGTGATTACTTGCTCAACTTTATGTTGACAAACTATATATTTTCACCTATGGCGTAGGTAGCTATATTGGATGAAGCAAGAGATTAAAGAGTAGATTGGACTTTAGGTTGCCTGAGTAATAAAGACAGATTTTGTTCTTATTTATTTAAGTTGTAATGTTTATTTAATTCAAGACAATGTTGGTGTTTTTGCGTACCTGAATTATATGAAGTAAATAATTTAGATATTGACACGTGTATTTACTTTAGTGTCTTTTTGAGCTATGATACAATTATGTTGCACCCCGACATATTCCGCCTTAGGTTGGGGTGTGACAGATTGGTATCAGAGCCGAAGGCTATAAGATAGGTGGTTAGACGTAACGGCCTAGTAGCATGCTTAGGGTCCCTATACGTTTGCACCCTACTTGTTTAAAATTTTGTACATAGCTTAATTTATTTAAATCATATACAAAATATACACGAAAGCACACACTTATTCTGAGGCTATGCCTCAAAATCATTTTTCAAATCTTTAGAATGATTTTTAATCGGGAATTTCCTTAAGAAATCCCACCTTTTACCTCCCCTCTCCTTAAGGATGATTCGTGTAACGAATACGTAGTAACTGTAAGGGGGACACATCTGTACACCGATCCCTTGACACCAAGGCTTGCGAGCCTAAGGAAGTGCAATGCGCATACATCTCAATCAGCTGTGAGACCTGGTTGCCTTCCTGGAGGGTGAGGTGTGAGTGTGAAACTTGTTAAGCCAAAGCGTATCACACCAAACGTTCACGAATATACTACCCTCATTGTATCAATCGTGGTCATGTGACGATCACATCCTTAATTTATAACCGAATTCACGGTGATACGTGGCTAAACTCGGTTTTTCACATTGTGTTTCAGTTGAATGGATGGATGAAGCACACAAATACGGGGTGATTCCCGAAGTACTTCAATCATCTATCTCAACATCCCTCACAACTCAATTTTCATCGATTTTGTGGAGTTAATACATGAATATTTCAACAATTTTTATTTAGTTTTCTATATTTTCATTTTGTTGGAAGGAACCATGGTGATTCATGAAATCCTAACCAATAAATAAAACCTTATATTCCAATTTTAAGTTATTTTATTATTTTAATATATTTCAACAACTTTTATTTGGTTTTTGATATTTTCATTTTTTGAAAGAAACCATGGTGATTCATGAAATCCTAACCAACGTATGAAACCTTATATTCCAATTGTAAGTTATTTTATTTTAATATATTTCAACAACTTTTATTTGGTTTTTGATATTTTCATTTTGTTGGAAGGAACTATGGTGGTTCATGAAATCCTAACCAATAAATGAAACCCCATGTTTCAATTTTAAGTTATATATGTTATTTATTTATTTATTTATTATGTATGTATTTTATTTATTATTCCTCATTACGTCAACACTTATAGAATCACGTCTCATAAATAATCTCATTCTCAACCTTAGCCACAAACTGCACCTCAAATTGTTAAATAGAATTCACAAGTATCAATTTACACAAACCCGCATATTTACAATATTAACCCAAGTCTCATAAATTTTACACAATTTTTCCCGCAGCATGTCTTCTCCCCTCGTCAACCGTACCCGCCGCGTCGGGCAACTCTGGCCGTCACATGTCGTCTCGCATTACGAAATGAATCCTGGAAGCCCTCCCAATAGTCATATCTCAACTCCAAGCCGTGAATGCCGCTAATGTTCTCGCGAACCCTAATGTTTTCTCTATCAAACAATTCACCAACGCTAACCCAACCGATTACTTTGGGACTAAGGGTGCTACAACCCTTCTTCAATGGTTCGAGCACATGGAAAGCGTGTTTCTCCACTGTGCATGTCCGGATGACAAGAAGACCACGTATGCATCAAGTGTTTTCAAATCTAGTGCCCTTACTTGGTGGAATAGCAAAAAGAGAGACCTTGGGGCTGAGGTTGCCATGGGATGACCTCAAGAAGCTCATGCTAGACCAGTTCTGCCCGAAGTATGAATTCCGAAAATTGGAAGAAGAATTCTGGAATTTGAAGCAAGAGGGAAGTGACAGTACCGTTTACAACGATCGGTTTCACGAATTGAGCGTCCTTATCCCGCACATGGTTACTCCTTTGGAGCGTGCCATTGATAAGTACATCATGGGTTTGCCAATGCAAATCCAAGATTCCGTCCTTAGTCGTGAACCGAAGAAACTTCATGATGCCATTACCCTAGCCGGTACCCTCACTGAAAACCACGTTACGGCCGAGACCTTGACGTGGAAGAGTTCCAAGAAGCCCGATGATAAGCCTGCATCCAAGCCCGCTAAAGAGTCCAAGCCCGAATCCTCAAGGCCCGAATCCTCTAAACACAACCACAACCATAACTCATCTCATTACTACAATAACAAACAAAAGCCCAACTCACAAAACTATATCTTAGCCCAATCACAAGCCCAACAAGCCCCTCCAACCAAGACATCATACACCAGCCCTCACCCATATTGCAACACTTGCCAACGCCACCATCCGACCGAATCCACTTGCCAAGTGTGTACCAATTGCCACCGATTCGGCCACCTCACCCAATATTGTCGAGAGCCTATGAAAACGCAACTCAACTCCCCTATTCCCCAACCCATCACTCAATCACTTCCCCAGCCATATGCCCTACCTTATGCTCCATCTCTCTCAACTATACAGGCTTGCTATCATTGTGGTAGCCCAAACCATCTTCGCAACACATATCCAAAACTCGTTTAACAAATTCAAACCTACTCAAGCCCAACCAATCAACTCTAAATATACCAAGCCTAACTAATGCAAGCCCAACCCATCCAAGCTATTCAACCTCAACCAAACCAAACCAAGCAAACCCAAATGAATCAAGCCAATGGATTTCAACTTAGGAATCATGGCACCACTTCACACTAGTCCTTATGCCCAAAGACCTACCTACCCCGAGAAGACAAACGCTGCAAGCAACATATTTTTTTTTTTATTTTCACATTTATTACTTTTGTTTTTGTTCTTCTCTTTTGAATAATGTCTCCTTGTACTCATTTTCAATATTACTAATGAATCCATGTTTACATTTGATATATCCATCTTCACTTACTCTCCTCACAAAGCACGACACGCATTGCTTATATTTATCTTTAGAATTATAATTGTTTGCTCATTATCAACTCAATTTAACGGCCTATGACCAGCGACCTCAAACGTAATCGTTAGTAGAAACTGGGAACATGTGCATGGCTATGTACCTGGTTATCTAATAGGAACCGTAATCTGGGTTGCCTATGACCGGTCACTTTCGAACCGGGGCTGTGTACTTGGTTAAGGCATAGCTATCTAATAGGAGCCCTATGCATGCATTTTATTCTATTGATTTTATATTTTCATTTACGATTTATCATTATATGAGTGCCACAAACTTACACCCTCCTCGTAACGGCTAAACTTCCTCGGGAATATCACAACTAACAACTTTGCGTTATTATTTCTCTAATTTTGTTAGTTCCATGGGGTTATTATATGATTACGCAATTTTTGGTCTCTTATGACCCCAATGTTTTATATATTCGACTTAACTATTGTGACGATTATTTTCTTTTACTATAAAAAAGAGGTTTTATTTTTGGTTTTTAATACCTGACAACTTTTTATGTCTTTCAAACGTTCTATCTCGATATACATTAATGTTCTATCTCGATATACATTAACTATAAGAGGTTTTATTTTGGTATATCTTTTTTCCAACATCATCTTTGTTGTTAACATATAATCTTGTATTAAAGTAAATTTGGTGTTTTGCATAGTGGTATATCCCCATAAAACTTGTTTTTGAAGCCATATTTAGTGATTGAATCAAAGATAAAGAAGCAAACCTGTTGTATATGTGGTTAAGAAATTAAAAGTTAGCTCAATTAAGTTGAGAATATTAAGATTAGAAGTAATGACCTAGCAAGCATATGCTATATGTACATAGCAATGAAAACCAATCTTTAACAAATGAAATAGCATAAAAACTGAAATATTGGATATAGTTTGCAGCAAATACTCGCCAATTTCACATGAGAGAAAGAGTACCAAAATTAATGATCTAAACCAAACAAGCATTAAAGCAGTACTTCCCATGACTCATCTATCCAAGCCATTTATTTTGTTGTGATTAATACTTAATAGGTTCAGAAACACTAGGCTAAAAGATTGATGTATTGCAAAATCACCAACAACACAAGCAACATTAGATTTAGAAAGTGATATTAACACCCAATTATCATCATCTACACAAACTGAACTCATAAAGGCATCTAGATTCTCTACATCATTTGACTAATTCATATTGATGGAATACATTTCAGATCTAACTATCTAAAACTTAAATTGGACATTGCAAATAATGAAACTTTTAACAACACTCAAATTTGGACCTTTTTATTGATCGGAGGTTATAAAACAGATTAGCACAGTGCCGTAAATAATGTAGGGTTTTTTGTAATTCAATCAATCAACTCACGGCCTGCTGACACAGTGGTGGATATTAGCAGTAATCAAACACCGCAAATGTAGGGATTTTTCTGCAGTTTAAGCTGACCTGCAAAGGGAGTGAAGATGTGGGAACACGGGGTGACGATTGAAAAAGGGGTGAAAGTTTGGAGATTGAATTAATAAAACTTTCCCGTAAAATAAAAATTTTGAGGTTGTGAATATAATTATGGAAAACTGAATTTAAATAATATCAAATTAATGATTATTGCTAGATTGCTAAATACAGTCTTAACTTACTAATGAGTTGCTTGCTGACGGTCTCGTCTTTTAATATATTTTCCCCCAACGATCCATGACTAAATTACATCTAACGCCGTTAGTCACTGCTTGGAAACAAACGTCTGTGTGTTGGTATGATAAGTTGAGAATCAAGTGAATTCCTACCACGCAGTAGGTTTCAGCGACGGTGGTGGTGGTGGTGGATGTTAGCTGTGTGGTGTTTGGTGGTGGGCAGCAGCGGTGTTCAAGTTGTGGTGATAGTATTCAAATGGTGTCGGTGTTCATATTGAGTTTTCCCGATGAAAAAAGTTGAGTTTTTCGGTCAATAATGTTTTTCCGACGGCCAGATAATAACGTACTTAAGCTTCTGTTAGTCACTGCTCGTTGGGAACAAATATGTTAAAAGATGGCACTGTCAACAGTCAACTCATTAGTTGAGACTGTTATTTGCAATAAGTGCATAGTCAAGAGTATTTAAATCCATTTTTTCTTAAATTATTAACTTTTTTATTCCTACATCTACTGTGTATTAAACTCATAAATAAGCAATATAATAAATAATACATTTCTATTAACTAATATTTGTATTTCACTCATGAATCATTTAGATAAAAACTAAATACCAATAAAAATGTATGGAAAACAAATATGGTATATGCAAGTTATAAATACAAAATTTAATTAGTGACACAAAGGCTAAATGTCCCAAAAATTATATGCTAGGCAATATAGGATACACAAGTGTCATTAAAAATCTAAATTCAATGGCATTATGCTCTGTGAAAATATAATGAAAAGTAAGGATTTACAAACTCAACAACAAATACTAAATTTAACAATAAAAAGATTGTTATTAGAATTAACCAACAATTATCAAGGATGTGAAACGTTATTGTAGAAGGATCAAGTCGCTAACGTGATACATACACAATTTAAGACAATCGATCCAAATCAGTGTTCTCGTTGATGTTTTACCGAATGATTACAGATTCGTACATGCATACATACATATGGTTAAGCTCGATCCACCATGGTATGCACCCCGTGGTAAGCCTATCGTCCTAGATAACTTTAGGCAGCATAGCGACACTCTCTAAAGCAAAGTAACCAGAATTCTATGTAATACGCATGAGGAATGCCTATTTATAGCCCATTGCGCATAGACACTCCCATGCGCATGGCTCATGCATATGGGCTCCCATGCGCCTACATCTAGGCGTATAGGGTATAATCTAGGCGTATGAACACCATACGCATACACATCCATGCGTATAGTTTGTAACAACTCGGTTTTCCATATACGACTTATACCCATTACCCGACCCGTTTTATGATCGGGAAATTTTTACACTAAAAAGGTATCACGTTTATCAAGGAATTTCTATACAAGTTATATTTATTTATTATATTTATTTAAAATATATTTAACTTTCAAAAGTGTACGCTTTTAACCAGAACATAAACTTTAACCCCTTATTGATCCCATCTCCAACCTATAAGGACTAAATTGCAAATTCTATACAAAATCTTCATAACCCAAACCCGTAACCTGTTAACCCGTATCCATATGCCCAAATCCGTGACCCGTTTATCTTACTTGAGCCACAATTCTCGTCATAAACTTGGAATTGAATCATGATTCTGATTATTCTTTCCAATCTCGGCCTAACCATCATCGTTAATTAGGAAACACGATCAAATATAATACGTATTGACATATATTATGAAACCGACTAACCCTAAAGTCTATTATAAAGCTTAGGCTTAATCATAATGCAATTAATCTCGTCTGCACATCTCTAAGCTCTGCACAAAACAAACACCTATGGTTAATTGCTCTATCAAAGTCTGGTGATGCTCGTTTTGGTTGTCCTCGTCGCCGGTCCTGTAGTGATCCAGTTAAGCTACGTTTAAACATCATTCGAGGTAATTGAAGCATGTATTCACTTCCTCTAACACCGTCATACATTAACCCTAACCTTAATTCGACAAACATTTAACAGATTGATCGATTGTAAAACCTAGGGTTTTATAATCAAATTGGTTTTAAACTGTTTTTGTATATATTTAACTGTTTACGTTTGTTAACCAGCTGACACACCAGCTCGCATGGTTGATGTGTGTGTGCTAAGATTCTTGACAGCCACCGGCGCGGGTTCGAGTCCCGAGCACCCTATGTTTTTGTTATTTTTGGATTTTAATTGTTTTAATGGTTTTTAAGTTATTTGTAAGATATTATAATTAATATTTAATATTAAATAATCAATATTTTATTAAAACCGACATCTTAAGTTAAACATTTCGTATCAATTGGTTTTGTCACAAGTTTTCGTATGTGTATATATACATATATATATACACACACACACAAATTATAGGTATATACATGTATAATAAATCAACAATTATTTTAGTAAAACCGACGCTAATATTAAGGCTTGTCGTTGTTAAAACATTTTTTTTTATTTTTATCAAGTTGCCCGTAAATTATTATAAATATTATATATATATATATATATATATATATATATATATATATATATATATATTATATATATGTGTGTGTGTGTATTATTCATTTTAAACAAAATTATAATAAACATATTAAACATGTTAATCTGTGTTTACACTCAAAATTCGTTAAGATTTTCCAAAATATAAATTTTATGATAATAATATAATTAAGCGTTTATCATTATAGAACATCGCAATTCGTATTTATTCAAAAACTAATTATTTGTAAGTTTGATTATACGATAGACAATTATTTTATAATTAAACGATAATAAAAATCAGTAGCGATCAATCGTTCAATCCATAAATTGTACAAATCATCATTGTAACTTAAACCACATCGAATTCCTAAATTCGTTATACGTATTACATCCTTTTTAATTCTTTAATATTATTTAATTAGGATTCTTGTCGGTAATTCTCGAAGAGCGTGGTTTCCGCTTTCTTGTCGTATACATTTCCGTTTGGCTTACTCAATCAGGTGAGTTTATCATTCCCCTATTTTACTTAATTTTCTAAACGTTTTGGGACATATGCATACATATTCATATTTTCATACTATAGATATATTCAAACAAATGCATACGTGTTATTGTGAAGTGATTTAATCAAACTTACGTGCTAATTGCTTACTTGTGTTATCATTCAATCATTCGTATGTTGGAATTACTATTCAATCAATCATATAGTTGGTGTTCCTGCTGGTGACCAATGCCCGATTCGCTTGGCAACGGTCTACATACTTGTTTGTGTTTTGATTATATTTACTGTGCTTATCACGTTATGCTTATTTATTGTATTGTGTCAAAACTGGTGATATTCTCATTCAACTTTATGTTGACAAAAATTCCATTTTATACACATATGCAGGTTGATTGTATTGAAGATCGAAGTTTGGACACGTAGACGAGACTTTAGGATATAATCAAGTTAATATTTATTTGGGTTTATATTTGTATGTTTAAATTGTTTATTGTATTTGGTTGTTGTGTGTATAATTGTAATAAAATAATTAATTAGATATTGTCACCTTTACTTTGATAGTATATTCGAGCTGTGAGCAATCTGATCACGCCCCGACATTTCCGCCTTAGGTTGGGGTGTGACATAGTTCATACAATTACACGTAATTATCCCTAGACTAAACCTAGTCTATTCGAACAACCACAAACACAATAAATGCACTAACAAACTCCTCTTGTTGGTTGCTATCGAACGTTGAATATCAACTGTGAACCATCAGTCACAGTAATTGTGCTAACAAACTCCCCTTGACTGATGATCTCAAGTTTGTGTTGATGGGAAAATCTCTTGATATTTTAAGCAAAACCAATAACTCAAAGCTTCTCACATCAGATCTCCCCCTCAATGTAAGTATATCCGGGTGATCATTCCGATCATCCAACTGACATATGATCTGGATCAATCTTTCAACAATCAACAACAAGTCAAATGTGTAGGCAATATAATATTTAATTGATCGGCACTTCCAACCAATGCTGGGTGTGACTAAAATGTTTTTACCAACATATATTGAGTGTTTCTCATTATGAAAATAAATCATTAACCATGACACAAACATATACAAACATGTGTTGGGTTTTGTCGATACATTTATATGCGTAGTTAAATTATGTATGAGTGAACACCCCAAGTTCTTATAGTATATGGCACATTAAGATTCCTAGTGAACGTAATCACTAATAATAGTGAACCGTAATCACTTATAATAACCCATTGTGACTACAATTACAGGTCATTATAATGGTTATCCAGTAATGTAAGACATTATGCCAAACACAGTAAATTCAAGTCATAGTTGGTGAATCACAACAATTCATGGTCAAACATAATAAATGCAAGTCAAATAATGATTAATGCTGGTGAATCGTGACAATTATTGTGATTCATGTACACAGTAAGACCATTGAAGAATTATTATGACACTATGAATCATTAAGAAACATTATTAGAGGTGGGCAAGAAAAATGGTTAATCATTTCATGTCAAACTTGACCAATCATATTTATCTTTCTGAATACTAAATCAACTATTTCGTTAAACATATCCCTCACTTGTGATCTAGTGATAGGAGGTTTAGTTCTCTAGTGAAGACTCAAGTTTGAATCCCACTTGTGTCACATTTGGGTAGATATTGGCAATGATAGATTTGAGCTAGGCCTTATGCAAAGGTTGTTAGTTCGAATCATGAGCCCACCCGGGTTTTCGTCCCACCGTGTGTTACACCATAGCGTTATGCTCTTGTGGTGGCACAACGACTGTCAAGTGGCAGTCGGCGGTATGGTTTTCCGGGGGAACGCCCAAGCCAAACTCTGAAGCCAACGTGGGCCCGGTTAAGACAACATAGTTTGACCAGAGTGGGGCATCGAGACTATCCAAATTTGAAGAGTGCGGTAGCCTAAATACAAGAAAGTCATCGTAATAAAAAATATATGTTATTTTCTTGAATTTATAAATTCCCTCCAAGATTAACTATCAAGGTCTAAACTTTTTAGTAATTAGGGCGTGTTCGTTTCACGTACTTTTTTTAAAGGATTTAGAATTGGAATTGCATTTGGAATCGGAATGGAATGTTTGAGAATCCCTATCATGTTTTGGTTGGTTAATATGTATTGGAATTGGAATCTTCTTCATTCTCGTTTTTTTTAAGAACGAGGGAAACGGGGGAAACATTTTAGTTTTTTTACATTTTTCGTTTTTGATTTATATTTTGAGTTATGATATTTTTATTAATTTTTTAGAATTTTTGAGGGGTTTTTACTTTCCATAACAATCCTTATAAAATAGGTGAGATTTTAAAATCCCATGAAATGTAGGATTTGATGGGATTTAGTTTCCATTCCTATTTTTTATTTAATGAAACGAACATATCAATTCATGAAATCTCATTCCTTATAATTCCTTCCAAATCCTTGTAACGAACAAGACTTATACGATTGGAAAAGCATGATAGGAGAAGTAATTATAGTAATAAGATGGATGATATTTGGTAAACAACTTCTTGATTTGTGCAAATCAGGTCGGAAATTTGGTCTCTCTAGAAGAAGAACTGAGAATGAATCTCATTGGCAAGCTTAAAGAGGTAAGAACAGATTCAATGTTGATTTCTAATTTCCAATCCTTTGTTGCTCTTCCGTTTCAGATTCCACTGTCTGTGCTTAACGAGCAGATCACAAATTGTGTCTGGCTTCTCCAATTATACAAGCCATTTGAACTTTGCAGATCACATCAAGCCTCCAAATCTAGTGTCTTTCACCATTTTTAGGATACATGAGTATTTTTGTGTTTATTGCTGATTTGAGTAGATGATATTGGAGGTTTGACTACTTGATTTCTTTTCTTTTTTTTTTGCATACATTGCCCTTATATCTTAGAGACTATTATATCCTTGGCTGAGTTAGGTATTCCTGCAAAACATATATTTTCGGTTAACAATTTTTTAAATTGGTTTAATTTGGTCTTTGTTTGACTTGTTATCTTAAATTATGGCTGCTTTGATATGTCATTTGATGCATTAGCTTAATTAAATTAAACATTACAAGTTCAAAACCTAGGCCTGTTACTGTTTTGAACATTGTACTGCCTAATGTAAAGTCAAGCTGAGCCTGAGTTTGGCTTGTTTAAACATTGGAGGGCTTGAGCTTTGATTAGTTTAAACTCAAGAGGGCTCAAGGTCGAGTACAACTTATTTAGAGCTCTATCTCTAAAACTCAAGCTCAGCTCATGAGTTCCTTTTCAAGCTTGAGCTCTACTTATATATAATTTTGTTTATATTTATATATTTTATAATTATTTACATATATACCTATCATTCAGTTTTTATATATATGATCATAATTTTATAAATAGTAATGGTTACTACATAAAAAATTTGATATAAAAAAATACTCAAATAAAAAGCTCGCTTAGGCTCAAAAGCTAGCTCGATCTCGATATGCTCGAGCTTGAGATTATTTTATTAAATGATCCTTGATGAAAGTTCGAGCTTGGGTTCTTGTTCGTTTAAGCTCGGCTCAATTTGAGTTCTTAACTAGTCAATCTCAAGTAGTTCACGAGCAGCTTAGCTCGTTTCCACCATACTAATGCTTATTGAGACTCTTATAACGTTCTACTAAATAAATATTATGATTTTTAATTAATTTATTTCATCGGTATGTCGAGGGCTCGAGGCTCAATGTTGCATTGCATCAGAGGATCATATAAGGTTAGGCATACTGCTCAACAATATACTTTATTATATTTGTCAATTAGCTTTTGAACCCGTGTATTACACAGGATTTGTCAAATAATACAAATAAATAAGGTCTTATTTTAATTATGTTTCTCAAAATACTTATGAAGGTATTAAAGTTGTGTAGTTGATCAAACCTCATGTATGAAAATGATATTTAACTCAGTAATAATAAAATCCACACTATGTTATAACCTAATTGACAAAATGGTTTTGACCCATGACCCATCACCCATGAATAGTTAGAATGAATAAGATAAGAGATTAGAAATTAAGAGGAATGTAAGCTTGACACCTAAGCTTCAACATTTTCTTTTAGTTACTAAAGTCTAAATCGTCTTCAAACTAAAGTTCAAACCAAATAATATATTAATACATTTTGATTTTGTCAGGCGGTCTAGAACTCCTCTCAAACTTCTTTCAGCATTTTCGTAATATTGTGAACATAGTGCTTAAAATTTAACTATCCTAATTTACCTTAAATAGGTGGTAACAGCGAAGATTAGAGAAGTAAGATGAAGTTCATTAGATTTTTGTCCAGCTCAATGTATATTAGTTCTTTTGTCCAGGAGGCGCCCAGCCACTAATCCAAAAGAAGTGCCATAAACTCAGTTCTTACTGCATGAATATTTGTCACAACCTCGTCATTGCTTTTATAGTTGGTAGTTTACTAGTTTGTCTTGACTCTTGAATATCCTACAAAACTGAAGAATCAGACTCACATTATATACAAATAAGTAATATGAACTTGGAACATGAGACCATGACATTCTTAATGTGGCATTTTAATTGTTAGAAATAGTTATCACCTGTTATAATTGACTCGTTTATTACTATTACAACTAGTACTTTACCCGTCAGGTAGACGGGAACATCAACGTTGGATTGTGACAACTACATTACCTGTCCAATGGATGGGATGTTGAATGCCATAAATAGCATAAGTATCTTTCATTTTTGTTTTGCATTATAAAAATAGTGAGTTTGACCGTTTACTAAAAATAATAAGTTTATCTATTAATATAGTTCTTTTGGCCGTGCGACATCGTTAAACTAACTACCATATCTTTCCAGATTAAGAGAATGCTTAATTCAAAATAAATAGACACATCAAGTAGTTTGAACATTTTGAAATTAAATAAAAATAGTCTTTCAAATGACCATGGCACTTCATTTTATCTATGTCACTGATAAGTTAAAATTAAATTATAGGATAACTGTGACTGCCTATTAAGATTTGACCCGCTAGCTTAGTCAACCATTTCTGTACTGTTATTAACCACAACCGGTTTTGGCCCGTTAGTCAACCCAACCAGGCAACCAGTGGTTGATTAGTTCATCCAACCTGTTTTGGTCCATTAACCGACCCAAACAATTTTAGATCGTTATTATAAAATATTGTAACAAGGTAACAATAAAAATAATTCAGAAATAACATGAACATTATTCTAATAACGTAACAATAGAAACATTATAGACATAACTTGCTTCTTAAGTTTTGACCCGTTAACAATAAAAACTTTATAATATCAGTTTATATAGTCATAATAAGCACGACATAATTGAACAAAGTTTATAAATGCAAAATAATGATTTTAACTTTTATAAGAAGGGAATTTCAACACACAAATAAACAGATATAAGTTGCCATTAAAAAAATATTAACAGATCGTAATCATGTTGAAAAGGGACTGACCAATCATCGGGAAAATGAATTCATCTAAACACGGATTCAGTTGACCCACCTATATTTTTTTCTCCATTAAAATACAATTTGGCAGGCTTTCAACTTGGTTGACCCGCTTACTCTCTATAGAGAGAAAAAAAGAAGACTCATGTACCTTTCCAACATAAAGTTAAATCTTAAAGAGCACCATGACACATTCAAAATATGCGCAGGCCGACTACCCTGGTCCATTTACTATGCAACCCATAATAGCAATCAACCATAAAAGAACAAAAGAAGATTCATTTACTATAGGTAAAATATTGGCTATTAAAAGCTGGAAGCCAAAGTAGAATGGGAAGCCCGAATGATGTTTTCTAATTCAGCAAGGAATTTAGGTCATTAGTCAAACAGGTCTGACCCGTAAAACAACTTTGACTCGCGAAAAATTAATGACCCGTATGACTTGCAGAAAAGGTCAGACCGTAAAACAGACCTGGCCAGCAAAACAATTTTGACTCATGAAACATTAATGACTGGTATGACCTGCAGAACAGGTCTGTCCTGTGAAACAATTTTTATATTTAAACAACAATCTGACCTGAAAAAAAAATTGATTCTAATATTTTGCTACTGTGTAAAATTTATGCAAAATGACATGCAGGTTAGCAGTTCAGACAAGTAAAAAGATTAATTTGTAAACTTTTAAAGTTTTAAATTATGTTATTGGCTCACTTAGCACATAATATTGTTTTTTGCTGCCTTTGTTATTAAAAAGAACCCTATTCATGGCCATAATATGCAATAAGTTGACCCAAATCTGAAATTTGGTAACGTTACCTGTGTAAAACTGGAGATAGAAAAAAGTGGCCTGTCTCCGCTCGTCTAATTGTTAGCCTGAATATAACAATTTGTAGAACTATATAATTTTAGAAACAAAGAACAAAAACTGCATGTTTATTAGGTGTACAAAGGTATTATAATTGAACAAAAATAATCTTTTTTTAGTCGACTCGTTTTGACCTGTAACCCAAACCTGCCTGACCCGACCTACTTGCCATGTCTATCGAGAACCACAAAGATTCTGACTTGCACTCACTATAACACAGCCATTGCCTGCAAAATGCAATGAAACTTAAGAATGCTGTTCAATTACTTATATGAGATCATAACTATAAATGGAAGCTTGCCTTTCTCTTCCTTAAAACTACGGATCCAGCTATATTACCCTGAAAGATGAAAAGTTTAAAACATATATAAATACATATAAAAAATGCCAATTTAGAAAGGTTGACAAAAAAATCAAATAATAGTTACCCTCC
Organism: Bidens hawaiensis; assembly: GCF_021521415.1. Lineage (NCBI taxonomy): Eukaryota > Viridiplantae > Streptophyta > Magnoliopsida > Asterales > Asteraceae > Bidens > Bidens hawaiensis. The sequence goes on from NW_027491410.1 coordinate 1,543,114, forward strand.
ATGTTGCCGGTTTGTCTCGAAAAGCTTGCCACTGACAAGGCCCAATAACATACTTAGTGAAGTGACTACAAGAACATCATACCTTAAATATGGTGTATTGAATAACATGTACAAACTGTTGCCCATCTACCTTTCTTTGAACATGTTGCATTCATACATATCATGGGCTACATAGACAACATACTGCAACCAGTAAGTACAGAAAAAACACAATTTTGCAGCTACAAGTAAATAAAACAACTATCTAACCATATTGCATAAGTACAGATTGACAGATCACATCCAGAACTTGACAAGGATATGGCATATCGCCAAGTTAACACGTGATGAAAAGAACAGAAGATTAAACCTTGGTGAATTCAGAGGGCCATATTTAATCAAAGGATGATTCAATTGTTCGTACCTCAGGCTCCTTTAAGAGCTTGGCTTGTGTGCGACGTTCATTAAGCATGTTTTGGAGCTTCAACAGCTTGACCATCAATGGACAACAGTAACCATCGAGCCCTGACCCTAGCTTGGACCCAGACAGGGCCTGCAAGCAGAGGCGGATCTAGAATTTTTTTCTACGGGGGGCACAAAATAGATCGGGTAAAAAAATGAGTCGGTCAAAAAGTACAGGGCCGGCCCAACCATTATGAATGCCCAAAGCGGAATGAACTATCCGGCACTTTTCCGAATTTCATTGTTATAAATATACATGAGAAAAGCAAACGGTCGGGCCAATTTAAAAATGATCGGTTTAACTATCAAACTCAAAATTATGCATTTTCTTTATGCTCATTAAATCATAAATGAACTTAAGCATGAACTTAAACTCTCATTACTTTCTTTAGTTCAATGCAATCTTAAACATATAGCACAAACTGTTAATCAAATCATCATGAAACAAGAATAATCGATCAAGAAGTTGACTACCAAACCAAGCTCATCGACATTCATCAAACAGCTGGAGAATACTGTAAAATGACTAACCATATTATGCTAATAAAATAAATTAGAACTTAATTATGCATGTATTTGTTGGTTAAGCACAAAAAATGACTAACAATATTATGCTAATAAAATAAATTAGAACAATCATTTACCAAAATGAACATAAACTTCAAAATTGAGTATGAAGAAAATTGAAAAAAAAAGGTGCAAAATTACCAGTTGAATATCAATTAATCGTGGCCTGCAATTCAAATTCAATTTCAAATCACCCACCCATCAATTTCATATCGATTAATCCCTCAACCCATCAAACAGAGATATTATAAAAATAAAGAAACCGAAATGAAAGCCTAGAAAAGAGGGATTTGTTTCTAGAATTCTAACAACAATTAGTAATCCAAGAATGGACAAAATCAATTTACAAATTTATCATACAAGAACCATTGGACGACTAAATATTTCCTGAAAAGGATTCTAATTGACTTTTATAAATACCCTGCAAATGGCGGCCAACAACGAACGGTGGGCATGGCTGGGAGGCGGACGGTGGGCACGGACAGGCAGACGTGGACGGCACTTGAATTTTATGAGGTATTTGTGGCCGTTGTAGAGCACCGACGGCAGCCGGACGGTGGGCACCGGCCCACCGTAGTTATGCGGTAACTCCGCCCCTGCCCACAAGCATCACAGCATCACAGCTGCTTGTTTCCTAATATGCCGCCTCGGACAGTTAAATAATAAAAACTGTAGCAATTACATGAAGAAATCCTACCATCCTACATCATTTTAGTAAAAAAAACAAAAAAACAAACTGTTACTGAAATAATTGAATCTTTGTAAAAAAAATTTTTGGCAAAACTTTGGAGAAAAGTGTTTTATGTCAACCGAACCTACCCACTTTGCTAAAGTATCTCATAATCATGAATGGTTACAGCTTACAAGGTACTCGGTGAAGAGTAGAAATAATACACTTGCTCCAATCACTATTGTCTGCAATATATAATCCTCTAAATCCAAACCAACCAAGGTTTAAGAAATCCCCAAAATACCCCTAGACACAAATAATCTGTTTGCAACCCTTTTAGAGCTGATCTACATAAACTAAACTTCCTGCAAATTTCTGACTATACCCCTGGACACAAATACATACGCATCATACCTGCAAAAAGGTATATCAAGTATGCTTCAGAAACTTATTTGAACAAACCAACCGTTTTGACCTAATCTATTTTGATAACCACCATTTTTGACAACCTGACCTGGTCAGACTTACTCAGCAGTCTGAAATTTGTGTTTGAGAAAATTCACAAGAAGTGAATCATGTAATGTTGATCATTATATTTATAAGATTACAACAAATGATGATAATACAAGGAAATCTAATCAAATTCAATCTCCTATTTGCAGAAGTAATAATCCTAAAAATAATTAATTAACAGGAAAAAGGAACTAACCTGTTCTGGCATGGGAGTATATGAAGTTCAATATAATCTCCATCAAGCTGAAACAACAAACCCTAATTTACATCTCAATCCACATAAAGCATGCATACCAAATCAAAACAAAACTAAATTACCTGCGTCAATTGAAGGCTAATTTTGGTACTGGCGGAGGAGATTTACGATTGAAGATCAATTCGTGCAATTGTTCCACCGTGCAAAGAGGAATAGATATGTGTTAAGCAGAAATCAATATCATTCTTATCTTCTTCAGTTGTTGGATGAACCGACTCAAATGCTCTTTCTATTTTATCAAAATCATACAGAAATAGAAACCCTTTGGAAATCGTTAATGATTTATCCGCGATGTGGGGGAGGAAAAAGGGGGAGCAATCAAAACCGTATGAAACCTCCATCAACTGCCTCTTCTAGAGACTGCACTGAAACTGCGGCCGCCACCTTATCAAACGCCCAATATTGAATCCACGGTTAATATTCAATCTTGGAGACGTTAATATTAAATCTTGGATTTTGATCCAAGGCTCAGTTTCAAATCCCGTAAGTATATATATAATTTTTGACATATTATAAATGACCCGTTACATTCGGGCAGTTTAATGACCACTAAATGGATTGTTGTCAAAGAACAAATTAATAACAGTCAAGGTAAAACTTAACCGTTTCATTTTACTTGGAAAAGGTTAAATTAAATGGATGCATCAGTTACCAAATATATAATGTTTTAATTACAATTATGCTGGTACTGCAATTGTTTTATTTATGATACTAGGATAATAACTCGTGTTACACACGGGTGGAAAGCATATCAACAAACAATATAAAATATAAACTACGCATTCAGTCAACACAAATATTTGACATAAGTTTTTTACCCTCGGATGCTACAAAAGATGTTAAACTATGTCTATAACATAAAAAGAAAATACTTTATAAATAAACAATGCAATGAATAAGAAATAATATAACGTAAATGAACCATTAGACCTGGAAAAAAAATAAAAAAAACACATATTAGTAAAAGGTTTTGTAATATTAATTGAAAACTAAGTTTACAAATACATACCAGCTTTAAACTGTATCACATTAAATTTCCGAAAATCTATTTGTAAACAGCTTTAATTTTTTTTTTTAAATGTACCTAATTGTTCTAAAGAACGTTTTTTTCTTTTTTTCTTTTAGAGTGTTTTTTATAAATAATTTTCAGATTTATCTATATTTTTATAACATTTTTCATGTCATTTCTTAATAAATAAATAAATAAAACTTAAAGAACATTCTGTTTGATCACCATTCATCGGCTCTTCTTCTTTCCTCAAGAGTAAATTAAATTATCGGCAAGGTGGTTATTAATTGGAATAAATAGACTTAATAATTGCATTAATTTGAATAAATAGATTTAAATTAAACAGAAACTTAAAAAGAAAGACATACATTTGACAAGGTGGTTATTAATTAGAATAAATATACTTAATCATGGAGTTAATTGCATTAATTTGAATAAATAGATTTAAATTAAACAGAAACTTAAAAAGGAAGACATACATTTGACAAGGTGGTTATTAATTGGAATAAATATGCTTAATCATGGAGTTAATTGCATTAATTTGAATAATTAGATTTAATTGTAGAATTAATTGAATTAAATTGGAATGCTGATTTTAATTTAGTGGATTAAAAATAATTATGAATATATGAAAATTATTGATATGAAAATATGATTACATAAAAATCTTATGTGAATATATTAAAATAAGAACACGTGAAAAGAATTATCTTTCTTCAATATATTAGTTTCATTGTTTTCCCGGCTATCATCCTCAAACAATTCGTAGCTATCAAATTCCCTTTGACTTTATGCTAAACTTCGATTATAAAGTCAACATTAAAAAAAAGTCAAAGTGGATTAAAAGTCAACCACTCAACTTTGACAAAAAAAATGTCAAAATGAGCACAACACCAAATTCAGCATTTTCTAATATTTTCTTTTTGACCCACATCTCACTATTCGTCATAAAATTGATACCAAATTCAATTTTTTTCTATCTATTTTCTATTTGACCCATATCTTACTATTGGCTGTATGATTGACATCATTTCTGACAACATACAAAATCTGCATAAAATCCTTTCTATTAACAAAATTAGTAACAGCCAAAGTGGAACTTACCATTTCTTTTTAATTGTACTAAATTAAATGGATGTATTGATTACCAAAAATATAAAATTTAATTAAAAATATGCAAATGAGGTGCCAAATTAATATTCATAAATATTTCATGAGTGGAAACATAACCATAACACAACAATTGTAGCATAAGATAAGTTTTACATATGTAAATAATGAACAATTCACAAGAATAGATTAAATCAATCTCAAAATTTGCAAATTACAGTGGTGATTAGAATATGAACGTGTCTAGACAAATAAACCACAAGGTATTTCAACTCTAGACCAGTAGAACCTATGAGATGCAATGCTACGGGTTAATAATATGGTTACCAATACTATTATACCTATCAAAGTGTGACACCCCAAAAACTGGGCACGACAAAAAGTTGGATTTACACAAAAACAAAGCCTCTTTATTCAGTCATAGCGGAGTCTCATATATTTAGATACAATTATGCAACACATTTGAACGAGGCTATGTTTATCAGAGTTCCTTGCGTCAAATACTGCTTGTGCCAAATAGCGACCCGATCCTTCTACGACTCTTACTACTCTTATCCTGAAATGTATGCTCAACAATATTTATGTCAACATAAAGTTGGTGAGTTCATGAGAGTAGAGAAACAATAATCTGTTTAAGCGTATCATCTTATAAAGTACAAACATAACATGCCGATAAATCAATTCTTATTCCCGCAAGTATATTTGCTAACATATATACTTTTAGTTCACAACATCCATGAACACATCACACTTCCTTCTACACCACATTCTACGCAAGAATGTATTTCTTTTTAAATATAGTAACGGTACCGGACTATACGTATATATGCCCCGAGTTAAGAAACTTAATGATTAGCATGTGTTTAATTTAAACAAGATACACTTCAAAAATATTCAAACTTGATAAATATTTATTGCATGTATCCACCCAAAAAAAAATATATTTTAGAAGGGGTATTTGTCATGAAAACTCACCTTTTTTGTAGTAATTGAAGGTAACTCTTCTAATCCAACATATGTTTGCAACCTATATTATTAATAATGATGATAAATTTATAACAATATCTTACTCCCATTGCTTTATAAGTGCATATTGTAAATGTATTTATTTATTATTATATTTTTTTTGAACATGTACGAATGTGTGACCATTTTATTATTTTATTATTTGTATATTGTGAATATGTTTTATTATATTTATACAAACTTAAATTTTATTTATAAAGAAAATGATTTACTAGTTATAAATAAATGCTCAAAAGTAAGAAACAAAGGTTAGACACAATCCTTTGTTTATTAGTTTATATATTATACTAGCTTTTAGCCCGCATGTTACGCGGGTTTATTTAAGTTTTTGTTTTTCTAATTAATTGTTTTATTTTTCAACCGAGTTTTCTATTCAACACGTATATATTTGTTCGTTACGTTAATTATAATTATTTGGTCAAAAGCACAATATTTCACCATTGAGCAACGCGTTAATCAGGTAGCAAAGTCAATGATTTTAGACAATACATAGAATATATTGTTAATCGACTCATGTTTTACACTAAGCAATCCTACCTGAACCAAAAAATTAATCACTTTGACACATCACCTAAGTATTACATATCTCGAACATCTAACTTTCTCTTCTATCAACTTCTCCAGCCTTCAATTTTTCTTCCACATAGCAGTGACATATTTTACTTCCAAAAGCTCAGCTTAATATGTGAGAATTTGACTTTTGCATCCATGATAACCTCTTACCAACCTAGAATATGCAAGAATTCATATTGTTACATGTGACCTTAAAAACATGTAAACATGTGGACCGTCAGTCAACATGAATTATTAAATATGTTTTGAGATTACATATGGACTTACCTTAAACACATCCGAGTATGTATAAGTAAATATTTAGTTTTGAGAAGGTCTCCCAATAATCACCAACAAAGTCCTAAGTTCTAACTTAGTATATACATAATTTCAAATAACTTGCTTTATTTCATTACTTCAATTTAGGGTTTTGTTTCTTAGTATATACATAATTTCAAATAAACTTAATTTTTTATTATTCTGACAAAAAATTCATATGACCATATTATAAATGACCCGAATCCAATTTTCTTATATCCAGTTCTAAACCGAGATAGAGGTCCTCTATATCTGACGCAAACCACAAATGGTACTTTTTTAAATAACCAAAACTCAGTTTGCTTATAATCTGTTTTGACACAAACCAAAACTTATACCAAGAAAGAGAACAAATCACTTCATAGACCATATGGCTTAAAGACTTTATTTGCATCCAAATGCAACCCAAAGTGAAATCAGTTTTTAAACCAATAATTTAAAGTCATAGTATAATGCATTGTTTCGTTTTGAGTGGATATACCAACAAAAAAATTCAGGTTCCAAAAATGAAAAACCTGCTACTGCTTTTTGGTGGTCTTTAATAACTGATATAAGATTTGTTGTTTGCCCCTTGATGTCCCAAACTCTATTAAACTTTTCCAAAAAATATTAAAAAACAATGATGGGCCGGCCCGTTTAGATAAAAGCAGGCATCTGAATCGCTTCCGAGAGGCATGTGCAGGGATGCGGATTTTTTATACGACACGAAAACATGAGATGGACCTAACACGAAACCCACCGGTTTGGGTTTGGTACAAGTGGGTTCGGGCCGAACTCGCCGTAACCAGTTAATATCCAAAAATAACATAAAATTCACCAAATATTTGATAACCCAAAAACCATGCTTTATGCCTATGATTTTCGTTTATTATATTAATTGAGAAGCTGTTATGCATATATAATTTTATTATACACAAGGGACATACCAGGGAAGGCACCAGCAAATCCATGAGCTTTTTCAATCAACTCGTCAATGGGTAAGCGACAACCGATTCTTAGCACGAATGAAGGGTACATGCTGTTCCCCATTCCTATTGTCCTGCTCTTTTCCTATTGCTAGCTGATCACCTATTCAAGATCAATAGGTCGGCTTGGAAATTGGCACAGAAATAAAATTAAAAATATAAATAACAATGAAACGACTATCATCTATCGAATGCATTCGCCAATAATAACACTCGAGATAATAAACAAAGTAAAGATGGTGATTTTAATGAGCAAAAATGTGTCCATTGACTCCATTCTTAGCCTTAAGATTGTAATATATTTCTTCTATATGTCTTTATTTAGCTTGAATTATTGAAATACAAACTACAAGATCATATTTTAAAAAAACTAATGGACTAACCTATTAGGTGTAAATTTCAAGGCGGGTTCAGAAAAAGAGGCCTACACTTTGTATTTTCTACAACAAATGCACCCTAATTTTAGGTCCAGGAGCGGCTGCTTCACCACCATCCTCGAGCTTCGCCGCTCCACCATCAACATGTTCACAAATCTGCAGCTTTGACTTTATCCAATGTGCTACAAGCCAACAATTTACACAGTCTGAAATCTGATAATCTTAAATGCCCGTATCTATCAAGTAGTAAGTTATCACGCTTGATATCTCTGTTACAATCCATTATACCCAAATAATCAAAATATATTATTGCATGATTAAACTTTAATAAAGTGTACTAACTTTAGAATACCTATGCACAAAGTACATTAATTTTGTAATAATCTATTCTGCTTAGGCCTTTTGAACATTAACAATGTTATCACAATACCAACATCCAAATTCCAAACTGCCATATTAATACTCACTTTTACAAAAAGAGAAAAAAATAAGTAACCGGAAATTGTTGATGTTCACACATAACTCTTCCCAAATTCAGAACATAGACTCTTAATAAAAATAAATGATCCATTAAAAATATATTTTTTTTATTAACAAAAGCAAAACAATTTCACGGTAATGATAAAGTGACCGAAAGCCCTTTTACTCGTATCTTAAAACCGTTTAAAAATCTGCAGTTTGCAAAATACCGATTTTGTCCTTGATAGCAATTACTTAGCACTCTTAAAGCCGCAGGCACTGTTGCAAGTCTGGCCCGTTTACTGCAGTGTGCGATTTAACCCAACTACTTTAACCTATTATGAGTAACGCTAAGGTAATAATTCGCTAATAATTGTTTATAATAATTACAAACACTCGTGACAATTGGTTAGGGTTGATGTAATATTGGTGTTTATTACTAAACACATGGCAATCAATAGTACAACCTACAACATACAATCTAAATCAAAAGTAATTAATAATTAGCAACTTAACAATAAAGAAACAAAGCACAACCTGCTTGAAAACGTACCTTTAATGAAGATTAGCTCCAGATTATGACCTAATTTGGATACAACAATCGGTTGTACTATAGGCATAGATGACAGTTTACAACTATTATGCAAAACGGGAACAACAACAGCAACGGAAATCTTACTAATATGCAACATATTTAAAGAGAGACTGCAAGATAAGCATTAATTTTTATTTGACTTCACTAAAAGTAAAAACTGTTTCCGCTTAAAACATAAATTTGACTTCAACAAAAGTCAAACCATTAAGAGATTTGATTATTTACGCAAACACAAAGAGTTGAACTAGAAGGAATTCGTTCTAAAATGTTCAAGTCATTCAAATAACCAAAACATCATTTCACAATTGGATTTCAACAAACATTAGATATTTTAAGGAATTACTTGAGAACAACTGCTGCATTTCTAAGAGCAAGATATCTTTGCACATACTCATTAGGAAGTGATTTTATAAGCTTAAACACTTCGATGTTTGCATACCGCAGATGGGTTCTCGGGTCCGTATAAGGTGCCTGCATTCAAAATCATAACAATTGTTATTGTTATTCACAACAGATAACAATTCTAATTCATTTAAGGGTTATATTTCCAACACCCATAACAATATCCAATATTTAACCCACCTCAAATCCAGTTATATCACAAATCTGCTTCCGGGGGTACATCGACGGTGGCGACTCGATATTAACATCTACAACATTATACAGACTCTTAGGTCAAACAAAAAGATAACAAATTTCATAATAATAAACAATTCCTATAAGGTGTTTGATGAAGTGCCTAAAAAAAATTCCAAATTAGGGTTCGGAAAACACAATAATAAACGAATTGAACTCACAACTAGGTTCATCAGGGGGGGGGGGGTTAATTTTGGTAACTTTCAGCTTGTATGATCTGCTTGAGATGCTTCCAATGTCTTCCTCTAGCTTCGTGCATTTTAATCTTCTTGAAACGCATGTGTGTAGGTAAGATCATCTCTGATTCGATCACTTATTGCACCATCTGAATTTGATTGGATGTTATTCAGGTTCAATTTAAGAGTATAAACCCTAGCGGTGCGAGATCGGAGGACTGTCGTATTCCACCGCAAACGTGTACGGAACTCGAGTACTGGAATCCATTGTTGTACCATGTGATGACCTTGAAGGGGGTGTTGAGGATGGTCGGGTAGGGAGGGGAGAGTTTGTGGTTTCAGAGTGACATTAGGGTTTAGAAAGGTGAAGGAAAGGGTTATTTGATATCGGGTTTGGAGTATCCATTTGAGACCCATATGACCCGCCAATTTCTTTTAAAAAACTCATTTTAAAATGAAGCAATCTGGTGGCACGAGATGATGGAGGAAGCGACATGAGGCCTCCATTCGTAGGCAATTATATAGATTGACGATAGAAGATAAATAGATAGATAGATTAGTAATATAAATTATATACATATAAATAACTTTAATAGATAAAATATGAAAAGTGTGTCGGATAAAATAGTGTAGTTCAAAATTCCTGTTATATATATATATATATATATATATATATATATATATATATATATATATATATATATATTAGGTTTATTTCAGAAGTGTTTTTTATAGCGAGAAATGCGAGAAATGAATCTAACCAATCACATTTTTTCTTTTGTTTTATTATTTATTTAATGATAAGGGTACTATAGTAAAATGTGTATTTTTTTCCCTATATGGTAAGTAATAATTTAAAAATAAGTTACAGTTAATTTATTTTTCAGTTTTGAGTGTATATCCAAATCAACCTATATCTTGTTTTTATATTTTGTCAAATACATATTATGTAATAATTAACGAAAAGTTATGTTGTTTTATTCACATCATCTACTTTTTTTTGTTCAAATTTCAAACCTTTATCAAAATAATAGTTTATTCTTCAATTCAATTTTATTTACTAATTTAGTAAAAATCTACTTATAAAGCTCATTTATATATTTATATATTTTAGTAGTATATGATTATTTTAGTAACGTAGTTACGTAATGTTGTGTCGGGATTCTTTCAAATGTTGTGTAGTCATAACTAATGTAGGGCATACATATCTAATGTAGTGTAAGAACATTTGTAAATGTTGTGTAGTTATAATTAACGTAGTGTAGACATATCTAATATAGCATAGGCAAAACTAATGTAGTGTAGATACACTTTTATATATTGTGTAGTCATAACTAATATAGTTTAAACATATCTAATATGGTGTAGACAAAATTAATATAGTGTAGGCATACTTTTAAATATTGTGTAGTCATAACTAAAACTAATGTTGTGTAAGAATCAATTTCCTTATACAATATAATGTGTATGCAAAACAAATGAAATATAGACATACCTAAATATATTGTATATAACCATATGAAAACGGATCAAATCCATAATATACATAATTTTAATGAAGAAAAATAAAATCATATTAACCATTTAATGAGCATTGATTAGTCATTAAATGTAACCGCAGAACACATTAAAGTTTGGTTTAATGAGACCTACACTACAATGGACATATCTACCCTTTTAATTAAATATATGTCATAAATATATGTTTTTAATACAAATTTGTCATTTTCATTGTAGACCATTGATTAAAATAATCAGTGGTTCAAATGCATTTATCGCACTTCTCGTTATAATATCAATCTCGCATGATCCTTCCCCTATATATATATATATATATGGTAAGGTTAAAATGAAAACCCACTTGAGTTGTGAAAACCCGTGAAAACCCTATGTAACATCGTTTTTTTTTTGTTAAATGTAATATATGTTGTATCATTTAATACAGAAAATCGAAACATAAAAAAAATGTTTTGCTATTTTTTAACATTTTTTTACTAATTTTTATATATTTTTTATATATGTTTTTAAGAGAGAGAAAAAGTTATATTTATATTTACATTTTTTATTTACTTTAATTGTGGACCACAAGATTCAAACATTAATTAAAAATATGTGGTTGAGAATGTGTTTCCAAAGTTTTCACAACTCAAGTGGGTTTTCATTTTATACTTAGCACACACACATATATATATATATATATAGATATATATATAGGGGAGATTTTAAATGAGAACCCCTTTGAGTTTTAAGAACTCGAAAGAACTCAGTGTAACGATTTTTTTTTCGATTTTTTTTACACATGCGTAATATATGTAAGTTACATACACGTAAAAAAATTACAGAAGTTTTTACGCACCGAGTCGACTTATTACACATGTGTAACGGACGTAAAAATTAGTGTAATCACTTACAACTTTATTCCCTCTCCTACTTTGACTTTTTTAGTCAGATTTAATCTCAACCACATAATCCAATCCATTTAATAAAATGTGTGGCTAAGAATTGAGTTCTTAAATTTTAAAACTCAACATGGTTCTCAAAATATCACTCCCCTATAATATGTAAGTGAGTATATAGATAAATTATATAATAAAGGGTAATATAACCCAAATCTATTAATCCATAAACTTAACTAGTAAATTTATATGGTCCAAAAATATCTCACTTACTATTTTATTGTTTTCCTCAGTTTATATCGAACTCGAGTAGTAACAGAGAAGAAGACATGCATTTTGGTTGATTAGCAAAATAAAATAATGAGTATGATACTTGACATGATATTATTATTATGAAAATAAGGTTGTAAATAAATTTGAAGATTAGTTGGATTTGTTACCTGGACTTCTAAGATTTGAGATGAAGTTTCTGCTTCTCAAATTATCATTGTTGTTGTGAGGGTACTATTTATTTATTTTATTATTTTTTTTTTCTTTTGAAATTAGACTGTGACAATTAGAGATGTTTCATAGCATGTGTTTATAAAGGAAAAGATGGTGGAGAATTATGGAGAATTATGTTGGGAAGGTGTTATGCATATCAAAGAAGAATGGATGGATTATGTGACATTCGTCAATTTCGGGTCTTATTTGTATTCGTTTTTGTTTATTATGTAAACTGACCCGATTTGTAAACCGAAGCCTATTTTATAATCAAAATGATGGATTTATGTTACAATATTGTTTCACTCTTGTTGGGTATTGAAAACATCCTATTTTTATTTTTATTTTTATTTGTTTATTTATTTGTTGTTTTTTGTTTTTTGTCTTGATCCATTTTGCATGAAAACTCTCGTGTCTCACACCCATATTTGACCACCAACATTACCCTATATATACACCACCTTTCCTCTTCATTTATCCCTTGCTACAACTCAAAAAAAAAAACTTTCTCAAACATCAAAAATCCAAGGTTATCTTATTAAGTGTTCTTGAAGGTTTTTAGTCTTTCATCTTAATTAGTTTATGTAGCCTTATTAATACTTGTTTATGGTTATGCAACATATATATAATATACACCCCTTGTTTATCTTTGGTAGTTACTTCTCCGATTCCGGTCGGTGAGGTTTCGGACCTCATAAGGCAAGGCTTCATGGAGGACTTCGTGTCCTTGATATATATCATCTATATAACTTGTTCATACATATTAATCTTGCTTATTTTAGTTTGTTGGTCATGTTTACAAGTTCTATGGTTATGGGGTTTTAAGAGTCTATACTTCGGTTTAACCGTAAATAGCTCTAAACCGTAAACCGAACTTTGTTACTAGTTTTGTTAAATAATTGTTTAAACCTACTTATTGTTAGATCTAAGTTTCTAAAATCTTTTTACAAATTCTATGGTTATGGGTTTGTAGAATCTTACCTCGGTCTTAACCCGAAACACGATCCGAACTGAAAACCGAACTTTTGTTTAAAGACTTTATTGTTAACTTTTGGTTGTAAAACTTAAAATATTTTTATTTGTACATTATTATACAAGTTCTTTAGTGTTTGGACATGTGGAAACCATCTATGAACTTTTCGTGAGATGGAAACCGAACCAAACCGATTCTTACTCGCTTAAGACACACAAGTGTGTTTTTTTAGCCATCAAGACTTGTATATTTCTTTTAAAATAGTTACAAATTTATTTTTAAATATTTTCTTAAGTACTTGGAAATGTTGAATCCAACTTGATCTTATAACAAAGTTTGGACCGATTAAACCGAACACTCACTTAACGGACGTTGTTAGTTCTAAAACAATAGAACTACATACTTGGTTAAGTCTCTTTAAGATTTATTGAGTTATCTCATACATTTATTATTTTGGGAAAGTTGACTTTGGGTTTGGTCAAGTCACCAAGACTCGAACCGACCACCCGAACACTCGTTAAAACCCGTTTTAGTATCTATATTATAAAGGGACTTGCTTTCTTGCATTTTTACCCACCTTATTACTTAACATAGGTTGAGTAAAATTAAGGGCTAGATACTTTAACCCGGTTTCGAACAAACTTACATTTTTAAAAGGACTATTATTATAATTTCTTAAATATTTACATTTTAAACCTTAAACTTTAAATTGTTTACATTTCTTATCATTTATTTTCTTTTAAAGACTTCCAAGACAACTTTTCTAATACAAGACTTCTTCTCCTTTAGGCTTCGTTCGTTAAACTCATCGTTCCGGTTAATCTCCAAATCATCAAATCTTTCAAGTTTATTACTTGAAGGTGAGTACTTTCATCCCCCGTTTTCACACTTTTATATTTTGGGGGTGACATTGCAAACTTATTCAAATCCAAATGATTTATACTTGAGTCTTAAACCACAAACTTTATTGTATACTTTACTTAAATAAATGCTCGATTTGGTGATTATATGCTTATATGCTTAAGTGCTAATGTGTTTACCGCTTTTGGATGGTTGATTCATAAATCCGAGTATATCTAGCATCCCCTTATATAAAGGTGTCGTTAATGTATTCTTATCAACGATTTCATACAAAATCCGAGTATATTTGGCATCCCCTTATAGAAAGGTGTCGTTAATGTATTCTTATTAACGATTTCATTTATCTAAATTGTTGCTATTATTTATTGTTTTGTATACAAGTTGTGGAATTTCATATTATATATCTATTGTTCAAAAACTATGAAATTGCTCACCACCTTTGTGTTGACAAAATCTATTTATGCAATGTTACGGGTTTGACCTTAGGTTGACTCGAGGACTTGAATAAAAAAAAACGTTATCGAGACTATTAGGATATTAGTAAAACGAACAATATATTATTTACTATGATTTGAATTCGGTTATTGTATGAACAAGTTATGTGACTCTTTGTGTTTTTATGAATTTAAATGAGTTGATTAAATATTGTCACTTAATAGTGTCGTGTGCGATGAACAATCGGTTGCGCCCCGACGTTTCCGTTATGGTCGGGGTGTGACAGATTGGTATCAGAGCCCATCGACTATAAGATAGGTGGTTAGACGTAACGACCTAGTATAGTTTAGGCTTTAGGGTCCTTATACGTGATGCTTATACGTGTTTACCCTACTTGATTGTTTATTGCACTTATTTATTTATAAACTTGATTAAAATTCATTTTTAAATCATAAATGTACACATACACACACTTTCATAGTATTCTAAGGTATCCTTACCTTAAAACGCAAAACATTAGTTTTTTTTTATTATTATGTTTTATGGATCACAAGCTTAACTTGGATTCCGTTGTTTAAAATCTCCTTAAAGATCGGCTGTATAATATTCGTTGCGATGACCGTAGGGACTGAACACTTGGAAACGGCCTTTTGACAAAAAGATTCCAAGAATCAAAGGTGATATACTTACCTGGGAAGGTCGAGTTTAAGTGTTCTTTTCTAGGCCAAACGACTTACGTTATATGAGACGGCAACTTTAAGTAGTCGAATGCAAGCGTTCCGGTTGCCTCCATATTTTGGTGTTAAAAACATGAAAGCCACGGTGATACGTGGATTAGTGTTTTTGACATCTCGTTGTATCTCCGTTTTATTAAATGTTATTATCGTAATTTGAGTCAACGACATAAAAGACGCGGTGATATGTGCATATGTTCGACTCCATATATATATTACATTTATATACAAATTTTATTGTCGGGATATCAAATCATGGTGGTTCATGTACGACTTTCCCGACTATATGTAAATTTCTATACTTCAAAACCTCCCAATTTTTAAACTCCAAAACTTTGAAACGTATATTTATACACATTTTATCATTTGGTTTATGTACTAACTTAAAAAAAAAATAAAATAAAAAAAAAAAAGAAATTTCTTACTAACATCTCATCCTCACTAACTCTTGGAATTCACAATCAAAACTTGAAATTTTATTTTATCTTTATACACCATCATAATTATTTCCAATTTCTTCAAACTCATTCTATTTTCTTTATAAATTTTTTTTAGAATGCCTCCACTACGACGTCAACCACGCAAGAACTCCAACCGGCGTATAGCATCTTTCGTCGTCAAGAAAATGGCCGCTATGATTCTCGAACTACTAACCCAACTTCAAGCTACCCAACCTCCTCCCGTTGCACCTTCCGTTGTTGCACCCGTTGAACCCAAACCCGCATCCTATACTTATAAACAATTTACCGGTGCTAATCCAACCAAATTTGTCGGCACGAACTGTGCAACTACCTTGTTGCAATGGTTTGAGAAAATGGAGAGTGTGTTCCAACACAGCGAATGCCCCGAAGCGAAGAAAACTAATTTCGCTTCAAGCATGTTTGAGGAAACTGCTCTTACATGGTGGGGTAGTGTTATGTATCTCCAAGGGGCGGAAATTGCCATGGCGCTTCCATGGACCGAACTTAAGGAACTCATGATGAAGAAGTTTTGTCCCAAACACGAGCTCCAAAATCTTGAAGCCAAATTTTGGGAATTAAAACAAGAAAGTGGTGATAATGCCGCTTACTCGCTCCGTTTTCATGAATTAAGCACCCTTGTACCTCATTTGGTTACCCCGCTCGAACCTAAAATCGACAAATACATCGGGGGTTTACTCATGCTAATTCGGGACTCAGTCATGAGTAGCAAACCCGAGAACCTTGAGGATGCAATTACTCTAGCCGGTGCGCTATCGGAGAACCATGTTAAGGCGGGTACCTTAACCATCAAGAAGAAAAGTGATAAAAGCAAAACTGAACCCGCACCTCAAGCCAAAGTTGACCCACCACCTCAAGCCATCAACTACTCAAACTCTTCCCGCCACAACAACAAAAAAAAACCCAAACAAAACCACCGAAACTATGCCGTTACCCAACCGCAACAACAACCCCAAGCTCCCCCATAAAATCGAAAACCCTATACCGGTACTTTTCCACTATGCAACAATTGTCAACTTCATCACCCATCTCACTTACCTTGTCGCCATTGCACCATTTGTAACCGTTTTGGCCATCTAAATAACACATGTCGTTCCGCACAACGTACTCAACCCAACCAACCAAGAACCACTCCACAAAACACCCAAAACCGCTTTGCACCTTACCTACAAAACCCTCCTCAACAACCCCGAACTTGCTTTAACTGTGGTGACCCAAATCATTTCCATAACAATTGTCCACGACTCACTCTTGCAAACCAAGTCCAAACCGTAACCATACCCTACTATCAAACCCAAGCCTACCAAGTTCAAACCTACCAACCTCAACTTCCCCAACTCAATGCACCACTCATCCAACCCATGCAAGCCATCCAAGCACCTCCTCCTCCACCACCTCATGCACCTCAAGGAAATCCCGGTAACCAAGGACGGGCTTTTAAGAAAAAGGTTGCAACTAATATTAGCATTTTCAACTTTTAAATAGCAAGGTTGCAATTTCAATAAATATTTGCAACTTTTTATAAAAAAGGTTGCATTAGATCTCTTAATGCAACTTTTATATTTAACGAAGTTGTATTAGAGTAAAATGCAACACAACTGAAAAATGTTGCATTAGCTTCAGTTTCTAGTAGTGTCCTGCTTCAACCACTTGCCGTCCATGCACTCTATGTAACCGCTATGGGCATCTTGCCAATACTTGTCGTGTACCTCCTAATGCACGAAACGCTCCATAACAACCTGCACCGCATACCCCTAGACCTACTAATAACCCTCATGCTCAAACCGGTGTTCCTAATACTCGTACTTTCTACAATTTTTGAGATCCTAGTCATCTCCGCAATATGTGCCCTTTACTAGCCTATGCCCATCAAGCCCATGTTATGCCTCCACCATACTATGCTCATCAAGCCCAAGTTGTGCCTGCACCGTATTACACTAGCCAAGCTTACCAAGTCCAAACCGACCAACCCCTGATCCCTCAAAGCTTTGCACCTCCCACCTATATTCCTAAAGTTCCTCAACTCATGGCTCCTCCACATGCAACTGCTCAAGTCCCTTCTATCCAAGTCCCTCCAACTAATCAAGCTGCTCCAATCCCTCAAGGTTCGAATGGTCGTGCCTTCATGATGAATGTGAATCAAGCTCAAAGTTCAAGCGACGTAGTGAATGGTACGTTTCTTGTTAATAACCATTCTGTTTCGGTGTTGTTTGATATTGGTGCTGATAAGAGTTTTATCTCTTTAGATTTTGCGTGTATTATTGATAAGCCTCGGGATAGGTTTTCTAAGTCATTTATCGTAGAAGTAGTGAATGGGAAGTTGATTTGTATTGATTCGGTTATTCAGGATTGTGTCATAGTTCTTAATAAGGTCAAGTTCCATATTGATCTTATTCCGATGCAAATGGGTAGTTTTTATGTTATAGTTGGGATGGATTGGCTAACCATTAACCATGCCGAGGTCGTTTGTTTTGAGAAGTTCCTTCGTATACCTCTCAAAGATGGTCGTGTTCTTAAAGTTTTCGATAGTACGCCTACTTCTAAGCTTAATCTCATGTCATGTTTTCAGGCTCAATGTTATTTTCGTAAGAAGTACGTTTACTTTTTGGTGCTGTGGTGGAGAAGGATAAGGATAAGAAGAAGATTCAAGATATCCCGATTGTGCATGATTTCCACGACGTTTTTCCTGATGGCGTTGTTGGACTTCCTCCTATTCGTCAAGTCGAGTTTCGTATTGACCTCGTACCTGGAGGGAATCCCGTTGCTAAAGCACCCTACCTTCTTGCACCATCTGAAATGCAAGAGCTTTCGAGCCAATTACAAGAACTCTCCGATAACGGTTTCATTCGCCCGAGTTCTTCTCCTTGGGGCGCACCTGTTTTGTTTGTGAAGAAGAAGGATAGATCGTTTCGCATGTGCATTGATAACCGAGAACTCAAAAAGCTCACCTTCAAGAACCGTTACCCGCTCCCTTGTATGATGATCTTTTCGATCAACTTCAAAGAGCCGCATGCTTCTCGAATATCGATCTCCGTTTGGGTTATCATCAACTTCGCGTTAATGAAGATGACATTCCCAAGATCGCATTCCGTACTCAATATGGGTATTACGAATTTTGTGTTATACCTTTTTGGCTAACCAATGTACCGGTGATTTTCATGGATCTTATGAACCGTGTGTGTACACCCTACTTGGACAAATTCGTAATTGTTTTCATCGATGACATTTTGATCTACTCAAAATCCTAAAACGATCAAAAAGAGCATTTACACGCTATCCTTGACCTTCTATGGAAGGAACAGTTGTATGCTAAGTTTTCGAAGTGTGATTTTTGGTTTAAAGAAGTTCAATTTTTGGGCCATATTGCTAACGACAAAGGTATCCATGTCGATCCCGCAAAGATTGAAGCCGTCAAGAATTAGAAAACACCGACTTCTCCCACCGAAGTTCGTTCTTTTCTTGATTTGGCGGGATATTACCGTCGTTTCATTCGTAAACTCTCGAAGATTGCGTTGCCCCTCACCGCTCTAACACATAAGGGTAAACCTTACGAGTGGGGGTCAAAGCAAGAAGAAGCTTTTCTGTAACACCCCGGCTTAAGCGGAAACGCCCGAGTGTGACGTAAAGATTGTTCAAACACACGTGACACTATTTTATGACCATAATAACATTAATTCATTAATAAGCCAAAGTAACACAAGTTCAAATAAGAATACAAATTGAAATCAAATCATAATAAAAACAAATGTCTAGTTTATTAAATATCCTAGGTATTCTAAGCGTCTTCTAGTCCTTCATCCTCTAATCATGGTACCTGTAACATATGTATAAAATACGGTCAGCTATAAATATAGCTGGTGAGATTTCCACAGTTTAAATGCTATGTAAAATCTATACAATTCCATGAAAACTTGTGAAAAGCACATAAGGGTTCTTTACACTCGATGCGATGGACCTGAGTGTAAAGAACAAACGAAGGTCCTTTCTAGTTGGGGCTACCAACGTACTTGGATAATGAGGTCCCTTTTCCACTCGATACAAATGGACCTGAGTGCAAAGGGGGGCGTATGATTATACTTAATGAGACAACCACTTGAATTTCACATATATAATAATTAAACAAATAAGCATACAAGTCCATGATTGAATTGTAGTTTGTAAGTAATCAAAGTAATAATACTTGAATTTTATAATGGATACATATGCTACCCAAAAACATTAAAACATTTAAAAAGGGGTTGTGAAAACTCACCTTAGTAATTGAAGTAAAAAGGAATAAGAGTAACTCGAAGGCGTCAAAGGAAACCGAAGTGGTCAATCCGTACGAACTATAAGAATAAACACGACTTTTAACGACTATTCTAACGGAAGTTTATGGTTGACTAGTTGTATGAATAATTGTAGAAGTTAGTTATTATTTTATTATAATTTTATTACAAATCATATGGCACTTTGATTACTATATTATTATTTATGTTTAACGGTAACTTGTTTATTAATAAGATGTAAATAGCTTAACGGCGAGAATATGGAGTTTATTCTTCCGAAATGCTTGAACAACCATTTATAAGTCGTAATTATAATTATTGCTTTTAACGAAACGATTTTTAGAAAATTAAAGTTTACGTTACGATTAATAAGCGATTTTTAATAATGGTTTACGAAAACGAGAAACTTGGGTCTTAAATGTAAAAAGGTGAGATATAATTTATAGTTAGTTTACATAATTTTTATTTAGTTAAAATTTTTTTTTTATAAATTTATTATGATTTTTAAATGATTAAAATGGTTAATTGATTAATAATAAACTGAATTAATTAATAATAAAAAGAATATGTCTGACCCGGGTTTCGAACCCGGGTCTCAGTGATGCGGGTTTACGGTGTTAACCAACTGGTCTACGTCTCATATTCGTTAAGGTTATGGTTTCCATTATGTAAATACATTAACAGTTTCTAATAGTTTTGGATTAATAATAATAACAGGTTAACAAAAAAAAAGGAAGAAAAGTGTCATACACCAACCTAAGGCGGAATATGCCGAGGCGCGACATAATTGTATCATAGCTCAAAAGACACTAAAGTAAAATACACGTGTCAATATCTTAATTCTTTATTTCATATCAAGTACACAAAATCACAACCATTGTCTCGAAATAAAAAAAACATTACAACTAAAAATATTAGAAATAAAGTTCATCATTATTCATCATGAATCCTAAGGTCCAATCTACTCTTTAATCTCTTGTTTCTTCATCCCAAAAAGCTACCTGCGCCATGCGTGAAAATACATAGTTTGTCAACATAAAGTTGAGCAAGTAATCATGGTTTTGGAATATATATAATATTAAAAAGTCAATTCCTTGCGATAAATATGAACTACTACAACTAGCATAACAATAAACAAAAAAATTGTCTTTTCACTCGAATCACATAGATAACGAGCTACTCCGACGGCGTATGATCATACTAATGAGGATGAGGATGAGGATGAGGATGAGATACCAACCACCAAAACATAAAATAAACACATAGTCACATTTGCACGTGTAACTAATTGAGCAATATCATATAACGCAAATAATGGAATTGTAGTGTGAAATAAAATGATTAAAGTGTGAACGCATAACGCCCCCAAAATATAAAACGATAAAAAGGGGGATGTGAGTTACTTACCTTATAGGTGGATTAATGAGGATGAGATAATAATAAAAAGTGAGGAGGAACACATTCAAGCCTTTGAGATACGTCAACAAATATGCCCTAATTGTTAAAGGTAATGCTAGTTAAATATAAACGAAGTATAAACAAGACTTAACGATTTTGGGATTCGATTGTTTTTAGAACTTTATTAATTTAATGATCAAAATTATTATTATTATTATTATTGTTATTATTGTTGTTGTTGTTGTTGTTGTTATTATTATTATTGGTATTTGGTAAATGTTAATGGTTATTAAAATGTGTAACCGAGATAAGATATTTATAAATAATACCCATTATGAAAAATTAATCATTATATAATTATATATTTTTTCGAAAAAATAAATACTAGTTTGGATGACATGTTATGTAATAGGTGGATTCATTATTATAAGCACTTCACTATTTGAACGTTAATAATTATTAGATCGGTGTGTTCAAATGAGTGATAATACATTTAAACTATATTTATTATAAAAATATATATAATCATTATATAAAGGTATATATATGTATATATAAAAGAAAGTTGTGAAACTAGGGCCAAGATGAGGGGAAATAATCATTCCGGGGGTCGGTTTCGTTAAATTAATATTTATTTATTGTTATATTATGATTAAAATGTTAAAAACAAAAGAAATTAAACAAAAACACAAACCGGGCTTGGCAGGGATCGAACCCGGGTCCCATTCCGGTTCAGGCCTTAAAACGCATAGACAGACCAACAGACCAGGCTTCTCAATTGTTAATATCTTGGAAACAATTAAATAAATAAACAGGTTCAGTTGTTCATATCCATTTGCATAAACCCTAGCTCTTAAATCCAATGATTCGTTCATTGTATGTTAAAATTGTTTTGGGGGTTTTGTTAGACGATGAAAAACGAGTTGAATGCACAATTTAGTTACCAGAAACTGTTATGGATTGAGGGTTAACGGCGACATGAACACCGCGGTTCAAGATTAAGCTTGTTAGAGGTCTTGACGGTTTCGCAGCTTAGAATTGGTTTAGGGTTTAGGATTACGATGTCGAGGAGAGTATTTGACTGGTTTTAATTGTGTTATAAGTTGGTATTTATAGCGTATTAAGATGAGGACAGCCGTAGTTTCTAATCAAGTAAGTTAGCTGTCAATTTGTTGTAGTTTTTTACAATTAGAGTGTCGGTAGAGTCGTATATTAGTGAAGAAATCATCTTGTGAAATCAATTTCGTGATTTATGGCGAAAAATCCGAGTTACCATAGATGGGGGAGGGGGTGTCGTTCATGGGTGAGGGGGAAGGAAGAAAGATGAATTATTTTTATAAGGTTTGCAAAATAGTCCTTGGTCTTTGAGGTTGGTACACAATAGGTTAATACAATAGTTTGGGGTTGTTTTTGTATATTCTAGATAGGTAAAATCAAATAAATAATTACATAAATGAACAATTAAAGTTAACAAAATTTGCGGGATATTTATTGATGAAATCTCAGCTACAAAAGTGGGTCGGGTACGATTACAACTACTAGAGAATGAAAAAACGAAACTAATTCGGGTGTCGAGAAATAAATTATCAAATACTTTATTAATTTGATTTAAATAAATAGAACAAAAAAAATAATAATAAAATTTTAAACGGGTCAGGTTTTAGAATCCGAAATTTAACGAATGTTACAAAAAGCATGCGTGACCCGGGTTTCGAACCCGTGTCTCATCTTTAACAAGATCAGACGCTAACCACTGGACCAGATACGCTATTCAATTAAGTTATGAAATCTGATATATAAATATAATAGCCCAGGTTCATCTTCTTCATTTTGAACTCTTTTTCAAATCAAGGTTTCTGTTCATTGATTTTTAAAATTACTTTGGGGGTTTCGTGAATTGATTCAACGATGTTAATATGCACATAACAATTACCTTAGAACGTGTTGTTTTGACCGAAACCTGGTTGCCAAAAAATAAAATAGAGAAGTCTCCTAGTTACAGAAAATCAGTGTATTAGAGGGGGATTAAGAGGAATGAGCAAGTTGTAATGGAGGTTTGGGTTCTATCTATACTACGAATCGGAGCGTGTATGCGTTAAATGCTTTGATTTGATTTTCCGGCGTGATTCGCGGACATTAAACACGGTATCTCGGTTGTTATAACGCAATTAACAGTTGGTTAGGATATTATAACAATGATTATTGAGTTTTATATAATTGTTTTGGTTTAAAAATACATTTTAAGGGGGTGTTTGGGATCTCCGACGCCGCTGCCGGCAACGGCGGCCGGAAAAAACGGGGAAAGAGGGGGTGACGGGTAGGGTTTATTAAGATATATTATATTTAAAAATGTTACAAAACAGCCCCTGAACTATTTAAAGCTTTAAATTGGAATTTGTTATTTAAGTTTACATTTTTAACCCTGAACTTCATAATTTATGTTAAATGATTTTGATTTTTGGAATATTACGCAATTAATCCGTTAAGCTCGTCTAACGATTAAGCTCGGGATCTTGAAACAAATCGAACATAGAAATAAATGAACGAACGTTTGAACATAAATGTCGGTAATACTTTATTAATGATAAATAATAATGACAAAATAATCAAACGACCCAACGGGTCGGGTTTACAAATACAAATACGAAACGAAAATTGACGAATGTCACATTTTCAAACCTTAAGGACATGCTTTGCAATGCTCCTATTCTTGCTCTTTCCGAAGGTAGTGAAGATTTCGTCGTATTATGTGATGCTTCTAACCAAGGTCTCGGGTGTGTTCTCATGCAACGAGGCAAGGTTACCGCGTATGCATCGACACAACTCAAGATTAACGAAAAGGATTATACAACACATGATCTCGAGCTTGGTGCTGTTGTATTCGCCTAAAAGATTTGGAGACACTATCTTTATGGTATCAAATGCATAGTGTTTACCGACCATAAGAGTCTCCAACACATCTTTGATCAAAAGGAACTCAATATGAGACAATGTTGTTAGGCCGAATTGCTTAGCGACTATGATTGTGAAATTTGCTACTATCCCGGTAAAGAGAATGTCGTGGCCGACGCTCTTAGCCGTAAGAAACAAGTCAAATTCGTGTTGCTTACTTGTGTTCTTGTTCAAAATGATCTCGAAGAGCGTATTCTTAACACTCATCAAAATCCGTCACTGAAGGCAATGTCACACCCCAACCTAAGGTGGAAATGCCGGGGCGTGAGCATGATTGCTCATAGCTCGAGGTAACTATCATGCAATAATTGTGACAATATCTAATAATTAATTTTATTCCAAATAAAACAAAATATCCAAATATAGCAAATAAATCCAAAACAAATAATCCATGACAAAATAGAAATATTCCAAATTATAACTTAAATAAAGTGTTTCTTGAAATAGCCTAGGGTCTCAATCTAGCAGTCCAATACTCCAAGTCTTCGGTTTAAACGATAACCTGCATATACGTAGAAAATATAATAGTTTTGTCAACAAATATTTGAGTGAGCAAGTCATGAAGTTTTGCAATAATATATAATATGAAAAGTAGCAAAACGTAAGTAAAGCGGTAAATAAACCAAACCAATGAGCAAATAAGTGTCAAGTGAACCATTGCCAAGCGAATCAGGCGCCGGTTACAACTAAACAGTCGTATGATCATACTATAATGAGAACATGGTGGACCTCTCTGAATGCGCAAATTAAACAAGTAATCAATTAGCAATTTAAGTCTAGCAATTCACACACAACACAACGTTTGCTAATGATTAAGATATGTATAATACGAAATACTATAAGTACGTATAAGCCCCAAAAACGTTTGAAAATATGTGAAAACGGGGGAATGACAAAACTCACCTTAAGATAAGCGAGTTAATATGTTATTAAGAAATAAACGAAGAATCTTCCGATTAACGCGCCAAACGAAAATATCCAATAGAACCTAAAACTTACCAGTATGAAAGTATAAGTAAAAACGAATGTAATTCCTCTGGAATCAATCCAAATGGATAAGTATAGCTCGAGTTATGTCGATTTTAATGTTTAAACGAGTCGAGTCTGACTAGAATCCGAACTTGGATTCGGGAGTCGGGTTTTGGTCAGAAACCTTAAAATTTTATTACGAGAAGAAAAGTCTTCTGGGCCGAATGTTGAATCTGTCCAGATGTATGAGAAAATGAGAAGTCAAACAGATTGACTATGTTGCCCTTTTTTTGGTGTTTGAAGCAATTGACCAGCCAATACCCTTCAATCTCAGAAATTGATTGAAGGTTATAGACTAGAGGAAGTTTATGAACAAAAACTCAGTTTATAACTTACCTGGAAAGTGAATGAATGATGAGATATATCGAGTCAACGATTCTTGAGCTTGCAAAGTCAACAGAATGTAAACGGTTCTTCAACGAAAACACCAAAAATGAGCAGAAAACGAGATGGAAGAAGGTATGGACGGCTAAGGGATGATTTAGGGTTTGTGTAAAGATTTATGGCAAAGATTAAAGGTTGTTTATATACAAAAAGCTAAACCGAACTAATTATGGCCTTTTTGGCCCGTTTAAGCAATTATATAGGTTTTAATAAAAGAATCAAGGAATAAAATCATAAAGATTCATTCTTGGGCAGAAGGAAACGAATTATGACTTGTATTTTGACTATAATACGTTTACTTGTCCTTAATCTACTCAAACATGCCTAAAATACTTGATTTTATACCATAAACGAGCTAATAAACGAACACGAACTAAGATCCTTGCGAACTGACTGTGCAGTAGCACCATGGCACTGCGTGGCCAGCATCTGGACCACCACCGCACGTTGCTTCGGCGTCCAGGTGGGTCAAGTTTCAGTCGTTGACAACTTTAGTCCCTAATGTTTGTATTTTGGCCATTTTATGAACTTTTTAAGATATAATTAGGATTTAAACAATGAGTAAACATGAAGAGCTTGATGTGAATATAAAGAAACTTAATAGTTCATAAATGCAAAGTTCTTAATAGAAATTAGGATCCGAATAACGTTCAAACGCGGATAAAACAAATACGATAAAACCCGAAATGTTACAGTATCCCCTACTTTTAGGAATTTCGTCCCGAAATTAGAGAATAGCTGTAGCGAATAGGTGAGGATACTTCTCCTTCATTTGATCTTCACGTTCCCATGTAAACTTAGCTCCTTGCTTCGATTCCCAGCGCACCTTGACTAACGGTATACGATTACGCTTAGTAACTTTATCCTTGTGATCCATGATCTCAACGGGTCTTTCAACGAAATGCCTGGTTTCCTCAATGCAAACTTCATCAAGAGGTATTTGAAAATTACCCTCGGCAAGACACTTCTTCAAATTCGAAACATGAAATACTGGATGAATATTTGAGAGTTCAGATGGAAGATCAAGTCTATAAGCAACAGGACCAATACGCTCAATGATTTCAAAAGGTCCAACGAAACGAGGAGATAACTTCCCTTTCTTTCCAAATCTAACAACACCTTTCCATGGAGATACTTTGAGTAGAACACGATCACCAACGTTAAGCTCAAGAGGTTTCCTATGTTTATCCGCATAACTCTTTTGACGACTACGAGCGGCGAGTAAATTTTGGCGGATTTGAGCAATACGATCTGTCATTTCTTGAATTAAATCCGGGCCAATTATTTGAGATTCTCCAACTTCACTCCAACAAATAGGAGAACGACATTTGCGGCCATAAAGAGCTTCGAAAGGTGCCATACCAATACTAGAGTGAAAGCTATTGTTATATGAAAATTCAATAAGCGGTAGATGAATGTCCCAATTGCCACCAAAATCGAGGACACATGAGCGAAGCATGTCCTCAAGGGTTTGAATCGTACGCTCAGATTGACCATCTGATTGTGGGTGATAAGCAGTACTAAGATCCAAACGAGTTCCCAAAGCGGATTGGAGAGATTTCCAAAAACGAGAAGTGAAACGACCATCTCTATCGGAGATAATGGTTAACGGAGTACCATGATGGCAAACAATCCTTTCCACGTAAATATGCACCAATCGATCAACCGAATACGTTTCCTTTATGGGAATGAAACGAGCAGACTTCGTCAAACAATTGATGATTACCCAAATACTATAATGTTGCTTTCGAGTAGAAGGAGGCTTAGTAATGAAATCCATAGCAATATCTTCCCACTTCCATTTGGGAACGGGAGGTTGCTCGAGTAGACCATAAGGTCGATGATGCTCGGCTTTGACTTTAGAGCAAGTGAGACATTTCGCAACATAGAGATCAATGTCTTTCTTCATTTCGGGCCACCAAAAGATTGAACGAAGATCAGCGTACATTTTATCAGCACCGGGATGTACGGAATATCGTGACTTATGAGCTTCGTCCATTATGAATGTGCGAAGGCATCACGATCGGGAATCCATAAGTGATTAAGGAAATAAAGCACCATTGGGCTTGGTTTCCAATTGAGTTTCCGCACCACACGACATCTCATCATACATGTTGCCTTAGGTGACGGATTCGTGTTGCGCGTTAAGAACACGCTCTTCGAGATCATTTTGAACGAGAACACAAATAAGCAACACGGATTTGACTTGTTTCTTGCGGCTAAGAGTGTCGGCCACGACATTCGCTTTACCGGGATGGTAGCGAATCTTGCAATCATAGTCGCTAAGCAACTCAGCCCAACGACGTTGCCTCATATTGAGTTCCTTTTGATTAAAAATATGTTGGAGACTCTTATGATCGGTAAATACTACGCATTTGGTACCATAGAGATAATGTCTCCAAATCTTCAAGGCGAATACGACGGCACCAAGCTTGAGATCGTGCGTCGTATAACTCTTTTCGTGAACCTTGAGTTGTCTCGAAGCATACGCGATAACCTTATCTCGTTGCATGAGAACACAACCGAGACCTTGATTAGAAGCATCACAGAATACGATGAAATCTTCATTACCTTCGGGAAGGGCAAGAATAGGAGCATTGCAAAGCAAGTCCTTCAAAGTTTGAAATGCTTCCTCTTGCTTCAGCCCCCATTCGTAAGGTTTACCCTTATGTGTAAGAGCGGTGAGGGGCAATGCAATTTTCGAGAAGTTACGAATGAAAAGACGGTAATATCCCACCAAACCAAGAAAAGAACGAACTTCGGTTGGAGATTTCGGTAATTTCCAATTCTTGACGGCTTCAATCTTTGCGGGATCGACATGAATACCCTTGTCGTTAACGATATGGCCCAAAAATTGAACTTCCTTAAGCCAAAACTCACACTTAGGAAACTTGGGATACAATTGTTCCTTCCGTAGGAGGTCAAGGATAGCATGTAGATGCTCTTTGTGATAATTTTCGGATTTCGAGTAGATCAAAATGTCATCGATGAAAACAATTACGAATTTATCTAAGTATGGTTTACACACACGGTTCATGAGGTCTATGAAAACCGCGGGTGCATTGGTTAGCCAAAAAGGCATAACACAAAATTCGTATTGCCCATATCGAGTACGAAAAGCAGTCTTGGGTATGTCATATTCATTAACGCGAAGTTGATGATAACCCGAATGGAGATCGATCTTCAAGAAGCAAGCGGCTCCTTGAAGTTAATCGAAAAGATCATCGATACGAGGGAGCGGGTAACGGTTCTTGACGGTAAGCTTGTTGAGTTCATGATCGTCGATGCACATGCGAAATGATCTATCATTCTTCTTCGCAAATAAAACAGTGCACTCCAAGGAGAAGAACTCGGGCGAATAAAACACTTATCAGAGAGTTCTTGCAATTGGCTCGAAAGCTCTTGCATTTCAGACGGTGCAAGACGATAGGGTGCTTTATCAACGGGATTAGCTCCAGGTACGAGATCAGGTACGAGATCAATACGAAACTCGACTTGACGAATAGGAGGAAGTCCAACAACGTCATCGAGAAAGACGTCGGGAAAATCACGCACAATGGGAATATCTTGAATCTTCCTCTTCTCCTTCTCTTTCTCCACCACAAGCGCCAAAAAGACAACGTACTTCTTACGCAAATAACGTTGAGCTTGAAAGCACGACTTGAGATTAAGCTTCGAAGCAGGCGTACTACCGAAAACTTTAAGAATACGACCATCTTGAAAAGGTATATGAAGGAACTTATCAAAACAAACAACCTCAACGTGATTCAAAGTCAACCAATCCATCCTAACTATGACATTAAAACTACCCATTTGCATCGGAATAAGATCTATACGGAACTTGACCTTATTAAGAACTATGACACAATCACGTATAACCGAATCAATATTAATTGAATTCCCATTAGCTACTTCTACGGTAAAAGGCTTAGACAACCTATCCCAAGGTTTGTCAATAATGTATGCAAAGTCTAATGAAATAAAGCTCTTATCTGCACCAGTATCGAATAACACGGAAGAAGAATGGTTATTAATAGAGAACACACCATTCACCACGTCACTTGAGCTTTGGGCTTGATTCGCATTCATCATGAAGGCACAACCATTCGACCTTGAGGAGTTGGTGCAGCTTGATTAGTCGGAGGGGCTTGAATAGCAGGGACTTGAGCAGTAGCAGTCTTCGGAGCCTTAAGTTGCGGAACTTGAGGAGCATAGGTAAGAGGTGTAAAGCTTTGATGGATCGAGGGTTGGTAAGTTTGGACTTGGCAGGCTTGGCTAGTGTAGTACGGTGCGGGAACAACTTGGGCTTGATGAGCATAATACGGTGGAGGCATCACATGGGCTTGATTGGCACGGGCTATCAATGGACACATATTGCGGAGATGACTAGGATCTCCACAATGGTAGCAAGCACGGGTATTTGGAACACCGGCTTGAGTTTGAGGGTTATTAGCAGCTCGAGGAGTAGACGGTGCGGGTTGTTGAGGAGCGGCACGTGCATTTGGAGGTACACGGCAAGTATTAGCAAGATGCCCATAATGATTGCACGAGGTGCAAATACGGAAAGTGGTTGATGCTAGATGATGACGGTTATAGATTGAGCACAGAGGGTGCGGTCCATTATACGGCTTCTTGTTGGTTGCACTTTGGTTTCGAGATGGGTTGGCGGAGTTTGGTTAACGGAATACAGCAGCAAACTCCTTGTCGATTCTAGTAGTCAAACGGCGATCATGAGAAGTAGATGAACAACGTGGATCACGATGATGAATTCTTAGGGAAGACATTTTATGAGGACCACATGTAACATCCGTATTACGAGATTACTAAATAAAAGAAAATTATTGTTTCGTATGTGTCGCTCGTTTATTTGTGTGCGTGTTTATATTTGGATAAGGATTGGGATTGGTGAAGGAAGTGGGTGGCGGGGTCCATAGTCCTCTATATAAGGCCATCCCCCCCATCCCTTCACCATTTCTTCCCATAACACACACACACACTCCCTAGAACACACACATACTCTCTCAAGACCCGAACCCGAATCCGGGCTAAAGTAAGGAAGATCTTGGTGATCAAGTGTCTTCAAACAACAAAAATCACGTCCAGATCCTCGAGTTGTCCAGATCCGAAACAAACCCGAAGCCAAAGGTGAGTTTTAGCCAACAAGTTTAAGTTTTATGGTTGAGTTCGACATGCAAATCGATATCTTAGTAGATCGGGTTGAAAGATGTAAGAAAAAAAAACATAAACTTGGTGAGTCATAGCCTCACGGGTATGATATAGGACAAAAAGGTTATGTTCGGACCTCATAAAACACGGGTATACAAAGTTGGTACGACCCAAAACCCATAAAAAGGGTAAAATCGGGTCCTAAGGAGGAAACAAGGAGAAAAATGGCTTTAAAATGGTAAAAATGAAGAAAGGCAGGTATTTTGCTTCACTCAGCCGTGAGAAGCGAAACAGGTATTTCGCTTCGCTCAGCCGTGAGAAGCGAAACAGGTATTTCGCTTCGCTCAGCCATGAGAAGTGAAAAGTTATGCAAAGCGAAATTCTATGCGAAATTCCTTCCAGGCGAAATTGTTTAAGTTGTGACCCGATTCATTTTATGATGCATTTTTTCTAAAATTTTTCAACCCCAGCCAAGGGCTCTGCCCCTTGGACCCTGCTAGGGGCTGCCGCCCCTAGACCCCGCTACCAGGGGCGCTGCCCCCGGACCCCCGTTAGTTGAGGGTTTCATTAACTTATTTGTAAGAAGTAGTAATAATGGTTAATTGACGCGCGTAATGTATTGTACAGTTAGCAATGCACAGCTAAGGAAGGGCATTACCATTGACGGTGAGAGAAATCGTCTCCAGGTGAGTTCTAGCCTCATTTCTCTTTCAGATGGTTTCGAGGCTGTGTGCATACTTGTAAGAATAGTAACATATATACTTATGCGCTTAACTCGAATGATTAATGCAATAATGAAAGAAAGATATATATCTATGTGATTAACACAACTCATTAATGTAAGAATGAAAGAAAGAGGTTAGAACTTCCATATGTTAATTGTTTAACTTAACATGTTTGTAAGAATCTAGAAGGATTGTGAAGTAAGAGTCAGGGTGGCAGGCCCTTCTAATACCTTGGCAAGAATAGTAAGAGTCAGAGTGGCAGACCCTTCTAATACCTGGGCAAGAATAGAGTGGCCGACTCTACGATATCGGTGCAAGAAGTCTGGTGGCAGACCCTTATAATATCTGTGCAAGAAGTCGGGTGGCAGACCCTTATAATATCTGTGCAAGAATGTATGTATAATTGTATGTTTGTAAGAATGTGTAAGAGTAGTACAAATAATACTTGTATGGAAATGAAAGAATGTGTAAGAATAATCCTGTAAACTGTTAAACTAGAACTCACTCAGCGTAGCTGACTATTAGTATGCATGCAGGTGAATAGGATGCGACGGGTTGCTTGAGGGAAGACACGTGGCAACAAAGTGAAGACTGGCATCGAAGAAAAGAAGATTCATGTGTCGTTTAAGTTACCTTTTAAGACTTAATGTATTTTGTTTAAAACAAGCACTCATGTTATGTAAGAATGTTTAATATTATGTATTACACGAAAAGTTTTTAATTAACTCTGATTTTAGAACTATGTTTATGAGTAAATCCAACGCCAAAGTAGGGCTTCCGGGAACGGGGCCTTACACCACAGATGAAACCTACCGAGATGATGGGTAAGTTGTGTAAATGAGTCAATGAAAGGCAATGAGTAAATGTGACTAATACGTGCTAGTGATTGTCATGACTTGAGGCCAAGTCGTGATTTAAAATAATGTGATTATCTTTGAGATAGTTAATTAATTAAATGTTTATTTGAAGTTTAAAGTGTAAAATGTTATTGGGTTGGGCTTTCCATGTGTTTCCCATGGCAGCTCAAAACTCAAAATAAATAACGAATTAAATCAAGTGAGTTGGCCTCCCATGAGCTTTCCATGGCAATTTGAACGGCCCAACTAAATCATGAAATTAAGTTTCGGGAATTGGGCCTCCCATGAGCGTTCCATGGTAGTTTAAATGACCCCAATTACATAACGGGACTTAAATATTGAGAATTGGGCTTCCCATGAGCGTTCCATGGCATTTTATTGACCCAATTAAATAACAATTAGCAAACAATTTGAGTTGGTCGGCCCATGAGCGTTACATGGCATTTTAACTGACCCAACTAATTAAGGAATTAACAATTCAATGGAGTGGGTTGGCCCATGAGCGTTACATGGCATTTTAACTGAGCCCACTAATTATCGAATACACGAATCAAAATGAGTAGTCGGAGAATCTCGTGAACCACCACGGTGATATCTCCAACAAAGTATCGAATCAAAACGGGTTGTGAAATGAATTGTTGGAGTGCCCATGGGTTGTTAAGGATTTTCCACCCAACTAAACATTTAAAAATAATTAAAACGCAATTTTGGAAAGTTTTCGAATTTAGCCACGAACCACCGTGAATTTGGTTTTTATTAAAGGAATGCAACCCGTTGATCGGTCACGTTTGATTCACTTAAGGTCCGATTGTATAACATATTGCCCAGCTTTGGCCTAGGGACTCGAGTACTGTGGTCGGGTTATCCTCCAGGTAAGGAATCCATCTTACCTTTGGTTCTCGAAACCGTTTTGCCAAGGCCCAACTCACAGTTCTCTAGCTCCTACGGCTACTAACCAAACATGACATACCCCCATGCCCTAAGGAGATGGAGTAAAAAACAAATCTTGGGAATTCTTAAGAAATTTCCCAAATTAAAATGCAATCTGCTAAGTATTTTAAAAGATTTTTAAAGATTTGGAAAATATTTTGAAAATGAGGCATAGCCTCAGATTTGGTGTGTGCAATAATTACCAAAAATAAAAGATCTAGTGAATTTTTATCTAAAAATAAAAGATGTAATAATAACTAACTACCTAAATAGAAAGATATCATATATAATTTCCTAAAATAAAAGATATAGCTAACAAATTACCTAAAATAAAAGATTACATAAATAAGCTACAAACAATTAAGGAGCAGTTAAACAGCTCAGATAGACACATATGGGGTTCCTAACATATGACTAGGACAATTTCTAACAACCTATCTTAAACCTTCGGCTCTGATACCAATATGTCACACCCCAACCTAAGGCGGAAATGCTGGGGCGTGAGCATGATTGCTCATAGCTCGAGGTAACTATCATGCAATAATTGTGACAATATCTAATAATTAATTTTTTTCAAAATAAAACAAAATATCCAAATATAGCAAATAAATCCAAAACAAATAATCCATGACAAAATAGAAATAATCCAAATTATAACTTAAATAAAGTGTTTCTTGAAATAGCTTAGGGTCTCAATCTAGCAGTCCAATACTCCAAGTCTTCAGTTTAAACGATAACCTACATATACATAGAAAATACAATAGTTTTGTCAACACATATGTTGAGTGAGCAAGTCATTAAGTTTTGCAATAATATATAATATGAAAAGTAGCAAAACGTAAGTAAATCGGAAAATAAACCAAACCAATGAGCAAATAAGTGTCAACTGAACCATTGCCAAGCGAATCGGGCACCGATTACAACTAAACGGTCGTATGAACATATTATAATAAGAACATGGTGGACCTCTCCGAATGCGCAAATTAAACAAGTAATCAATTAGCAATTTAAGTCTAACAATTCATACACAATACAACGTTTGCTAATGATTAAGATATGTATAATACGAAATACTATAAGTACGTATAAGCCCCCAAAACGTTTGAAAATATGTGAAAACGGGGAAATGACAAAACTCACCTTAAGATAAGCGAGTTAATATGTTATTAAGAAAATAAATGAAGAATCTTCAGATTAACGCGCCAAACGAAAATATCCAACAGACCTGAAACTCTGCAGTGTGAAAGTATAAGTAAAACGAATCTAATGCCGCTGGAATCAATCCAAACGGATAAGTATAGCTCGAGTTATGTCTATTTTAATGTTTAAACGAGTCGAGTCTAACCAGAATCCGAACTTCGAGTCGGGAGTCTTCTGGGCAGAACATTGAATCCGTCCAAAAGTATGTTAAAATGAGAAGTCAAACAGATTGACTATTTTGCCCTTTTACGGTTTTTAAAGCAATTGACCAGCCAATACCCTTCAATCTCAGAAATTGATTGAAATTTATCGACTATAGGAAGTTTATGAACAAAAACTCAGTTTACAACTCACCTGGAAAGTGAATGAATGATGAGATATATCGAGTCAACGGTTCTTAAGCTTGCAAAGTCAACAGAATGTAAACGGTTCTTCAACGAAAACACCAAAAACGAGCAGAAAACAAGATGGAAGAAGGTATGGACGGCTGAGGGATGATGTTTATGGTTTGTGTAAAGATTTATGGCAGAGATTTAACGAAAACACCTAAACCGAACTAATTATGGCCTTTTTGGCCAGTTTAAGCAATAATATACGTTTTAATGAATGAATCAAGGAATAAAATCATAAAGATTCGTTCTTGGGCAGAAGGAAACGAATTAGGACTTGTATTTTGACTATAATACATTTACTTGGTCCTTAATCTACTCAAACATGCCTAAAATACTTGATTTTATACCATAAACGAGCTAATAAACGAACACGAACTAAGATCCTTGCGAACTGATTGTGCAGCAGCACCATAGCGCTGTGTGGCCAGCTTCTGGACCACCACCGCGCATTGCTTCGGCGTCTAGGTGGGTCAAGTTTCAGCCGTTGACAACTTTAGTCCCTAATGTTTGGATTTTGGCTATTTTATGAACTTTTTAAGATATAATTAGGATTTAAACAATGTGTAAACATGAAGGGCTTGATGTGAATATAAAGAAACTTAATAGTTCATAAATGCAAAGTTCTTAATAGAAATTAGGATCCGAATAACGTTCAAACACGGATAAAAAAATACGATAAACCCGAAATGTTACTGGCAATATGTATGACGAGATGACGTGTGGTGCGGAATCTCAATTGGAAACTAAGCCCAATGGTTTGCTTTATTTTCTGAATCGTTTGTGGATTCCTGATCGTGATGACCTTCGCAGATTCATTATGGACGAAGCTCATAAGTCACTATATTCTGTTCATCCCGGTGCGGATAAAATGTACGCTGATCTTCGTTCCATCTTTTGGTGGCCCGGAATGAAGAAAGACATTGCTCTCTACGTTGCGAAATGTCTCACTTGTTCTAAAGTTAAAGCAGAGCATCATCGACCTTATGGTTTGCTCGAGCACCCTCCCGTTCCCTTATGGAAGTGGGAAGATATTGCTATGGACTTTATTACTAAGCTTCCTTCTACCCGAAAGCAACATGATAGTATTTGGGTAATCATTGATCGTTTGATGAAATCTGCTCATTTCGTTCCCATCAAGAAAAATTATTCTGCGGATCGATTGGCACACATTTATGTTGAGAAGATCGCTTGCCATAATGGAACTCCGTTATCTCCGATAGAGATGGTCGTTTCACTTCTCGTTTTTGGAAGTCACTCCAATCAGTTTTGGGAACTCATTTGGATCTCAGTACTGCTTATCATCCGCAACCTAATGGTTAGTCTGAGCATATGATTCAAACTATAGAAGACATGCTTCGCTCATGTGCCCTCCATTTTGAGGGCCATTGGGATATTCATCTACCGCTTATCGAGTTTTTGTATAACAATAGCTTTCACTCTAGCATTGGTATGGCACCTTTAGAAGCCCTTTATAGTCGCAAATGTCGTTCTCCAATTTGTTGGAATGAAGTTGGAGAATCTCAAGTTACTGGTCCGGAGTTAGTTCAAGAAACGACTGATCGTATTGCTCAAATTCGTCAAAATTTACTCGCTACTTGTAGTCATCAAAAGAGTTATGTGGATAAGCGAAGGAAACCTCTTGAATTTAATTTTGGAGATCGTGTTCTTTTTAAAGTATCACCATGGAAAGGTGTGGTGAGATTTGGAAGGAAAGGGAAGTTATCTACTCGTTTCGTTGGTCCATTTGAAATTCTTGATCGTGTTAGTCCCGTTGCTTATAAGCTTAAACTTCCTTCTGAACTCTCGAATGTTCATCCAGTATTTCATGTTTCGAATTTGAAGAAGTGTCTTGCCTAGGGTAATTTTCAAATACCGCTTGATGAAGTTCGTATTGATCATGGACCATCAGGATAAAGTTACTAAGCATAGTCGCATACCCGTTAGTCAAAGTGCGTTGGGAATCGAACCAAGGAGCCGAGTTTACTTGGGAACGTGAAGATCAAATGAAGGAGAAGTATCCTCATTTGGGTGCTACAGTTATTCTCTAATTTCGGGACGAAATTCCCAAAAGTAGGGGATACTATAACATTTCGGGTTTTGCAGTATTCGTTTTGCTTTCGTTTTATCGTTGTACGAACCTTATTCAGATTTTAATCCTTAATAATTTGATGCATTTATAAGTATTTAAGTTTCTTATGTTCATTTTATGCCCTTTATAATTCATGAGATGTTCATTTCTTATTTTATGCATAAAACATTCAATATTTGACCAATTAACAAACTACAAGTACCAATATCATCAAAATTGAAATTTATACCCCCTTTGTGCCGGAGCGCCACGTGATAGCGGCCCTCCTTGTGGCCGGGCGGCGCGGGGAGAGGTCTGCACAGATTATACTCTTGATTTCCATTCCTAACTCGTTTATGGCATGTAACTCGCTTATTTTAGGCATAAGTTGAGTAAATTAAGGTCCAAGAAAGTGATTATAACTAAATAAAAAGTCCATATTCATTACTTACTGATCAAGCATGAATCTTTTGGTTTATTTCATTGATTTACTCATTAATTTCATATTCGGATGCTTCAACGAGCATATTAAGCATAATTGGTTTGTTTTTGTAATTCCTATATAAACATAACATTCTAACCTGCCACAAACTTTACTCTAACCCTAATAGAGCCTTCTCAGCCGTCACCCTTATCTACCTCTCATAAAACTTCTCGGTTTTTGAATTATTGTTTAAGATACACACATAAACGGCTGACTTTGCTTACTTATGGAGCTTTGAGTCTTCGTTTCTATTGATTCTTTCACTTTCCGGGTAAGTTGTAAAATGAGTATTTGTCCATTTATATTCCCTAGTCAATAACCTTCAATCAATTTCTGAGATTGAACGGTGTTGACTAGTCAATTTCTTTAAAACCCATTAAAGGGCAAAACAGTCAACAAGTTTGACTTTACGTTTTCTCATACTTCTGGTTGGATTCAACGTTCGGTCCAGAAGACTTTATTCTTGTCACAAAATTTTAAGGCTACTGACCACAACCCGACTTCCAAATCCCTGTTCAGATTCTGATCAGTACCGACTCGTTTAAATATTAAATTTAACATAACTTGAGTTTTACTTATATGTTTGGATTGATTCCGGCGGCAGCGAGTTCGTTTTTACTTATAGTTTCATATATCAAAGTTTTAGGTTCTGTTGGTGTAAAGCCCTGTTCCCGGTAACCCTACTTTGATGTTGGATTTACTCATAAACACAGTTCTAAAATCAGAGTTAATTTAAGCTTTTGCGGAATAATTTAAAACTTCAAACATCACATTACAAACATTCATTCATGTCTTAACATACAAACTGTCTTTTCATAACATAACATAAAATAGTCTTGATACTTCTTCATGGATGCCAGTTTCTTTAGCACATGCCATGTGTCCCTCCTCAAGCCAGCTGCCTCAACCTATCTGCCTGCGCGCATACTAAAAGTCAGCTATGCTGAGTGAGTTCTAGTTAATCAATTTAACATACAATACATTCCTATCCTTACTCATACGCGTCCGAAGATACGTATTCATACCTTACTTTGCTATTACTTCTTTCACACATGCTTTATATACATGCATACGTACTTACATACTTTCTTTCATAAAACCCTATGGTATACCATAAGCTATTCTACATTAAACATCACAGATATTGTAAGGGTCTGGTCCCTTTCATCACAGATATTGTAAGGGTCTGGTCCCTAACATCACAGATATTATAAGGGTCTGGTCCCTAACATCACAGATATTATAAGGGTCTGATCCCTAGCATCACAGATATTATAAGGGTCTGGTCCCTACTACCTCGAATAACCATACTTTTATCATACGTGCATATTTTACCTGTCTCATGTATATAATATATATATATATATATATATATATATATATATACATGCTCATTCATACTATCATTATATAGTAATAACATCCAATACATAGTCATACACGTATCATACACATATCAATTAAGTAAATGTATTAACTATCACACAGGAGTATGCACGCAGCCCCGAAAACATTTCAAAGAGAAATGGGGCTAGAACTCCCCTGGAGTCGATTTCTCTCGCCGTTAATAGTAATTCCCTTCTTTAGTTGTGCACGGCTAACTGTTCAATACATTACGCGTGTCAATTATCTATTACCACAACTTCCTACATCTAAATTTATGAAACCCTCAACTAACGGGGGTCCGGGGGCAGCGCCCCTGGTAGAGGGGTCTAGGGGCGGCAGCCCCTAGCAGGGTCTAAGGGGCAGCGCCCCTGGCTGGGGTTGAGCTGTTTCGATTCGGTTAAAACTGTTTCGCTTCGCATGAAACTGTTTTACTTCGCTTGAAACTGTTTCGCTTCGCATGACTGTGCGATGTGAAATTACCTTTTTCGCTTCGCATGTTCATGCGATGCGAAATAGCCTTTTTCGCTTCACATGGCTTATGCGATGCGAAATTCTTCTTTTTCTTTGTTTTTACCCTTTAATGGCCATTTTACTTCGTGGCTTTTCCTCAGGACCTGATTTTTACTCTTTCCCAACTTTCGACACATTCTGACCATGAAACTGTTTCGCTTCGCTTGAAACTGTTTCGCTTCACATGAAACTGTTTCGCTTCGCAAGACTGTGCGATGTGAAATTACCTTTTTCGCTTCGCATGGCTTATGCGATGCGAAATTCTTCTTTTTCTTCGTTCTTACCCTTTAATGGCCATTTTACTTCGTGGCTTTTCCTCATGACCTGATTTTTACTCTTTCCCAACTTTCGACACATTCTGAACCCATGCACCTGATCCTGAACCCATCTCTCAAGGTTCAAACACCACCTTTTTATCACAAAGTGCACCCAAGTTTATATTTTTCTTACATTTCACAACCCGATCTATCATTATATCTATTTGCATGTCGATTCTAACCATAAAACTTAACCATTTAAACCGAAACCTACCTTTTGCTTGCGGGTTCGAGTTCAGATCTTGACAACTCGAGGATCTAGACGTGATTCTTGTCAGTTGAAGACATTTGAATCACCAAACTCTTCCTTAATTTAATCCCAGAATGGATTCGGGTCTTGAGAGAGAGTGGGTGTGTGTTTCTTGAGTGTGTGTGTGTTTGTGTGTTGTGAGAGGAAAGGGAAGAAAGAAAAGAAGTGGTTGGTCTATATATATAGGGGTTTCATGGGTCCCACCACTCACTCCCACTTCCAACTCTCAATTACGTAACACACGATTAATTTAACGACACACAACTATTAACAAAACTTTCTGTTATTAAATACTTAACAAAAGTTGGACGTTACACATCTCCCTACCCCCAATCATCACCGGCGACCACCGCCGTTTCGTCTCCACCGTCGGTGTTCCATCACCGTCCCTCCGTCTCGCTCCACCTTTTACCACTGTCTTCACCGCCATCGCCATCTACCACGACCGCCGTTCACCAGCGTCTTCACTGTGACCACCACCGTCTTCGTCGTCCACTAACATCGTCACTCTCTCTATTCATTTGATTTTACATTTCCCGAGGTAAGTAATTGATTATTTCTGAATTGATTTTGATTCGAGAGCAAGTTGTTCTTGGGGTATCGGGATTTTTCTCGTGTCAGGTTATGTCAGTGTCGATGGGTTGGTTTGAAATGGATTGTTATTAGGATTTCATTCTAGGTATTCCGAATTGTGCGTGTAAGAATTTTAGTTTGAACGGGTTAGTTGGTTTGGTTTGATAAATTGTGGTTGCCGGGTTTTGGCAGATTGATTTTTGGTGGGAGATTTTGTCTCGGGTTAAATTTAAATGTGGTGTCGGGTCGGGTGTTGAAACTAAGAAAAATAAAAATTTTAAAAGTTTTAAGATAATTTTAATATATTTTAATATTATAATATTATTTTAATATAAAAATTATAAAACTTAATTTTAATATCTAATATATATAATATCATATAATAATAATATTTTAATATTTTAATATTGTAAGTAATACTAATAATAATATTAATAATATTTTTTAATATATTAATATAATTTAATATTATAATAATAATACATAATCTAATATAATAATTTTTAAAATTGTACCTACTAATAATATTTTAATAATATTTCATTAAATTAACTTAATATTGTAATAATAAAATATATAATTTGAATTAATCTATAATGTTAATAATACTTTAATATAACATAATAATTTAATATAATAATACTATAATAATATAAATGATTTCGAGACCTGATCCGCCCTATTCTGTGAATCCCGGTTATGTTTGTTGTGTTGCACGTTTTTCAAGACAGTAGTAAGTGTGTCTGTTTCGTGTCGTTCGAGTCAGTTTTGTTCGAGTCGAGTCGTGTGCCGTGTCGTGTTTCGGGATTTTTGGAGCGTTAATCATTTTTAGGTTTTCCGTCCGTACTCAATCTCCATTTGGGCGGAGATACCTGGATTTATTTTAGATGTAAATAGGATATCCCGAATTTTTCTCGTTTTTCGTGTCTTTTATTGATATTCTATCTGTATCGTGCAGCATGTCAGACGTTCCAGGATCTTCATCAGGCGCCGCCGGGCACAAGAGACAGAGAGACCAGCCGGTGCGGGACGACATGGTCCCATAGCCCGACCGAGAGGTTCTCCAGATCCCCCACAGCCCGTGGTGCACCCACCACGGGTCATCAGGTACGATGGGGATGAGATCCCGATCACTCCCGATACGGATCGAGAGTCGATCATGGGGGACGGTCGCCTGATCCCTCTTATCATTCTACGATTCGCTCCTTTGTCGGAGGATTAGACTTCGTATCGTCGCTTCATGGCGATGCAGCTGCACAGACATCGGACGATCGACTGGGTACTGCTCCGTTCAGTAGACCAGGAGGGGGCCGTCAGGGCGATGTTGAGCGATCGGTGGGTCTAGGTCCACACGTGTGACTCGGGACAGTACGTCGAGCTCACACGTGAGTTCTTTTCCACTTTCAGACACACACCAACCGATTTCTCAGAGCCCTATGCAGTGTCTTTCGCCTTGGGACGGCAAACTTTTGAGATGTCGGTACCTCAGTTTGTCGTCGCCACTGGCTATTACACCGCATAGGAGGTGCTGACCCCGTCGTTCCTTACGAGCTTCCGAGGTTATACTCTATGATCGCAGACTGACCGAGAGTTTTGGCTGACCGAGGCCCAGTTGGGCCAGTTCTGGGCCACAATTGCGAATGGGGTCCACTCGAGCACCGTTGTCGAGTCGTCCATTCGGGACCCCGTCCACCGATACCTTCACCACATTGTTGCTTGCTCTATCGTGGGCCGTCATTCAGGCCACGAAAAGTGCAGCAAAATTGATCTTGTTTCTTTGCTATCGATGATCACGGGCTGGGAGGCCAATATAGCGACGCTGCTTCCTGCGTCGTTCCCCTGGGGCCGTGGTTGGCAGGGCCGGTCAGCCCAGTTGGCTATGGGGCCGTACATCACTCATATTTCAGAGCGCCTCGGGGTATTTGACCGTTACCCGCTTGATTATTTTACCCGAGGGCCTGCTTCGACCCCATGTGCTTTGGAGGACGCCTGGAAGGCCGGGTTCTGTGTACTTCATGATCCACCTATGCTC
This sequence comes from Bidens hawaiensis, assembly GCF_021521415.1. Lineage (NCBI taxonomy): Eukaryota > Viridiplantae > Streptophyta > Magnoliopsida > Asterales > Asteraceae > Bidens > Bidens hawaiensis. The sequence goes on from NW_027491410.1 coordinate 1,586,066, forward strand.
GTCCCGGTCCGACAGGTTCCTTAGGCACCACCACCTCCGGGGACAGACGCGGCTGTCACGCTTCAGATGGGTATCCCGACACATCAACAGCCCATCCATGTCCCCCATATTATGAGACCCTAGTAGCAGCACCCTCTCCGCCAGCTACATCAGCCACAGCCGCCACTCACACTCGAGAGCATACATCAGTAGCAGATGGAGATGCGGGCCCACATGGCCCGCCAGGACGAGTATTTTCGCATTTTGTTTACTCATCTGCATTTACCGATCCCAGCATCCTTACAGCCACATCAGAGCGCTGGAGATCAGGCGGAGGCATCTGGCTCGGGTCAGGCAATTGATCAGTCTGACCCCGCGGGAGGCGAGTAGATGGCAACAGACGCCGGTTACCGTTTTTGGATGTTTCTCCTTTTATTTTGTTTTTATTCATATGGTCTGTATAATATTATATTATATTTGGGAAAACAGGTATGGGTAACTGGTTGGGTAATGGTTGTATATATCTTGTGATGTTTGGCTGCTGTGTTTGATTTGAATATCTGTATATATTTGTTTATATGTTTGTGTTGCTTTTGGAACTTTGTGGGTGTATTCACTATAAACCCTCACGAGAGCTCAATCATCCACCCGGGCTACTGGGGGGTTTAAAGGGCTTGTTGCATACGCTAAATGCAACCGTGATTCCTACGAAAGTGAGTTAGGTCTTTTATTATTTTAATTTGTTAACAAAATTTTTTATGAAACTGACTACTTCGGCTCGGTAATGATTTTTATAATAATATTAACTCTCGAAAGACCTAAGTCTTATACTTGTGAGTGGTTGCTTATACATGTCTCGAGATTTGTGCAGATTTGATTAATTAGTATTGGTCGGAGATGGAGACATGTGTCACAAGTGGGTAGAGAGTTGTGGGCCGAGTTTGCATTGCGTTATCATTATTATCAGGTGTTTCGGTTTCATAAACTATTTTGTTATTTGTATGTTAGTTTTTAGAAATGTAATTGTATATTTTGCTTAAGTCATCACATTTGTTCCCTGAGTTTTTAAGTAGTCAAACTGTCAGTTCAAGCCCGTCCCACAAATGATTATTAATTGTTTTATTATTTTAACATTGAGGACAATGTCAACCTCAAATGTGGGGATGGGGGAAAATTGAAATTTTTTAGCGCAATAGTACCTCGAAGAGTATTCAGAAACTTAAGTTGTTAACTGTCACTTATTGCTATTAATGCCAAGTTAGAGGTTTTTGGTCATGGTTGGTTTTTCAGCTTCTCGATAGTTTTCCTGACAAATGTTTTTAAAATGAGAAGGTGAAAATGGAATCGTTTAGGCGGGGATAACGAGTCAAGGGGACGGGTATACATGTTTCATATCGGCAGCCCATATTTCCAGATATATTATGAGATTAGCCCCTATACTTAATACACATATTAATAGATATAAAAACATATCTTGTCATTTATTGAGGGAAACCGGTATGTTTTACAGAATTAGAACTTGCTTGTCACATGCATTTCGAAATCTTAATACCACCAACTGTATGGAGATTAGGACTTTAGAAAACCCGTTCCGTACATGTTTTCCTCACTAAATAAATTCCTTACCCGACATTATCCCCTAGGAGCCCGTTTGGACCATATTCCTTTTTCGTTTGTTAAACTGAACATTACACACCATTTCAGCCTTGGCCTTTATTTTATTTTTACCCGTGTGATGAAATCCAGTTTGTTATCGAGTCATGTATATATCGAGTTGTACTGTTGTAAAGTTGTCAAGTTCTAAGTTATAGTTATCAGTTATGTCAGTTATTATTGATGTCTAAAAAAAATGAAAAATCAGCAAAAAGAAAAAAAAAAGAAGTTATATGTTTAGCAGTTGAGTATGTAAATAGCAGTTGATTGTGTAATCAGTTCGTTTGTATTCGTGAGTCTGTATATTGGTTTGTTTAACTAGGTTTCATTCACCTGAGTCACTAAATAAGCCCAATCCACACCCGAACCTAAGCCTTAGCAAAACCTTAGTCCGAGTCTTTATGCAACCGGTGGTTAATGAGTGGAAATAACCACAAGCGTATTAAGTTGTAACTCATATTAGGTATTTTGAGGGCAGAGACATATACTAGCACATCTTTTGCTAGTCCAGATATTAAACTGAGAGGAGTGTTGATAGTGTGAGGGGTGTGAACATGTATGCCCTAATCGGAAACAAAGTACACTTGTCTGGACGATTCTAGGGTTTTATTGTAGAATTAACTTTATTTGTGGGTTGTCAATCTAGAAAGTGTCAAACTGGGTATGACCTTAAACCTTACTAGTATTAACGGTGATAATTGGTTGACCTATGATGGCGGTTAATGTTTACTTTAGAGTTTTGTTTGAAGGCAAGCAAAATATAAGTGTGGGGATGTGATGTTCGGTTTATTTGTACATATTTTAGTATGTTAACTTAGTTGTTTTACTCGTTTAGTTTAGGAACTTTGGTACTTCATACATGTTTACTATGTTTCAGGTCACAGGTACTTAACGCGCTTAATTTGGACCTGTACGAGCATGGAATTAAGAACCGGGATGTCCAGCACGCGAATCGAGACATTTATATGGACTTGCTGACTGAAGTGACCCATCGCATAGTGTGATGGGTGTGGGAGGCAGGGCATCGCGCTACGCAATGCCCTTTATTTTAGACTGCGTTGACTTTTGGTCCATCGCGTAGCGCGATGTAACAGGGAGGGAGACCATCGCGCTACGCGATGGTCCCCAGAATCGTGAAAGTTAGGGTTTTATTATATCACACATTTGGACGACCCTAGACACCATTATCAAGTTTCCAGAGCATTTTTAAAGGAGAATAGTTGTCCACCATCACTTCCATTCATCTCAAGGCCCCGTACATGATCCTACCCATCATAACCGAAGCCCGAGAGATGCCGAGACGCGGCTAGATCCTTCGAGTCATACCCGGGATGTATAGTTTGTAATATTTCAGTTATTTTCTCATGTACTAGAATGATTGATTGTAATTATCTTGATGTTAATCTATGAGTATTGATGTCTAGTATTATTGTGCACAACTTCAGTTTAGGTTTATTTCGATCGGAACGATTGGTGTGCCAATTGCTATGATAATTGCTTATAGGATTGTTTTGACTTGCTAATTGCGAGAAAGCATACGTTTGCCCTGAGTTGAGTCACACTGGCAAGAACCGTTTGATAACCAGTGCCGTGTGTTAGCGAGCGTGGATGCCTACGGTTTAACCGGTTAGTCAGTTTGTAGTTGACACAAGATAGTTTATCTATTAAGTTGCATGAGATTACTGTTTGATTGCTTACTTGGATTCCTGGTGTGATTTGTCTTTGTTACTTGATTAAATTTTTGATTACTTGTTCAGTTATTATAAAACCAAACTGTTTGCTAGTGTGATTAGCAATTTAATTGAATTACTTCATAATGTTAGGAATCGTTTACACTTTACACTGACCACATACTCCTCGTGGTTTGACACCCTACTTACCCTGACTAGTTTAAGGTGATTAGGACACTGATTTATATTATTTTTTACTAGATAGCGACAGTCTAGCATCAGTCATTATGATAGGTTTCTATTAGGTCATCTACTTTGTGTTTTTGACTATTTTATGATTGATTTCGAATAAGATCATAGGAATAATATTATTTAATTAAATAAACCTAAGTGTGCTGCTAACCTAAATAGTTGTAAGGTGCTAGGTTATTGATAGGTCTTTGTTAATCAGGATTGCTAGATTTAGTTCTTCGTAAGGAGTCCGTCTAGGTTTTGATTAATTAACTTTGTCTATCGAGTCAATTGAATATATTAGACTGCCTTTGATTTTCGCGCTGTAAGGTAGGATTTCGTATAAAGGAACTAGTTTGTAATTAATTAGGTGACCGTAAGGAAACTTGACTTTTAATGCTGGTATGCGTTAAAACTTATTAGAAACCCATAGGTGTCTCTTGAGAAGGGTCAGGGGTCCTGTTCGGGTTTTCTCTTAATCATATATTTTACGATCCCAGTTCCTTAACTAAGTATTCTCCCGAGTTAATTGATAACTGAAACTTAGGGGATTCTAGCCTAGGTGGCTGTTCATCATCATCTGAAGTAAGTTCAAGTTATAAGTTTAGTCGTCTTTAGTTTCCTCAATTGGTTTAAATTAGTTTAAAATTAGTTTATTAGTAAAAACCCCTTAAACAAATAATAAATAAATAGTTGTGTCTGTAGTTGAGTCTAATTTAGCTAGTATACGTAATTAAAAGAGTCTCGTGGGTTCGATATCCGGACTTACTTAGCTGTACTAGAGTCGACCGGTTCACTTGCTGGTTAGTAATTTAGTTAAGTTTAAGAGTCTAGAATTTATTACTTAGTGGCTATATTAACGTAATTTTAGTCAATAATATTAAACTACTTTTAGCACATAAGAAGTTCGTTATGCTGTCTCGATGGATTTTATTTTAAGTTTTATATTAGATAAGTTTATTAGTCATACATGGTTTTGTTGTTAAATGTCACATTTGCTTTAACATGTGTACAGTCTTATACGGCAACAAACTGATATAGTCTGACTAAGAGCACTCTTATCCAACCCTTTATTTTATGTGAGGGGTATTTTTATAATTTAGAGAGTGATTCAGGGAGTTGTGAGTGAAAAGTTTTTATATGTTAGAAAAAGTAGTGATTCTTCTGTATATTTGAAAAACTACTCTTCATCCTCTGTAATTTTTTAATATATTTTGAAAGTGGTTATGAGTGAATGAAAGAGAAAATGTAATGATAAAAGGTATAAATGTCACACCCCGACTAGCACAATGCGGAAGCGTAAAACGGGAATGTAACAGACACCTCTGATATCAACACATTGTTTATAAAGAAACATTACAAACTAATTTACAATATATTACATTTCTTCGTTCTATCATTGTTTTACAGTCTAGGCGATACAAACAAAACTAGTTCTTTAACTAAACGTTCTTACTACTAACACCCTTGCTTCTATTCACATAACATCGACCACACACTTCAGGCAAGTAACAGATCACCAAATTACTCCGATTTAGGTACACCTGAAAAGCAGTTTAAAACGGGTCAACTACTAGAGTTGGTGAGTTTCACGAGTTTCAAGAAATCAGTAATGAGTATTCACAAGTCAACACTTGTAATCATGAAATAAGTATGCATGTATGTAAATGATGTATGTGATGTAATTACGCTAAGCTACAGTGAAGCCTGGACTGTTCGTGCTGCGTGCCTCCATTTCCCACGCTCAATCAACCACTGTGGCCCCTTTCCGCCCACAACATGCCCCTGTAGCTATGTCTAACACTACATAGCCTGTTTGTATAAATATGGTCATGTGCAAACGGCGCTATGTGACACGGCAACCAGGCCGATTCCGTTTGGGTTTGTCAAACTTATCGGGTGTGTTAAACAGCGCGAAAACGAGTGTTTTTCGGCTAGTTTTGTGTAAAATTATAAAAACATACTATACGTTTGTAAAAATCAAAAATATTTTCACGGATCGCTTAAAACATTTCAAATAAGTGTTTGGTAAGTCTTTTTCGGCTTAACGGATGATACAATGCTTGGTTTGTAACTATCTTTCGCGTTTACATCTATAGCGGGTAGTTAAACGAGCATATTTTCGTTTAACTTGTTTGCTATCAAACTAAGACCATATTTCTAATATTTTAGCTTGTATAGATCGTATATCACTTATAAATGGCCCTGGAGATATCTGGGTCATAACCCGACCCGTTCGGTTAATCGTTCGTTTGTTACGCAAAAGGCGTTTATTTGCTTAATCGGTAAATACATACTAAGGTGTACCTTGTTTTGGCTCAAATGTCACAATAAAAAAAGTATTATTTAATTGAAATGGAGAGAGAAAATATAGTGAGTTTTAGTGTAATTTTTGGTTTAGAGGTAGAGGGTGGGATGAGAATGCTCTAAGCTTGTTTTACGGCAGAAGCAGATTTATAGCCTAAGGGTATGTTTGGTTGGAGGTAATGGAATGAAGGGGGAATGGAATGGGAGAAGGAATGAAATGGATCATTACCATTCCTTTGTCTTGTTTGGTTAACCTATAGGAATGAAATGAACTATTACTTTATGTTGTTTGGTATCTAAAAAAATTATAGGAATGAACTAGAAATAATAAAAGCACTCCTATCTTAAAATAATATTTTTTTTTCCAAAATAAATAAAAAAATACAATGGCGACGGTGGTGGCCGTCAGGTGACATGGCAGATGGTTGTGGTGGTGGTGGTGGTGGTGGCGGTGGTCAAGCGATGGTAGCATTAATAGTGATGGCGATAGTAGGATGGCGTCAACATTGGTGGCGATTAAGTGGTGGTGGTCAGGCAACGACTGTGGTGGTGGTGGTTGTAGTGGCGATGATGGCCAGATGGAGACGATGACAATGGTTGTGGTGGTTACAGCAATGATGGTGGCGGTGGCGGTGGTGCTGATGGTAAGTTGGAGGTGGTGGTGGTGGTGGCGGCGGTGTTGGTGGTGGAGATGGTAGTGGTGGTGTTGTTGAGAAAGTAGGGTAAAGGAGGAATAGAATGAAAAAAAAGAAGGGGGTGGGAAGGAATGGTTTTGATGGAATGAGATTCCATGTGTAATGGATGATTACATTTCATTAAGCAGCCAAACACCACTATTTTCATTCCCACGTAATAAACTAATAAATCATTCCATTCCCCTGTCATTACTGCATGCCAAACGCTGCTAAAAGCCTAACGTCTGTTTCAATGCTTTGCCTTAACATGGGAAGAAATATGTCATAGGATGTACCGTTATCATAAGCAACCTTATCTGGTGAGCAGTTTTAAAGAGTTTACTGTTTATGATGTGCAGTATGTGCAGGCCGTCTCCGAGAATATAAAAAAATCTGGGGACCGGGACATGAAAAACAAAAGGCCTTCAAATGCAAAGTCAAAAACTCATATATATTTAAAACAAATGTGATATAATAATAATAATAATAATAATAATAATAATAATAATAATAATAATAATAATAATAATAATAATAATAAGAGTAAACTGCAGTTTTCATCCCTATGGTTTATCTAAATTTGCGGTTTTAGTCCAATAGTTTCAAATTTGCGTTTTTCATCCCCGTGGTTTTATTTCACTTGCAATTAAACCCGATCACACTAACCCCGTTAAGTCTGGCCGTTCACGTGAGGGGCAGTTTTGATCTTTTTCTCCCCAAATAAACCCCAATTCTAATTCGCAAGCCCCCTCACATGAGAGGCTGGGATGTATTTGGGAAAAAAAGGACAAAAATGACCCTCACGTGAGGGGCGCGCAGATGGGTTTAACGGTCATACTTAACAGGGTTAGTGGGATCGGGTTTAATTGCAAGCGATATGAAACCACAGGGACGAAAATCGCAAATTTGAAACTATTAGACTAAAAATGCAGATTTGGACAAACCACAGGGACGAAAACCGCAGTTTACTCTAATAATAATAATAATAAACGAATTTTTTTTAACAAAATGATCTAACTAAAATACTTAAACGCATCGAATGCTCCTCAAGCATTTTTTAAATGATCCATGATCTCCAAAACATCGTTCTAAATAGTAATAATCGTCAATCCTTTAAGTTTTTCTTAGATCATTGTTGATCGTCCGTTACCCTAAAAGCATATGTATCTTCACATTTTTCTCTATTTGTGCTTACTTAAATCTTCTATTTTTCTATTTCTACATTTTTTACTAACGGATAAATGCTTAGCTTTAACCTTCGGCAGGGATAATATCCTAAATAAAAAAATTTAACATAAAAAGTCTAATGAATTGACCGATGTTATACTAATTAATAGAATTAATTAATCATATGAAACACATATACCTAAAAACTCTAAATTATTACAATAAAAACACATGGCTCTTATGGGGGAGCGACGTTTGATTGAATTAGACGGTTATTATTATTATTATTATTATTATTATTATTTATAATTGTAAAATAATGAAAGTGATAGGTCTGGTCCAAAACACACATATATATATATATATATATATATATATATATAAAAAAGCCTTTTAAAAACCTATGAGCCCTTAGCCATCCCCTTGGGCCGGGCATGAGTATGCATAGGACGTGCTGATATTTAGTAATAAAGTATGATCAAAATAAAAGTTATTTTACAAAAAACCATTATCATTTGAATTTAAACTTTATATTAACTTTGGTGTCATGACGAAAGTTTATACACTATTGGATTAAGCAACAGTTTTAGTTAATATATATGTGTGATCAGAGGCGGATTCAGAAATTTCTGTTACGGAAGGCACAAAATCGATCATAAAAATGGGACAGGTTAAAGACAACATGGCCGACCAACTAATATAGAAGCCCAGAACGAAATAAACTTTCGAGACACATGAAAGGATAAATTGGTATTTTTACACATCACCTTTTTAAAAATCTGAGGAAAAAAAAAGAATATTTTGAACCCAATTTACTATGTATTAAAGTGACATGCTAGTCTTTTAACTTGTTTTATTTAAATATTCTTAAAAATAACAAAAGAAATCGACTAATTAATAAGAAACATATAAGCAATGTTTTTAAAACCGGACCGGTTTGGCCGGTCCGACTGGGATTCGATCACCCGACCGTTCCGGTTCGATATAGTTCACCCGCTTCTTAAAAAACTGGCAGGTCCGACCGCAAAACCGGACCGGTTCAACCGATCGGACCGATGAACTGGACCGGTTCGGTCGGTTTATTATGGAATTTTTATATATTTTTTCATTTAACATTTTTTTCATAATTTTTGAGTTCGGCCGGTCCGATCAGTTTGACCGGTGAAACGGTTGAACCAGTAACCCGACCGGTTCAGTGTCCATTGCATATAAGTCTAGTTAATATTGGACTTCGAGTATTATGCAAGACATATTTAATTCAAACAAAGTCATATTTATCTTCTACCTCCATCTTCTCTTCAATGTCAAAGGCACCTCACCGGCTCATCGACCAAGAAAAAGTGTTAGCAACTACCATTTTATCTTCTGTGGCAAAACCAAGATTTTATAATTATGGGGTCAATGTGCAAGCACGAGTTAGATCGTACAACACTTATTTTTTTCAATTTCTAAAAAAATGCATGATTAAACACTAAACAAAATAAGCTAATATGAAATAAAATTAACAAAATCTTACATGTTTTTACCATATATAAAAAAAAATACACTATATAAAAGAAAAACGAATTAAATATTAGTCTCCAATTACTTCACTGCGCACGGATAAGAGTTGTAGTAAAACACATTATAAAGCTTCAAATAAACAATGAAGATTGCATCTTACAAACCACTCCTTATTTTGTTCCATATCTAATGTGGGACAAGGTTTTACAACTTCAAGTTTTGAGACATTCATTCAAACACACTTTGCTTAATCTTCTTTACATCGCTTGACAATGGTTTTGCTTACTAATGTTTGAATTTAATTTTTGAGACAAACGGGCTGAAAACAAGAGTCGACTTTGCATTTTGCAGTTCCATTTTTACATTGTTACTTGAAGTGTAGAATGGAATACGGTGAAAGGCTTTGTACATATACGATGTTACCTATCAATTATCATTAGCTACACACGCAAAGTGCAGCAAACGCTTTAGACATTTCATCAATCATCAGAAGCCGTTCTTATAAAAACAAAATTGGTCTCCTTTTATTTTTATTTTTTTGGGTAGGTTATGTTGTAGAATGGACTCTCATAAGTAGAGTGTTGGCTGCGATCCGAGATTACTCGGACTAGCCAAAGCCAGAGCGTCATTTCCAATTGCAATGCAAGTTTGAAGCCTAAGATGGATCTAATACTGGCTTATGTTCAGGTAAGGGCACATCAAGCCACTGACTACCAAATCATTGTTTTTTATTTAGTTTATGCTTAGTAAAATAACAATTCTAAATCTAAAGCCCAGCCGCAAAGCTTCTCCGTGAAGAAATAGAAAGGGAGCTTTCCTCTTTTCTTTCTTCCTTTGGAAATAGGGGAGTGACCTCAAGTGTACTCCAAAATACTAAGATTAAGCTATAATTGGACGTCCCGTCCCCCTTTGAAGATCCGGGAACTTATGCGGGATCTCCAAAGCAGACCAGTTCCTGCTTTCCAAGCGAGAGATGCTTTATTGAAAGCTCTCGCCCAATGGGAGAGGGACCAGACGCGTGATCCATGAGGTTGGCCGCCCAGCGTCGGCTCTACGAACTAACAAGGGGTCGGTCACGAGAGATAGAAGGGGTGGTTCGGCGGGTAGGCTGGAAGGGGCTCGTCAGGGGGAGCAAATCGAGAAGTCCTTCAAAAGATAGGGCTTCCCAGAGAATTTGGTGTCTTTCTATTTGGAAACAAAGGATCATAAGTATAATTAGACACTTCGTCTTTATTGTTCCACTAGCTAGGCTAAAATGATCAGATGTCCCTTTCATTATTACAACCTTCTTTTTTGATGTCAAAGACCAGAAGTTACGCGAAAATTTTCATTGGATCTCGGTTGTTCTTAACAGCGATGGCTATTCATTTAAGTCTTCGGGTAGAACCACTAGACCTTCACCCCCTTCCTCGGGATTCTTTCTTTGATGATATGCCCTAAGCCCCTTTCAGAAGACCGAAGTCATTGGTGCTTTGCATAAGGGGTAAGCGCGCCATAAAGACTATTGGTACCTATCATAGACTTGACTCATTTTAAGGGCTTGAATTCCTTTCTCCGAGTTAGAGGGGTTTTCTGAAGGTCTTCCTCAAGGGCCACTTGGTTCTCAAAAAGACTGTTACCCCTTGCCAGAGTAGAAGTAGGCAAACGGATGTTTCTGGGGGGAACTACAGGAGACGGAGACAGGTGGTTTGGCGATATTCTAACTTCTGGCTCATCGCAATTCCATTTCTTAAAGTGCAAGTCCAGTAAAAATCCAATAATAAACATTTTTATTTTTATTGTTTAAAATGACAACAAGTTAAAATTTAAATTTAAAAAATGCAACAATTTATTAATAAATAAATAAACATTTAAAAAATAATAAAACTTTATTTACAATGAAGCAACTTTTTCGTCAAATGTGAAAGCGGATACGCTAGTCAAATTTTCAAAGTTACGCCTACTTGTTTCAATATTTTCTTTTTCGGAATTTGACGAATCACACACAACCGACAAAGGTTGAACGGATCCATTGTGTGAATATATATTTTATTGTGAAAAAAATTTAAAATTTGAAGTATAGAGAGTTAAGAGAGTAGAAATATGTGAAAATGTAGTGTGATCTGAGTGATATGTATTATTATTATTATTACTTTAAGTTGAAAGTGGTCCACTCTCACTCAAAATCAAAACGGGATAAATCTTGGAGTAATCCCCGACATTTAGGAAAATATATCTTGGATAAACTGGGGAGACGGTCTTCCCATTCTGTCCCTTCACTTCTGGCTCCATCCCGGTAGTTTCACGCCTCTATTCTGTGCGTGTCCACTTATCTCTTATAATGTAAAACAAATATTAACCATTAAAAATATAGGATTCACAATTTCACACTAACCATCATATCTATTTTTGATAGATTGTAATTTGTAAATCAGAAACGTATTATTCTTCAGCCATCAATTATTAACTAACATACTTCTAAACAACAAATCATCATGCTACAATAATACAACTTTAAATGTATACAGACGTTACTCTATAATATATGGAAATTTACGTAGAAAGCGACTTCGGTTTCGTGGTGTAGTTGGTTATCACGTTAGTCTAACACACTGAAGGTCTCCGGTTCGAACCCAGGTGAAGCCATTTATTTTAAGTTTAAACTTTTAAACTAATTATTATATTATATATATATTTTTTGCAATCTAATTTTTTTTTTTTACAAGTAAATGATCTATGATATAAGTTGTTTATTGGATTACATCAAAACAGAAGGCAAGCGGGTAACAAGCTGCGCCGCTACCCCTTTTTGAATCGCAAAACCCAATCTTTTAAAAACTATATTTGCTGATCTTGGAGTCATAACATTACTACTATGCATGACCCGCTGAACACGGGTAAGTAGCTCCACAGCTTCAGGCGCGAGGAAACCAAAAGTGTCAAAAGCAAAAGGAATAAATACATGTTGGTTGTCAAGACACGCCTTTTCATGTTTTGCCACCTTACCTGAAGCAGCTTTTAATGCGGCTTGACCGACCGCGAAACCACTACTCCCTAAGCCCACCAAAGGAGAAACCCCTATTAAATCCACACACACATGTTTCCCTCCTATCCATCCAAACACCAAAATGTCAGCCGGTCGAAAAGATGATCTTCCCTCCGACGGGTCAGTCAGGAAATTCACAGATGCTTCTTTCTTAACAGAAATTCCAGCTCGCCTGAATATATCAAAGAGCACATCCCTAACCAGATCGTGTCGGTACTTGAACCCCGGGAGCTCTTTACAGTGTACCGCGTGCTCCCCATATAAGTCTAAACACGCTTTACGACAAACAGGACATATCTCATCAACCAGAAATAGAGGAATCATAAGGCGATACTTAAGGATACTACGATACTCCACTGGAGACATATGCTGGCCTAACCCATCTATAGGGATAGCAAGAAGAAAATCTTGAGCATGTGGTGCTTGTAGACACTCAAAAATGGCTTTTTGTCTGCTTGTCATGTTAAAGTGTGACTCCAGGTCGTGAACATTTTATATTATACTATACTTATAAAAGCTGACGTGCCAAAACTCAAAAGTGAGAACTGGTCCAAATCATTGACATGTTTTGTCGTATATTTTGGCTGCTTGATGGCAAAGCAGCCAGCCAAAGGGACCCACCATAAGCTTTCAAACGACAATACTAACATACCCCTTGAAGCATGCCTATCAAATTCCTTCTCTTTGACTTATCTGTTCTTTCTTTTTTCTCCACCCAAATTATTATTATTATTATTATTATTATTATTATTATTATTGTTACTTTTGTTATAACTAAATAATTCACATCACTAGTGGGATTCCTAAACAAAAACCACACTTTACATCCATTACTTCTTCACTACTCTCTTTATTGTTTTTGAAGAACTGTTTTTATAAGGTAATCAAGATTATTTTTGTTAATGAAATATTTATCTTTTTTGTAAATTGTTCATGGGTTTTGGAAATCTTGCTGAAATATGAGGTGGGTATGCTTAAATTTTGATTGTTGATGATTCAAGTTACTTATGCTTGATTTGGGACATCAAGTTGTAGATTTTGTTGTGATGTGTTCTTGAATTTGAAACTTTTTCTAGAGTTTCACTTTTATCAAGATCTTTATTGACCTAGCCATTTTTAAAATATGATTATTTTTTTGGAAGACTCTCATGTTTGTGTGCCTGGATGTTTGATCCAATTTCGAATAGTATGTATGTGTACTAAATTATGTTTTTTCAGTAACATTTGTGTGCCCTTAGGTTTATGATTTTGCTGTGAAAATCTTTCTTGGCTTGAAGATTTATTTTATTTGTTGCTTTGAATGCTTGGTTTTCTGAATATATTGGTCTTTAATTAATCATTTGTGTGCGTGTGCGTGCTTGTGTGCTCTGATTTATCTGAAGAATGAAATTGGCTCTGATTTCTTTGGGTGTATTTAAACTTTTAATGATGATTATGTTCTCGCATATTTGATTCTTGGAAAAAGAATTCTTTTTAGGATAAATTTTCTGTGTTTATAATTTTCTCTCTTTGTTTTGTGATGAAGTACAAATGTACAATGATTTAACCCTTTTTTTAACTTTTCAATGTCTTCTGATATATGATAGTGAGTTCTTTCTTGTATGCTCTACTTATCTTAATATCTTAGGTCCAGTTTTCTCCGGTTATGCCATGATTTTATTTTCTAGTCCGGCATGATCAACATATTTGCATTTCATTAAATTAGTTACGTGTTCATAATATCTGTTTCATCATTGGGCATTGTAGGACCCTTAAATTGGCTCATGCTGAATAGCAGCATTTAAGGTTCTACAAAACTATAAAGTATAAACGAAAATATAACCGATAATGGGAGGTTGCTGCTCTTCATCTCAAAAATTTCAGCTCCATGGAACTCCGGTGTATAATTATGTGAGTGTTTTCTTCTTGTGACACTACTAATTACAGATAACCATTCTTTTAAACAAGGTGGATGTTGTTTGACTTTTTGAGGTCAAACTGACTGGTTTCCAACATGTTTTATATGAATTTGGTAATTGCTCAAGAAACATTGTTGCCATAATTTTTAACTATCAAAATGCTGGTGTTGAGTTTTCTGTGCATAAGAATGTTTTTTCTCTTAACAATTTTTAATTCAGAAGGTTAACCTCAAAAGTAACAACATTAAGCATTATTTCACTGAATTCTATCTATGAGTCTAGGACTAGTTTGATAGGTTGTGAAACGGGTCAAAACAAGTTCGGTTGACCCACGAAGACTTCTGCGCTGAGTTCACACGTAAGTCTGTGAACTTACTTTTGAATGATTTTGTCCTTTAACTTATAAAATTTGACAAAGGTTTGTTTTATAAACTTTAGATAAGAGACCTAATCATGCAAAAAAAAAAAAGTATTCGTTGAATAATTATAAGCGTTAATGAGACATAATGCAAACGATGAACTATTTGCTGTAAACTAAACTAGTTAAGGGTTTTTATCATGCAACACAAACTTATTTTTGAACTCAACGAAAGTTCTAAACTTTAAAATGTTGTATAACTCAAACTGACCCGTTAGCAAGAAAACATAACTCAAATTACCGTTTTCAGTAAATCTGCCCCGCTAACTAAATTTTTATAAACTTCATATGCAGTGTCCACCAGCTTTGGAGGAACAGGAATCGACGACACCTCGTGAGAGTTCATTTTCCACAAGATTACTAATTGATGTAAATCTTGACACGTCAACACCCGACACCTATAGATCTCCTCCAACTCCTATTCCATTTGATGTGGTTTTAGGAATTCCACAATCAACAAACACGGGCTCTGATGATCAAGCTTATCAAAAACTGACTCTTGTCAAAGTCAAGATATTTGACCATGCAGCCGAGAGCAACACTCCTATTGTCGAGTCCCCTAAAAAGGTTACATCAAAAAGTCTTGATTGTTCTACAACGGAGGAAGAGGATATTTGTCCCACTTGTTTTGAAGGTAATTTGACTTTTTAGTCAAACTTGTACTTGCATTTGACTCTTGAAAGTCAAACTTTATGTTTATTAATCGATTTGAGCACAAACATTGATCACTTGCAGAGTATGATTCTGAGAATCCGAAAATTGTAACGAAATGTAACCATGAATTTCACCTTTCATGCATTCTCGAGTGGATGGAGCGAAGTCAAACTTGCCCAATCTGTAATAAGGTATTTCTATATACCTTTTTTTTTTGTAGTTGTATTTAGTATAACTATTAAAAAAATGTTAACATCTAACAGGAAATGCACTTTGAAGTTCTGTGATTCACTTTTTCCAAAAGCGCGTTGAAGTTTGGTGGCATGGACCATTTAGATCTGCCTTAGAAGACTCGCGTTTGTTTATACCATTTGGTAGAGATCAAAGGGGTGTATGGCATTGCTTCTTAAAACGGTTTATTGCGATTTGATACACATGCAAGCTGTTGTCAAATGTTTGAGATTGCTCATCTCACTTTCATATATCGATTTCTAATTGTCAAATATCACCACTTTACCACCATCGACGACAGCCGACGACCAGTCCCACGCGCATAGTTGCGAATCTTAAAACTGATTTAAACTTACAATTTTTTTGCTAAAATGATTTAGCTGTAATATTAATGGTCTTTAATTATCATTAAAACCAACTATTTATGCTAGAAAAGAATTTTCAGAATATATTGATGTTGATGTATCAGCTTTCTGCAAACACATTCAGTAAATGTTTCACATACAAATTTCATTTACTATCAAAAACTCACTTTCAGTGAATAATGTCCATCAAAACTCAACATGTATTCTTCAAAATTAAAATGCTTTTTCTTGGAACAACGAATTTCTATCATCTGATAGACTTAAATCCTAAACCTCCCAATCCTTTGGTGTTTTAAGAAATGGTAGAATAAAAATACACGACATGACTTTTAAAGTAATTAAAAATGACTAACGCTCGTTCAATCGTATCTCATGTATTTGCATTTTGGGGTTTCTTTATAGACCTAGGTAACATGAATTAATATTTTAAGTTTTTAACTAACCAAGTTTTAGACCCAACCCGATTAACCCGAATGCATTTCCTTTAGACTACTCTCATTCACAACCAAACCCAAACCCAAACCCAAACTCAAACCCAAACCCAAACCCAATCCAACCAACTTTTCATTAAAAAACCAAGAGTAAAATTGAAGTGTGCATTCCAGAGGTTTAGGGGCGGGAGCACCTTGCACCCCTGTGGTTTTCGGGCGGGATCTCTAGGGCCCCTTCGTATATTTTCCATTCAAATATCTTTTGAAAAAACATTTATGCCCTTTTATGACGTTCTAATTGTGTTCCATGCATGCAGTTTGTGTCCCTCCGTCTATTTCCCTCCAAATTTGAAAAAATTACCAAATTCCAATAACTATTTACGGTTTAACCATCCATAGTCATCCTTAAAACCACCATAACATTACCAAACTAAGTTATATTACAAAAATCCATAATCATCCAAAAACTACCATAACATCAACTTATATTACAAAAAAAAAAAACATAATCATTACATAACATTACCAAGTTATATTAAAGACATATACAAGCCGAACGAAAACAGTGAAATTGATCTTAAAAAACAATGATCAAGGAAAAACCTTAATCAACAAAAACTTTCTTAGCAAAAAACCTTGATCAATTCCACTATTAAACATAATTAGGCATCAATATTGTACATGGATCGCCACCACCTACTCGATCCTATCTTTCCCGTGTCCTCTTTTGAAAGTTTAAAACATGTCTCCATGTGATCATCACACAGCATAATCAGCAAATTCTGATCCAACTCCACACACTTCAGACGAAACTTTCCTTCGGGATACCTAATGTAACAACGCCTCGCTCCATTTTTTCAAACAAAATGGATTTTAGATTAAGGATTTGCATGTATAATATAATATAATTCTTATATTTAAGTTCACTCTATATATTATTATACAGTACTGGTAAGCTGCCGGTGTAGCCTTGTAGGTAGAGGTGTTCAAAAAAACCGGTTACGGAACCGGTTTGGGCGGTTAACCGGAAAACCGGTTTTTTAAAAACCGGTTTTTTTAAAAACCGGTTTGACCGGTTTACGTAACCGGTTTACGTATCGGTTATACTTTTTGGAGCCAAAACCGGTTTTATAACCGGTTATAAAAAAAACCGGTTTTTTTTAATAACCGGTTATTAAAAAACCGGTTAACCGGTTTTTAAAATAACCGGTTTATAGCCGTTATAAAAAAACCGGTTAACCGGTTTTTTAATAACCGGTTAACCGGTTAAACCGGTTTTCGAACGTTACCAAACGGCTTTATAGCCGTTTTTTTTTTTTTGCCCGTTTTTTTAGCCGTTTTTTTGGTTTTTTTACCCCCACAAACATCTATATATAGTTTAGGTT
Organism: Bidens hawaiensis; assembly: GCF_021521415.1. NCBI lineage: Eukaryota > Viridiplantae > Streptophyta > Magnoliopsida > Asterales > Asteraceae > Bidens > Bidens hawaiensis. Next base: position 1,603,657 of record NW_027491410.1, read on the forward strand.
GGGTATTGGTTAGATCACACTTGATTATACAACTCCAAAAGCTCTAAACGTTTATTTCATACGCGATTATAACTCCAAACGCTCTTCTTTCGTAGTCGTTTATTTCATACTCGAGTATACCACTCTTAATTCGTAGTCGATTATCATGGCCTCCCAAAGTGCTGCTTCATCGGTCAACATGGGTGCCTCGAACACGGGAGAAACCGTCGTTCGGGTCATCCCCACGAAACGAAACCAAGATATTTGGCAACATTTCGACCTATGCGAAATGTCTAACGGAACCCAAAAAGCTAGATGCAAACATTGTTTGAAGTTTTATAACAAAGAAGCAAACTCCAGTTTAAGAGCTCATGTAGAAAGGCCCTCTTGCAAGGTCTTGAAGGACGAATCCGGAAGTAGTTCGCAGCCGGAGATGACGAATCAAGGAACGGTGTTTACGTACGACCTTGAAGCGGTACGTCAACAGTTTGGCAACTTTGTGATTCAACAATCACTTCCTTTCAACCACTTCGACAACCCTCAATTCACGGAGATGATGCAAAAGTATGTTCAACCACGCTACCAACACGTAAGTCGTTCGACCCTTAGAAGAGATATGCTTAAAGCATGGAAAAACGCTAAATCCGAACTAATTTCATACTTTTCAAACTTACAAACTGGTGTGAACTTAACAACGGATGTGTGGTCGGTACCTAATGGTTCGCCCGACTCATACATTTGTGTGACGGCTCATTGGGTTGACCCCCGGTCGTGGCAAATGATGAAACGAACCGTTGCGTTTCAATTGTTTGATTACCCGCACACGGGTAGAAATATTTTTAAACTCTTGGATAAAGTCATTCGACAATACAAGATTGAAGATAAAATCTTTTCAATATCGTTTGATAACGCGTCCAACAATACGGCCGCGGTTGGCCATTTAAAATTAAAGTATAAACCTATTTGTGATGGAGCGTTTTTTCATAGCCGATGCATTGCACATATTATCAACTTGGCCGTGCAAGATGGGTTAAACGTGATCGAAACGCAAAGAAACAATTTTAAAAGAATGTTACGAGATGTTTTTAGCAACAATAAAACATTTTCAAGATACAAAAAATTTTGTGATGAAGCTAATTGTCAATGGTTGGGGCCCAATTGGGATTGTCCAACAAGATGGAACTCGACTTGTGATATGTTTGAGAAAGCCATCCAACAAAAAGAATCACTAGTTGCGTTTCATCAAATAATGTCAAGTAGGGGTAAATGTGCACCGTACGATCCTAGAAACTGGTTATTGATTGAGATCGTTACGGAGGTTCTTCAAATTTTTAAATCTTGCACAACTAGTTTATCCGGGGTTTACTATCCAACAAGCCCCATTGCTTTACCAAAAATTGCTGTCATGTGCACAAAGTTGACTGAAATTCATTGTAGGGGTGCACCTTATTTTGATATGGGTGCAAAAATGAAAGAAAAATTTATAAAATATTTTCAACAACTACCCGCTGTTTTGACCTGTGCGGCTGCGTTAAACCCTTGCATCAATGTTGGTGGTGTTGAAGCTTTAATAGAAAAAATTTGTGATGAGCTAGGGTTAAACGACGATCAAAACCCCTATTATAGCCAAACTTTAAAGAATGATTTCAACACCACATTGGCAAACATGTATGATGTTTACCTTACAAAACACGGGTCGTCTTCCCAAATTCATGACTCGTTAAGAGCTGTTGCCCAATCCCAATCCCAAACCGACCTTGAAATGGGGATGTACTACATGATTTGGGAAGACGCCGGTAAACGTCAAAGGGTAAACACCCCAAGCAGTGAACTTGGAAGGTATGGTGGTACCAACTTTGTGAAACACATGACTCCGGATGAATTTAGAAGTCTTGATTTGCTGGCTTGGTGGAGAGGTAAGGAGGATGAGTTTCCGATCCTCGCCGCCATGGCCAAAGATTTACTAACGGTCCAAGCTTCCACGGTAGCTTCGGAGTCTGCTTTTTCTGTTTCTGGCAGGGTTATATCGATTAGGAGGACTCGACTCACTCCAGCAGCTGTAGAGATGTCGATTTGCTACAAGGATTACTTGGACTCTTTAGACAGGGCACAACATCAACGCTCACTCGAGGGGGAAATGGACTATGAGGCGGCCTTGTATGAAGACGAGGTCAATCAAGGACACATTCAACCAATGACCGATGAAGAAGCCGCGTACGACGATTACCTAAGGAATAGCTCGGGATCGGGTAGCGAAGAAAATGAGTAACAAACATCAACTTGTTAATGTAATCGTGTCTAAGCATTCTTTAATGTTTGTATTTTTGAGTTACGAATATGCGATAACGATTTAATGTTTGTATTTTTAATGTAAAAGCTATAAATGAAAGTTATGTGTTTTTAATCTTCCAAGCAAAGAATGCTAACAACGAAACCCTAAACCCTAAACCCTAAAGAAAAAAAAAAAAAAAAAAAAAAAAAAAAAAAAAAAAAAAAAAAAAAAACCGGTTAACCGGTTAGACCGGTTATTAAAAACCGGTTATAAAAAACCGGTTTAATAACCGGTTCTAACCGGTTTTTAAACCGGTCCAAACCGGTTTGGCCGGTTTGAGTTTTCAGCAATAAAAACCGGTTAATAACCGGTCCGGTTATTAACCGAACCGGTTTTTTTCTGGATAAAAAAAACCGGTCCGGTTAATAACCGAACCGGTTTTTTCAAAAAAACCGATTTGTGCACCTCTACTTGTAGGGGTGCAAACGAGCTCGACTAGGCTCAATCTCGGCTCGTTTAACTTACACAGAGATCGAGCTTGGCTTGTTTCTATATCTATTTTTAAAGCTCGAGCTTGGCTTGTGAGTAGTTTTCCAAGCTCAAGCTCGGCTCAGCTTGTTGCCTGTTTGCATTCCGTTTCGATGGAATCACTATTTTTCAGTTTTATGTATATTTCTTTCAATTATAATTTTATATAACATGATATATATATTATTTAGTTATTTTCTATAACATCATTTGTATTAACTAAATAAAGAAATATTGGATTTTAATAATCTAAACTATAAGGTATTGGCCAATAACAATCCCTACTAATAATGTGACTAGTGGCAATCTCAACTATCAATTTTGTTACCAACGGCAATCCAAGACTAACCGATAGTTAACTCAGTTAATTTATGATGACGTGGCGTGTGATATGGTATTTACGTGGTGGTGACTTGGATTTTATTTTATTTGACATAATTTTTAAAGCAAAATACAAAAACGGTCCCTCTAATATGTTTATATTTCATTTTTATCTATAACTTATATTGATTGTTTTTGAATATGAAATATATTTATTGTTTATTGGTTTTTCTAGTATGTCCCGAACTTATTAACGTTAATAAGTTAATATCATAATGATTGTTCTTAAATAAATTATAGGTTTGCGAGGCAGCTCGAGCTTTGATGAGTTGTCGTGGGCTAATAAAAAACATGTATTTTAAAATCTTAAATACATATAACTAGTATGGGTAAGTAAAGTTGTCTGCTCAGGGAATCAAATAAAAGTACAAGTAAAACTCATGACATTAATTATTATATTAAGCGGACAAGCGATGCCAAGTAGTTTAGAAAGATGTATTCAAAACACACGATTGCTTTTAAAGTCTGTAAACAATTATGAGAAACAAGTGATTCACTTTAGGTTCAGGTAATGCCATAATAGACTAATCACGAATTCAATTAAGTCGATTGCGTAGTATTTACTAGACCTAGTGGTTTGGTTGTGATGACAAACGGAACCCTATCCGAATTGTTAACACAACTGAACTCGATCTACCTAATTACCAGTTTAAATTATGAAAACCAATTGATATGTAATGACTAACGGTTTTGGATCAATGACATAAGAACCTAGTCCTAAATGTTGATGAACATAACCGGGTAGTTGATGCACGATTTGATAACTTAAAACATAAACTGTTTAAACAATCAATTGATAAGGTAAACAAGATCAAATAACAAACTCAATCAAGTTCTTAATCATTAAAACACAACAAATCCAATCATGGTTAGTTTACATAAAACCCTAGCCTAAAGTGAACACAATGCGGCATCATGAAGAATTCGCTTATCTGATGAAAGGATGGAAGCATGTAATGATTAGACGAACCGAGGGCTTCATGATGATGCAAAATCATCCTAGGGTTCTTCTCTGGCTGCTTCACGTAGCATGAAGAGTGAGGTTGCGCGCTTGAAGAGTGAGCTGGCGGCCGCGCAGGCCGATAAAGATGAAGCCCTGGCGACGGCAGCGTCTAGCCAGGAAGCACTTGATGCTGCGCGGGCGGAAAAAGAAGAAATCTTGGCGGCGGCAGCGTCCGACAAAGAGGAGCTGAAAAAGACTAAGGAAACTGTTGAGTTATTAAACTCTCAGGTTCCTGCCCTCGAGACGTCTGTTGCTGGCCTCGCGCAGGATCGCCACTGGCTCATCTCACAGGGCATGACTCGTTGCGCTTTCGCGATGAAATACTCAGACGAGTTTCAGGCCCTTGTGATGGACTGCAACGCTGCTGCACGCTTGGTGGGGCGAGCTGAAGGGTTTACGGATGGCTATGAATATGGCATGCTGAAGAAGAACCCATCCGAGTACCCTTATCAGAGCTCCGCTGCCTGCGCGGAGATGGCCGCGATGGGGAGAAGTATATGAATACTCCCATTCCCATCATTGCGCAGGTATTTTAACCTTAATGAGATTACCTTGACTTATTTTCTAAGCCTTTTTGTACTCATATTTTTGCTTATGATTTGCAGATATCCGCGCTTGCTGACCAGCCCGATCTCGTCGCGCTAAAGAAATTACTTGACGAGTGCGAGGGGGCTAGCGGCGGCGATGATGGCGCGGCGAATGCTGGCGTTGCTAGCGGCTCTGGCGTGGCCAAAGGATCCGCTCCTGACACTGTCGTGATAGAAGACTCCATTCAAGACGAAGAACTTGACTATGGTCAGTTTGGAGATGACGAGGAGCAGGCTGCGCCAGATGCCGAGGGCGATGATGAGGATGATGAAGAGGCTGATGTCAACGTGGAGACTTGAGAAGCCCTTCATGTTTTTTATTTTTATTTGTAGTTTGTATCTCATCTTATAAACTTGTAAATTTCAATGCTTTTGAATGAAATTCTGTTTTTCCCTTTTTCGCATCTTGCGCATTCCTATTCATCTCTTTATATCGCATGTTTGCTTGTTGAATATAAGATATGCTTGCACGTTGGAATAAGAGCAAGGTTGTAAGGAATTTATTATACTTAACCCTTGCCATATTGTAAGTGATTTTGCCATATCTTGATTATGTTGACATGTGTCTTGGCGCTTTCATTATTCCTCTTTTGCGCGACGTTATCGCGCGTTTATGGAATTATGAGATTTTTAGCCTTTACGCGTCAACGGGTTACTCAGATATCCACTACAATTTCATGCGCGACCCCAACCTGAGACCTTAACAACTATGTTTTGGCATTTTGGTTTGCCTTAGTTGTGTTTAGGTGTTTTATGGTCAGGCTGCGCAGCATGTAAGATGGATGTTGTGAGTGATTTGAGCTAAGGCTCACATTATTGGGCTAAGGCCCTGGCGTTTTAGAGTTAAGACTCATTAACGCGTTTGAGCTTGAAGCTCGCGCATGTATGTTTTACTTCGTTTTATTTCGTTTTGATGTCAATACCATGTTGTCATATTGCTCAAAATTAATAAAGAGAAGTGTGAAACATGTATGCAAAAGGTAATAGAATTGGGCTAAGGCCCTGACGTTTTAGAGTTAAGACTCGTTAACGCGTTTGAGCTTTCAGCTCGCGCATGTATGTTTTACTTCGTTTTTATTTCGTTTTGATGTCAATACAATGTTGTCATATTGCTCAAAACTAACAAAGGGAAGTGTGAAACATGTATGCAAAAGGTAATAGAATCCACATTAAGAGAAGATAGCGCGTATCATTATTCATAATGGCTTATCAAGCCTTGATTACAAACTTGACAATTTTTACATGAAACATTTTCTAAGCTGTGCCGCGTTCCATGCGCGCGGGAAACGTGGATCGACTCACTGGTAGACGATCTACTTTCCTCGGGTGTGATTATGCTTCTTCACCGATGGTTTCTTGGATCTGTGTTCTTCCACCTACAAAATGAACAGCACCGTCAACTTACCCCTCAGAAAGGGACAGAGGGGTCCTCTTTGGGGTAACCCTCTGGTGTGAGAATAAGTATTCGTAGGAGAAGATAGTGTTATGAGAGTAAGGAAATCTGGAGAGTATTGCTTAATAGCTGAATACTCTGTGATTTGCTGTGATTGTGTGTGTTACTGACTGTAACTGTCTGTGAGTGAATGTGATTGAATGTGATTGAATGTGTTACTGGCTGTAATTGTGTATGTTCTTGGATCTTTCCTTGTGGAGTTGATGCTGTATTTATAGTGCTAGGGTTTCCCCTGATTGGGCTCAGCCTTGTTGGCCTCCTCCAATTGCTCTGCGCCACGTGTCCTCTGGGACACCTGGTGCTTTCTCATTGGTTATAATCACGTGGTAGCACATGTGTTATGCTGAGTTGTCCACCTTTCATTTGGCAGCTGTCAACATCAGCATATTCTTATTCCTTAAAAAGATACCATCTGGAAGGTTGTCTGACGTGCACAATCAAGGTTGCCCTAATCCTGATTTGGATAAGGACGAGGTTGATTATGTGCATGTGTGATACGTGCCTATCCTGAGGATGCGCGAGGTCTTCTCTTTATTCTCACGCGCAGATGTTTCATGCGCAGATGTGATATGCACGAGCATGTGATATGCGCCACGCGCGGATGCGCCACGCGCATATGTGATATGCGTGAGCATATGTGATGCCTGAGCATCTGTGGTGCCTGGGCATATGATGCCTGAGCATGTGTGGTGCCTGGGCATATGATGCCTGAGCATGTGTGGTGCCTGGGCATATGATGCCTGAGCATATGTGATATGCGCCATGCGCATAGGTTTTGGCTTTGTGCCTTCATAATGTCTTGATTTCAAGTCACTTGTCTGTATCTTTGTGGGTTGACCCGCCTCGCTCGGTGTTGAGGCGGGTACATACCTCTTCACACTCCAAACTAAAGAAACGTTTCCCATCACCCAAACTTTCACCTTATTCTTTTTGGCACTCCCAAACTAACAAAACACTAACTTCGTTGGTTTTTTTTTTTTTTTTTGGCGTGACATATTTTAATGTCAAAAATAAATAAATAATTATGAGTCCCACACCCAATTTCTCTCAGAAAAATTAACAATTTCACCTTTGGGTTAAGAATGATGGGCCCACTCAGAATACACCAATGACAGTAGTTTATTTAGAATTGAATTAGAGGTTCTGCTTAGTGATTGGCTGGTGCTTATTCGCCTTAATTCAATTAGTTTTATCGTCGTTCAACACCAGGCTCTAGAGTAACAACCCCTCTTCGTTGTTGTCTTCTTCTCTCCGTCCTTTGCTATCCCTTTACCATGTATCCTACTCAGTCAATCACAATGTTGTTCATGTATCATAATCCTAATTATGAAATGCGTTATGGGTGGTGGCGGAGGTGGGTGGGTTGGATGATGCGAGGAATTGGGTGTGGGACCCACACTTTCATTTATTATTAAATTATTAAAACATGTCACGTTAGCCAAAAACTAACGAAGTTAATATTCTGTTAGTTTGAGAATGCCATAAGAAAATAAAATGAAAGTCGGGAGTGGTGAGATACATTTTGTTAGTTGAAAGTGTTCCCGGCTAACGAGTGAAAGTTGGAAGTATTAAAATCCAATACCTAAAGCATATGATTATATGAATGTTAAGTTGTTAACTTGTTTGACTAGTCATCAGTAAAGATGATCAACTTATTAAAATCTGTTGCATATGAATTGTTCCAACATAGAAAATCTTTTTTATTCTGTTGTTTAGAATATTGATACCATCGTTGTCTAGTTGTTTATAAATCAAACACTAAAGTTCTTAAGATACTACTAAAGTTTCAAATGATATATAAATCGAATAGGAATTTATTACACGAGGTTTTGGTCAAGTTATCGTTTATGTCCTAAAGTTTGAGAAGTTTCGGATTTCATCCCAATTGTTTGCCAAACGGAACACTTTAGTCCCTAAATTTTTAGTCTCCGTGTAACAAGTAGTTGGAGTTATTGACTTTCTTTGATCAGTTTAGCATTTTGATTCCAAGATTACCAGTAAAGAATTTAAGTATAGACATAGAAATATAACATACCTGAGGTTATCAAGTGGCCGGAGTGATTCGTTTGTTGTTGGACACAGAAAGATCATCAAAAAAGCGATGTGAGAGAGATTGATGGATGGATTAATTAAGGGGTGATAGTTCAAGTTGGAGATGGCCAAAAGGCTCTATTATATGGTCGAACTAAACGGGTGAAAATGACGGATCAATGATTCATCGGCGTGATCTTCGGGATTTTCTGAAAAGGACACATTTGTTTTTTCTTCTTGGCTATAATGACAAATTGCATGACTTTCTTTTAAGGCTCCACCTATTACATTACACACCATTATGATATGTACCTAATTCTACCTTGCCGCCATGCATTGCCGAAAGTTGTGAACGTGGGATATTTAGTTTATCTCATCCATTACCTTAACTTCTTTACCTGGTGTAGTTAGTTAATAGTTAGTGGGGGGTCTAGTTAGTTTAATAGTTAGTGGGTTAGTGGTTGATGTTAGATTGTAAGGCTATTTAAGCCCTTTATGTTTTGCTTTATGATCATGAATGAAAAATGTTGATTTGAACAATCAAAGTCTCTTCCAAAAAATCTATGATTTCTAATATGGTGTCTATTTATTTTCTTTGAACCATTTGATTAACGATTAGGTTCGTATCACATTGCAACATTATAAGCATGTATGTAAAGTCATGGGTTAGCGACATAGTCACATGATTGGTCCATGTGGCCTCATGTGGTTGGTAGGCTATTTTTTTATTTTTGGTTTATCTTTATTGCTTTTTTTTTGTTTATTTTTTTATTTGCGCCGGTCAGCCGCCGCAATGTGTGTTTTTTTTGGTTTTCCGTGAGGTTTTTTCGTCTGTCTATCCTGGACGAATTCACGTTAGTTCGCGGACGGAACTCGCGCATGTATTTTTTTGGTCTCGGTTTTTTCTATTTCAATATGTTAATTTGTTGTGTTTGGGTGTGGACGGATTTATTTTCTTCTTTAAACTTTCGGTGCCCTAACATAATACCGGCCAAAATCGTGTCGGTCGCCACCATAACACGGTTTTTTTTGTGCAATTTATTGTCAACACCGTCTATTCCGCCGAATTCACGTTAGTTCGCAGACGCGACGCACATGTTTTCCTTTTGCAACGACTTTTTTTGTCAGTCGATTCTTGCTAAATTTCATCAGTTTGCAACTATAACGCGCGTGCTTTTATTGTTCGCTACAGTTTTTTTTGGTTTTATAACCAATCCATTTCGTTTTTTATCGGTTGTTATGGTGTTTTTCGGTTAATAACCATTGTCTCGCTAGTCGCTACTTGATGCTTTCATCTACATTTAATTAAACTTGATGGGTTAAACCTGCACGAACCATTTATTAAACGGGTTAGATATGTCAACCAAAAACCACGTTATTTCAGTGTTGTATTATTTTTGTATCCGTCAAAACATTAAGGTTAGGATTGGGGTTGTTCAAAATTTTGGATACGGATTCAGATTTTCAAATGAATATCCAACTTAAAAAAATATGTGTTATCTGGTTTAGATATTCTCGATTTTCACTCGTTGCTGCGAACACTCCCAACTAAAGAAACATTTCCCATCACTCAAACTTTCACCTTATTTTTCCTGGCACTCCCAAACTAACAGAACACTAACTCCGTTAGTTTTTCTTCATGTCATGACATATTTTAATGTTAAAAAAATAAATAATAGTGGGTCCCACATCCAGTTCCTCTTTCTCATTTGAAACGTAAACCTCTTACCACCACCATCACCACCCAACCAGGTTGCAGAAAAATTAACAATTTCACCTTTGGGTTAAGAATGATGGACCCACTCAAAATGCACCAATGACGGTAGTTTATTCAGAACTGAATTAGGGGTTCTGTTCGTGATTGGTGTGTGCTTTATCGCTAGAATTCGATTAGGTTTATCACCGTTCAACACCAGGCTCTAGAGCAATAACCCTTCTTCGTCGTTGTTTTCTTCTCTCTGTCCTTTGCTTTCTCGTAACCCTATATCCTACTCAGTCAATCACCACGTTGTTAATGTATCATAATCCTAATTATGAAACACATTATGGGTGGCGGTGAAGGAGGTGGAGGTGGGTGGGTTGGATGATGTGAGGAATTTTGTGTGGGACTAACACTTTCATTTTATAGAGGTAGGGTAGTAAAACTACACACGTATCCCTAATACAACCCGCGTATTACCAATGAGCATCCACGAAAGGAACCCGCGAACCAGAACACTAGCAGTCATGATAACTAGACTAATAAAGTCACCCGCGGTTCCAAAGACACGCTTCGCGGGTCTCTACCACAACCCGCGGACTCATCACGCATATGATCTCCATGTGATATGGAAGAGCAGTTGTAACAAACAACTTCTAGAAGATTCCCTCAATACCCCCTGATAGCGACATCGACCAATGGAAAGATGACACCTGGACACGTAATGGCCGTCCCACAAACGCGCAAAGATAATGGCCATCCTATAACCGTGACCAGACTGTCACATCCTGTAAAGGCTCGACATGTGTCCATTCAGGCGAAGGGGGAATAATCTTGATAGTGACAACTCCACCAATTACCTTCCCCCACCTTCGACTATAAATACCAAGATTATCTTCTTCAGGTATTCATTCACTCCCACACGCCTTACGCAATTACTTGTATTCGTATCGATTAATCCGATCAATATTTGTACTTATTCTCATGCTGGAGGGTGGTTACGGGAAGACCCCCCACCATGTCCTTCCAGTGATGAGACTCACGGTGTTCTGTTTTGTAGGCAGTTAGCTTAGATCTGACTTCGTTATTATTTAGTAGACTCACATACAGGGTAAACGTAGGTTCGGACTATCCAGTTCGGACTTGTGTTTCGTCGCATTTATTGTTAAATTATTGAAACATGCCACGTTAGCCAAGAACTAACGAAGTAAATATTTTGTTAGTTTGAGAATGCCATAAGAAAATAATGTGAAAGTTGGGAGTAAATGGGAAACATTTTGTTAGTTGAATGTGTAATATTTTGTTAGTTTGGGAATTCCCTAAGAAAATAAAGTGAAAGTTGGGAGTAATGGAAAACATTTTGTTAGTTGAAAGTGTTCCTGGCTAACTAGTGAAAGTTGGAAGTATTAAAATCCAATACCCTAAAGCATATGAATGTTAATTTGTTTGACTAGTCATTAGTAAAGATGATCAATTTATTACTAGGTTAAAGAAACATTATTGTATGAATTGTTCCAACGTAGAAATCAAATCTTTTTTATTCTGTTGTGTAGAATATTGATATCATCGTTGACTAGTTGTTTATAAATCAAACACTAAAGTTATTAAGATACTACTAAAGTTCCAAATGATATATAAATCGAACAGGAATTTATTGCACGAGGTTTTGGTCAAGTTATCAACATCCTAAAGTTAGACAAGTTACGGATTTCGTCCCAACTGTTTGCCAAATGAAACACTTTGGTCCCTAAATTATTTAGTCTTCGTGTAACAAAGTTGGAGTTATTGATTTTCTTCGATCAGCTTAGAATTTTGATTCCAAGATTACCAGTAAAGAATTTAATTATAGACATAGAAATATAGCGTACCTAACGTTATCAGGTGGCCGGAGTGATTCGTTTGTTGTTGGACACAGAAAGAGCATAAAAAAACAATGTGAGAGAGATTGATAGGCAGTGGTGAAGGAAGTGGAGGTGGGTGGGTTGGATGGTGTGAGGAATTTGGTGTGGGACCCACACTTTCATTTATTGTTAAATTATTGAAACATGCTACGTTAGCCAAAAACTAACGGAGCTAATATTTTGTTAGTTTAGGAATGCCATAAGAAAATAAAGTGAAAGTTGGGAGTAATGGGATACAGTTTGTTAGTTGAAAGTGTAATATTTTGTTAGTTTGGGAATGCCATAAGAAAATAAGTGAAAGTTGGGAGTAATAGGATACATTTTGTTAGTTGAAAGTGTTCCCGGCTAATGAGTGAAAGTTGGAAGTATTAAAATCCAATACCCTAAAGCATATGAATTAATTTGTTTGACTAGTCATTAGTAAAGATGATCAATTTATTACTAGGTTATAGAAACATTATTGTATGAATTGTTCCAACATAGAAATCAAATCTTTTTTATTCTGTTGTGTAGAATATTGATATCATCGTTGTCTAGTTGTTTATTAATCAAACACTAAAGTTCTTAAGATACTACTAAAGTTCCAAATGATATATAAATCAAACAGGAATTTATTGCACGAGGTTTTGGTCAAGTGATCAATGTCCTAAAGTTAGACAAGTTACGGATTTCATCCCAACTGTTTGCCAAACGAAACACTTTGGTCCCTAAATTATTTAGTTTCCGTGTAACAAAGTTGGAGTTATTGATTTTCTTCGATTTTTAGAATTTTGATTCCAAGATTACTAGTAAAGAATTTAATTATAGACATAGAAATTGTAAGACCCCAAATTCCGGGAATCCTACAGTTGGTAATCATACCCAAAATTTCTCAAAAATTTAAAGTCAACAATTTCATCTTATTAAAATCGTTTCAGAGTAATAAACAGCGGAAAATCACAAGTACTAAAACCAAGTGCCCAAAACCATAATTGAACTGTTTAAAGTAATAAATGAGAAGGAAACAGTTTGCGTATTAATCTCCGACTAGTATGCCTTCAACCGTCCAAGTAGTCTCGAGCACGTCCAAGCGGTAAGCATCCTCCTCTAAACCTGAAACTCACACTAACATACACACAAAGTCAGCTTGAGCTGAGTGAGTTCAACTTTTAATAATAGACATTTAAATAAATCATTTCAAGGGTGTAAATATAAAAACGGGACTATAAAACATTCCAAGGGTTTAAATATAAAAACGAGATTATAAAACAATCCAAGAGTTTAAATATAAAAAAACGGGATTATAAAACATTCCAAGAGTTTAAATAAAAACATTCCAAGAGTTTAAATATAAAAACGGGATTATAAAACATTCCAAGAGTTTAAATATAAAAACGGGATTATAAAACATTCCAAGAGTTTAAATATAAAACATTCCAAGAGTTTAAATATAAAAACGGGATTATAAAACATTCCAAGAGTTTAAATATAAAAACAGGATTATAGAACATTCCAAGAGTTTAAATATAAAAACGGGATTATAGAACATTCCAGGAGTTTAAATATAAAAACGGGATTATAGAACATTCCAAGAGTTTAAATATAAAAATGGTTCCAAGAGTTTAAATATAAAAACGGGATTATAAAACATTCAAAGAGTCTAAAATGTAATACGGGATACTAACAGTTAGGCCATCATCGACACTAAGTATTCATACTTAGACATTTATGTACATCCATATATTTATAACAAAAGTCTTAATAATCATTCCAACGGTTTTAAAACTGTAAACGGAAATACATCAGTTAGGTCATCACATTGAATAAATAATCATCCTTACGTATGAACATCTCTATACGTGCATTCCTATATATATATATATATATAACATTCAGGGCCGAGCACACGTACAACCCAAACACGTAACATTCCAATGATGATCATGCCACACGAGCCTCCCCCCTCACGGGCTTTTCAGGGCATGCCACAGGATTTAAGAACCTGAGTCGTATAGTTTGGCCCGGCCAAGATCACCATTCAATAATAACATTCAGGGCCGAGAAAACGTACAACCCAAACACGTAACATTTAGAGCATGCAAACACAAAGTAGGCATACGCAACATTCAGTAGTCGAGATGACTACAACATTCGCCAAATATAGGCCATACAATAATTTATATATATATATATATACACACATACTTTAACATTCCAAGGCCAACTATATACTAGCAAGCCTATATAAAATAGTTTAAACGTTTCATCAGGCAAAATCGTTTAATACTAGGAATTAGTACTAGGCCTAATAGCAACCTCGAGCCTAGACCACAAGTAATATGTATAACCTTAAGGAATATAAGACTATAAACGAGTCTACAATATCCTAAGGCATAAAATATAGTTCACAAATAGTTTCATAAATGCACAAATATGAATAAGTCTATGTAATACCATCCAAATAGTTGTACCGAGTAAAATCGTGTAAAATTGTATTACGGTGTGCATGCTAGCCCAAAACTTGAAAAGAGTAAAAAGGGGCATCATGAACTCACCTGAAACGAGCCACACAAACACCAAAGAGTTTGAGAACTTCAAAGCCAATCCATAGTTTACAAGCCTGTCGGATTGCACACAAAGATTACTAACTAAACGTACCGACTCGTTTATTCTACGAGACGTTCTAACATGATTTGATTGACCTAAAGCCTTGACATTAACAAATTCAATTACATCAGCCCCCGAGGCCATGTATTTACCAAAACCACCCTTAGTTAATCCCGTGGACAAAGGGTTCCCAATTTACCCCCGAAAGTTGTTGACTTTATCGAATACGTGCGTTAACAGGTTGTTTATGCACTTAGATACTGACTCAGCCCCGTGTGGACCAAATTTAGTAAAATCACAGCCAACAAGTCCACACGACACTACACGAGTTGGATGGGTCGGTAATTCGCAAGCACGATGCACAAATTACCAATAAACGCGAATTTGCGCCGTACCGACCCGTTTGAGTAACCGACAACCAATTCAGCCCCACTAACATAAAAATATAGTTTTTCACAGCTAAAAAATCATACCAAGGCTACAACATCCGAATCGGTTGTTAATTCCCTCAAACAACGCGCTAGACGCAACAATTGACAAACTAGACAACCGAAACCTAGTTTTCACTTCATCAACAGTTGACCAATCTAACGAATGCCAAAATTCATGATACTAAAGTATATTACACTAGACATACCTAAGAAGAGGACGGAGCACGAACTTCAATTATAACAGCCCCGAAAGATGCAAGAAAGCGCAGCCACCGGTTAAGCCTAAAACGAACTTATCGATCAATAACGAGTAAAACGTGTATAGCATGCGAAAATGCATTTAATTACATAGGATAACCTTTGAAATAAATTATTAAATTTTTACCAAACTTTAATAATTATCTTAGGTTTATAAAAATATTTTTATTATATTTTTCTATTGGACACAAAAATTATAAAAATTCCTCCAACACAGCAAGGTACGTGCAGCTATTTCAGTGCGCACACAAAATGGTTTTATTTTTATAAAATTTATTACCAAACCAAATTAAACGATTCCAATTGGGTTTAATTCTTAACTCAAAATATTAAGTTCCAGAAGTGGAACCAACTAATTTGGACTTGTTGAAAAAGAGTTATGATGTCGGGAAGACAGACCAGAATCCGACATTCCGCATCAGCTTTGACACTTGATTTTATAAAGTCATAAAAACCACTCAAATCTCGTCCAAAAATTACGTATTATATCTTCCTGGAAACTAGACTCAAAGTAGAATATCATGGAAACAAGAATCAATAAAAAAAATGGATTATCATCGCATTACAGACCCTACAATAAACGTATACGAATCTGTCAGCAAACTGTTATCGTCATTACTCAACCCTAACGACCAATAAGCGCGTTAATATGATCAATTAAGGTATATAGGACTTGGGGAATCATAAAACTAACCTTGAATTAAAGTTTTATGGCTTGGGAGTGGCCGGAAAAAGAAAAACGATGGGAGCTTGGGGGCTGCAGAACCTGCGATCGGACAGCAGGTTAGGGTTTTGGGGTTTTGTTATAATAATAAACAAGTTACACTCTAGCCACCTGAAGTTTGAAGGATGTAGCAACTTGGATGAAAAGTTAATTAGTTAAACCTACGGGAATGACCAGGAGGTCCCCGTAGTATGCCGTATCAAACCCGAGAATTATAAAAACTCTATAACGTGTAAGCCGTTAAACGAAAATGTCGGGTGCTACATACTAATATAATACTTTAAGTTATAAGAGGCGATGTTTTCGGAAAAAGGATGGATAAATGGAATTTTAAAACGTATTACAAGGCTCTAAATTAGAAAGATGAAACCCCGGCTTTTAAAAAACATTCATAAACGATCAAGCCGATTAACAAAATTTACGGGCGTTACAGAAATATAGCGTACCTAACGTTATCAGGTGGCCGGAGTGATTCGTTTGTTGTTAGACACAGAAAGAGCATCAAAAAAACAATTTTAGAGAGATTGATGGGTGGTAGTGAAGGAGGTGGAGGTGGGTGGGTTGGATGGTGTAAGGAATTTGGTGTGGGACCAACACTTTCATTTATTGTTAAATTATTGAAACCTGCTACGTTAGCCAAAAACTAACGGAGCTAATATTTTCTTAGTTTGGGAATGCCACAAGAAAATAAAGTGAAAGTTGGGAGAATTAGGATACAGTTTGTTAGTTAAAAGTGTAATATTTTGTTACATTGGGAATGCCATAAGAAAATAAGTGAAAGTTGGGAATATTAAAATCAAATACCCTAAAGCATATGAATGTTTATTTGTTTGACTAGTCATTAGTAAAGATGATCAATTTATTACTAGGTTATAGAAACATTATTGTATGAATTGTTCCAACATAGAAATCAAATCTTTTTTATTCTGTTGTGTAGAATATTGATATCATCGTTGTCTAGTTGTTTATAAATCAAACTCTAAAGTTCTTAAGATACTACTAAAGTTCCAAATGATATACAAATAGAACAGGAATTTATTGCACGAGGTTTGGTCAAGTTATCAATGTCCTAAAGTTAGACAAGTTACGGATTTCATCCCAACTGTTTGCCAAACGAAACACTTTGGTCCCTAAATTATTTAGTCTCCGTGTAACAAAGTTGGAGTTATTGATTTTCTTCGATCAGTTTAGCATTTTGATTCCAAGATTACCAGTAAAGAATTTAATTATAGACATAGAAATATAGCGTACCTATCGTTATCAGGTGGCCGGAGGGATTCGTTTGTTGTTGGACACAGAAAGAGCATCAAAAAAACAATGTGAGAGAGATTGATGGGTGGTGGTGAAGGAGGTGGAGGTGGGTGGGTTGGATGGTGTGAGGAATTTGGTGTGGGACCCGCATTTTCATTTATTGTTAAATTATTGAAACATGATACGTTAACCAAAAACTAACGGAGCTAATACTTTGTTAGTTTGGGAATGCGTTAAGAAAATAAAGGGAAAGTTGGGAGTAATGGTATACAATTTGTTAGTTAAAAGTGTAATATGTTGTTACTTTGGGAATGCCATAAGAAAATAAGTGAAAGTTGGGAGTAATAGGGTACATTTTGTTAGTTGAAAGTGTTCCTGGCTAGCTAGTGAAAGTTGGAAGTATTAAAATCCAATACCCTAAAGTATATGAATGTTAATTTGTTTGACTAGTCATTAGTAAAGATGATCAATTTATTACTAGGTTATGGAAACATTATTGTATGAATTGTTCCAAAATAAGAAATCAAATCTTTTTTAATCTGTTGTGTAGAATATTGATATCATCGTTGTCTATTTGTTTATAAATCAAACACTAAAGTTCTTAAGAAACTACTAAAGTTCCAAATGATATATAAATCGAACAGGAATTTATTGCACGAGGTTTTGGTCAAGTTATCAATGTCCTAAAGTTAGACAAGTTACGGATTTCATCCCAACTGTTTGTCAAACGAAACACTTTGGTCCCTAAATTATTTAGTCTCCGTGTAACAAAGTTGGAGTTATTGATTTTCTTCGATCAGTTTAGAATTTTGATTCCAAGATTACCAGTAGAGAATTTAATTATAGAAATAGAAATATAGTGTACCTAACGTTATCAGGTGGCCGGAGTGATTTGTTTGTTGTTGGACACAGAAAGAGCATCAAAAAAACAATGTGATTGAGATTGATGGGTGGTGGTGAAGGAGGTGGAGGGGGCGGTTAGATGGTGTGAGGAATTTAGTGTGGGACCCAAACTTTCATTTATTGTTAAATTATTGAAACATGCAACGTTTGCCAAAAACTAACGGAGCTAATAATTCATTAGTTTGGGAATGCGATTAGAAAAAAATAAAGTGAAAGTTGGGAGTAATGGGATACAGTTTGTTAGTTGAAAGTGTAATATTTTGTTAGTTTGGGAATGCCATAAGAAAATAAGTGAAAGTTGGGAGTAATAGGATACGTTTTGTTAATTTGTTTGACTAGTCATTAGTAAAGATGATCAATTTGTTACTAGGTTATAGAAACATTATTGTATGAATTGTTCCAACATAGAAATAAAATCTTTTTTATTCTGTTGTATAGAATATTGATATCATCGTTGTCTAGTTGTTTATTAATCAAACACTAAAGTTCTTAAGATACTACTAAAGTTCCAATTGATATATAAATAGAACAGGAATTTATTGCACGAGGTTTTGGTCAAGTTATCAATGTCCTAAAGTTAGACAAGTTACGGATTTCGTCCCAACTGTTTGCCAAACGAAACACTTTGGTCCCTAAATTATTTAGTCTTCGTGTAACAAAGTTGGAGTTATTGATTTTCTTCGATCAGTTCAGCATTTTGAGTCCAAGATTACCAGTAAAGAATTTAATTATAGACATAGAAATATAGCGTACCTAACGTTATCAGGTGGCCGGAGTGATTCGTTTGTTGTTGGACATAGAAAGAGCATAAAAAAACAATGTGATTGAGATTGATGGGTGGTGGTGAAGGAGGTGGAGGTGGGCAGTTAGATGGTGTGTGGAATTTGGTGTGGGACCCACACTTTCATTTATTGTTAAATAATTGGAACATGCAACGTTAGCCAAAAACTAACGGAGCTAATATTTCGTTAGTCTGGGAATGCGATTAGAAAAAAATAAAGAGAAAGTTGGGAGTACTAGGATACAGTTTGTTAGTTGAAAGTGTAATATTTTGTTAGTTTGGGAATGCCATAAGAAAATAAGTGAAAGTTTGGAGTAATAGGGTACATTTTGTTAGTTTAAAGTGTTCCTGGCTAACTAGTGAAAGTTGGAAGTATTAATATCCAATACCCTAAAGCATATGAATGTTAATTTGTTTGACTAGTCATTTGTAAAGATGATCAATTTATTACTAGGTTATAGAAACATTATTGTATGAATTGTTCCAACATAGAAATCAAATCTTTTTTATTCTGTTGTGTAGAATATTGATATCATCGTTGTCTAGTTGTTTATAAATCAAACACAAAAGTTCTTAAGATACTACTAAATTCCAAATGATATATAAATAGAACAGGAATTTATTGCACGAGGTTTTGGTCAAGTTATCAATGTCCTAAAGTTAGACAAGTTACGGATTTCATCCCAACTGTTTGCCAAACGAACACTTTGGTCCCTAAATTATTTAGTCTCCGTGTAACAAAGTTGGAGTTATTGGTTTTCTTCGATCAGTTTTGCATTTTGATTCCAAGATTACCAGTAAAGAATTTAATTATAGACATAGAAATATAGCGTACCTAACGTTATCAGGTGGCCGGAGGGATTCGTTTGTTGTTGGACACAGAAAGAGCATCAAAAAAACAATGTGATTGAGATTGATGGGTGGTGGTGAAGGAGGTGGAGGGGGAGGTTAGATGGTGTGAGGAATTTGGTGTAGGACCCACACTTTCATTTATTGTTAAATTATTTAAACATGCAACGTTAGCCAAAAACTAACGGAGCTAATATTTTGTTAGTTTGGGAATGCGATTAGAAAAAAATAAAGAGAAAGTTGGGAGTAATGGGATACAGTTTGTCAGTTGAAAGTGTAATATTTTGTTAGTTACGGAATGCGATAAGAAATTAAGTGAAAGTTGGGAGTAATAGGATACGTTTTGTTAATTTGTTTGACTAGTCATTAGTAAAGATGATCAATTTGTTACTAGGTTATAGAAACATTATTGTATGAATTGTTCCAACATAGAAATAATATCTTTTTTATTCTGTTGTATAGAATATTGATATCATCGTTGTCTAGTTGTTTATTAATCAAACACTAAAGTTCTTAAGATACTACTAAAGTTCCAAATGATATATAAATCGAACAGGAATTTATTGTACGAGGTTTTGGTCAAGTTATCAATTTCCTAAAGTTAGACAACTTACGGATTTCATCGCAACTGTTTGCCAAACGAAACACTTTGGTCCCTAAATTATTTAGTCTTCGTGTAACAAAGTTGGAGTTATGGATTTTTTTCGATCAGTTTAGCATTTTGATTCCAAGATTACCAGTAAAGAATTTAATTATAGACATAGAAATGTAGCGTACCTAACGTTATTGGGTGGCCGGAGTGATTCGTTTGTTGTTGGACACAGAAAGAGCATCAAAAAAACAATGTGATTGAGATTGATGGGTGGTGGTGAAGGAGGTGGAGGGGGAGGTTAGATGGTGTGAGGAATTTGGTGTAGGACCCACACTTTCATTTATTGTTAAATTATTGAAACATGCAACGTTAGCCAAAAACTAACGGAGCTAATATTTCGTTAGTTTGGGAATGCGATTAGAAAAAAATAACGAGAAAGTTGGGAGTAATGGGATACAGTTTGTTAGTTGAAAGTGTAATATTTTGTTAGTTAGGGAATGCGATAAGAAAATAAGTGAAAGTTGGGAGTAATAGGATACGTTTTGTTAATTTTTTTGACTAGTCATTAGTAAAGATGATCAATTTGTTACTAGGTTATAGAAACATTATTGTATGAATTGTTCCAACATAGAAATAAAATCTTTTTTATTCTGTTGTATAGAATATTGATATCATCGTTGTCTAGTTGTTTATTAATCAAACACTAAAGTTCTTAACATACTACTAACGTTCCAAATGATATATAAATCGAACAGGAATTTATTGTACGAGGTTTTGGTCAAGTTATCAATTTCCTAAAGTTAGACAAGTTACGGATTTCATCGCAACTGTTTGCCAAACGAAACACTTTGGTCCCTAAATTATTTAGTCTTCGTGTAACAAAGTTGGAGTTATTGATTTTTTTCGATCAGTTTAGCATTTTGATTCCAAGATTACCGGTAAAGAATTTAATTATAGACATAGAAATATAGCGTACCTAACGTTATCGGGTGGCCGGAGTGATTCGTTTGTTGTTGGACACAGAAAGAGCATCAAAAAAACAATGTGATTGAGATTGATGGGTGGTGGTGAAGGAGGTGGAGGTGGGCGGTTAGATGGTGTGAGGAATTTGGTGTGGGACCCAAACTTTCATTTATTGTTAAATATTTGAAACATGCAACGTTAGCCAAAAACTAACGGAGCTAATATTTCGTTAGTTTGGGAATGCGATTAGAAAAAAATAAAGAGAAAGTTGGGAGTAATGGGATACAGTTTGTTAGTTGAAAGTGTAATATTTTGTTAGTTTGGGAATGTCATAAGAAAATAAGTGAAAGTTGGGAGTAATAGGGTACATTTTGTTAGTTTAAAGTGTTCCTGGCTAACTAGTGAAAGTTGGAAGTATTAATATCCAATACCCTAAAGCCTATGAATGTTAATTTGTTTGACTAGTCATTTGTAAAGATGATCAATTTATTACTAGGTTATAGAAACATTATTGTATGAATTGTTCCAACATAGAAATCAAATCTTTTTTATTATGTTGTGTAGAATATTGATATCATCGTTGTTTAGTTGTTTATAAATCAAACACTAAAGTTCTTAAGATACTACTAGATTCCAAATGATATAGAAATAGAACAGGAATTTATTGCACGAGGTTTTGGTCAAGTTATCAATGTCCTAAAGTTAGACAAGTTACGGATTTCATCCCAACTGTTTGCCAAACGAAACACTTTGGTCCCTAAATTATTTAGTCTCCGTGTAACAAAGTTGGAGTTATTGGTTTTCTTCGATCAGTTTAGCATTTTGATTCCAAGATTACCAGTAAAGAATTTAATTATAGATATAGAAATATAGCGTACCTAACGTTATCAGGTGGCCGGAGGGATTTGTTTGTTGTTGGACACATAAAGAGCATCAAAAAAACAATGTGATTGAGATTGATGGGTGGTGGTGAAGGAGGTGGAGGGGGAGGTTAGATGGTGTGAGGAATTTGGTGTAGGACCAACACTTTCATTTATTGTTAAATTATTGAAACATGCAACGTTAGCCAAAAACTAACGGAGCTAATATTTCGTTAGTTTGGGAATGCGATTAGAAAAAAATAAAGAGAAAGTTGGGAGTAATGGGATACAGTTTGTTAGTTGAAAGTGTAATATTTTGTTAGTTAGGGAATGCCATAAGAAAATAAGTGAAAGTTGGGAGTAATAGGATACGTTTTGTTAGTTGAAAGTGTTCCTGGCTAAATAGTGAAATTTGGAAGTATTAAAATCCAATACTCTAAAGCATATGAATGTTAATTTGTTTGACTAGTCATTAGTAAAAATGATCAATTTGTTACTAGGTTATAGAAACATTATTGTATGAATTGTTCCAACGTAGAAATAAAATCTTTTTTATTCTGTTGTGTAGAATATTGATATCATCGTTGTCTAGTTGTTTATTAATCAAACACTAAAGTTCTTAAGATACTACTAAAGTTCCAAATGATATATAAATAGAACAGGAATTTATTGCACGAGGTTTTGGTCAAGTTATCAATGTCCTAAAGTTAGACAAGTTACGGATTTCATCCCAACTGTTTGCCAAACGAAACACTTTGGTCCCTAAATTATTTAGTCTTCGTGTAACAAAGTTGGAGTTATTGATTTTCTTCGATCAGTTTAGCATTTTGAGTCCAAGATTACCAGTAGAGAATTTAATTATAGACATAGAAATATAGCGTACCTAACGTTATCAGGTGGCCGGAGTGATTCGTTTATTGTTGGACATAGAAAGAGCATCAAAAAAACAATGTGATTGAGATTGATGGGTGGTGGTGAAGGAGGTGGAGGTGGGCGGTTAGATGGTGTGAGGAATTTGGTGTGGGACCCACACTTTCATTTATTGTTAAATTATTGAAACATGCAATGTTAGCCAAAAACTAACGGAGGTAATATTTCGTTAGTATGGGAATGCCATAAGAAATAAAGTGAAAGTTAGGAGTAACGGTATACAGTTTGTTAGTTAAACATGTAATATTTTCTTAATTTGGGAATGCCATAAGAAAATAAGTGAAAGTTGGGAGTAATAGGGTACATTTTGTTAGTTGAAAGTGTTCCTGGCTAGCTAGTGAAAGTTGGAAGTATTAAAATCCAATACCCTAAAGCATATGAATGTTAATTTATTTGACTAGTCATTAGTAAAGATGATCAATTTATTACTAGGTTATAGAAACATTATTGTATGAATTGTTCCAACTTGGAAATCAAATCTTTTTTATTCTGTTGTGTAGAATATTGATATCATCGTTGTCTAGTTGTTTATAAATCAAACACTCTTCTTAGTCAACTTGGTCAGCGAAGAAGCAATTTTCGAAAAGTTGGGAATAAAGCGGCGGTAATACCCCGTTAAGCCTAGAAAGCTATGGATTTCAGATGGAGACTTAGGAGACTCCCAATCATTAACGGCTTCCACCTTTGCAGGATCGACCAAAATATCACTCGAGTTAATAACATGACCCAAGAACTGAATCTCGCTCAACCAAAAAGAACACTTAGAAAACTTCGCATACAACTTGTTCTTTCGCAGAGCTTCCATGATTTCCAAGAGTTGACCGGCGTGATCGGATTCACTTTTGGAATATATCAGAATGTCATCGATAAATACAATAACTGATCGGTCGAGCATCGGCCTACAAACCGGGTTCATAAGATCCATGAACGCAGCCGGTGCGTTGGTCAAACCGAAAGACATCACGAGGAACTCATAATGCCCATAACGAGTGCGGAAGGCGGTCTTAGGAATGTCTTCCTCCCGAATTTTCAACTGATGATACCCGGATCTAAGGTCGATCTTAGAGAACCATCTAGCTCCTTGGAGCTGATCAAATAAGTCGTCGATCCTTGGGAGAGGGTACCGATTTTAACTGTGAGCTTATTCAATTCACGGTAGTCAATGCACATTCGCATGCTATCGTCCTTCTTATTAATGAACAGGACCGGGGCACCCCAAGGTGAGATGCTCGGTCGAATGAAGCCCTTGTCGAGCAAGTCTTCCAACTGGGCCATAATTTCTTTCATTTCATTCGGTGCTAAACGATAAGGGCTCGAGCAACGGGTTTTGCACCCGGCACAAGATCTACCTGGAACTCGACCTCACGGTCCGGCGGCACATCTGACAAATCATCTGGAATTACATCCTACAAATCCCGATCGATAGGAACATCACCGACGGTAGCCCTAGACATGGAAACAGATTTTCCTACGGCGACCTCAACCTCAAACACATCGACTACGCGCTCGGGTGATTTATTCAACGAGGAACAGAAAGCGGCAGACACAAAACTTCTACTGGCGCCCGAATCAAATAAGACTGACGCCGACAATTCATCAAGGAGAAAGGTATCCGGGATAACATCACGCTCCTACTTAGCTAAACAGTTGCTCATACATTCTTGAAGGAGCGAGGAATTTAAGTGGTCAAGTACCAAGGAACCCAGAGTGACAGCATGCTACGCCTCAGCTAAACAATTACGCGCAAAGAGTTCGAGAGGATGGGAAATGAACAGGAGAATTTAGGGAATAAGATAAACTTAACGCTAACGACTCGAGAGTTAGCCAAATCCTATCCCTACAAAGACGGAACCCTAACATAGTCAGACACAAGTGGTATTTAAAACATGGAAGGTAAGGGTAAACTGCTAATAACGTTGATCAAGTGTTATTAGTCGTTTACTTCACCGGCCCGTTCTAAGCACCCCTGCCCCTAACCACACTAGCATTCTATCTAACACTTTACAATTAATCACATATTGGAAACTTTCAAATTGAAAGGAATGACTAAATAATTTAAAGTTACCTCTTGGCGTGCAGCTACTCGCGGTAGGCATACTAATTTTCTTTCTTACAGTTCGAGTCCAAGCATTCGGGGATGCTCGGATCCTCGAACCATGGCTCTGATACCAACTTGTAAGGCCCCGAACCCCGGGAACCTCACAGTTGGTAATCATTCAAAACACTCGTAAAAATAATTAAACTTAAAAACAATTCTTTTCATTAAAATAAGCATCATAGAGTATAATTCAGCGGAAAACATAAATAATAAAATAAGTTCCCAAAACCAATTTAAATGTATTTAAATAAATGTTAAAAAGAAAACATTTATTATTATTGAATCATCCGACTAAATATGCTCTCCACCGTCCCAGTAGCTTCGTTCATGTCCAAGCGGTAATGTATCCATCTCCTAACCTGAAACTCACACTAACATGCACACAAAGTCAACTTGAGCTGAGTGAGTTCAAGTTTTAATAAATAACATCTATAATAATGATCATAATAGTCATCCCAAGAGTTTTAAAATAAAAGGGATAAAACAGTTAGGCCAAATAAACGGGATAAAACGGTTAGGCCATCATCAACAATAAGTAATCATCCTTATGTATATATATATAAACATCCTTATAATTAAATATAAACATCCTTATAATTATATATAATCGTCCTTACAATTATGTATAAACATCCCTATAATTATATACCTACATATATACCATGAAGTAATAACATCAGGGTCGAGCAAACGTACAACCCAAACACGTAACATCAGGGTCGAGCAAACGTACAACCCAAACATGTAACATCAACGCATGCAAACACAAAGTAGGCATACGCAACATCAGTAGTCGAAAGGACTACAACATCGCCAAATATAGGCCAAACAATAATGTATATATATATATATATATATATATATATATATATATATATATTTAACATCCCAAGGCCTACCATATGCTAGCAAGCCTATATAAAATCATTTAAAACATTTCATCAAGTAAGAAAACACTTAGGTGTGCATGCTAGCCCAAAATTTAAAAATAGTTAAAAAGGGCATCATGAACTCACCTGAAATCAATCGAACACCTGCAACGAGCTGGGAAATCCCTAAGTGCACAATCACAAGCAAGGGCCTGTAAATTATACACAACGCGTTACTAAACTAGACCGTAAGAACACTCTTGCCTAATGGGCCGTTCAAACCCAACACTTTGGCCCAAGGCCCAACAACTTGGCCCAAGGCCTAACACTTAGCCCAAGGCCCAACAACTTGGCCCAAGGCCCAACAACTTTACCTCAGCCCCTAAGACCTTTCAATTAACCAAATCCACCCTATGATTATGGTCAGGGCTAACCATGATGCACAACTCGCCCGTCGGTAATCAAATCGAGTCGAATATGCGCGCAATAAACCTTAAAACCAATTGTTAAACGAATCAGCCCCAAAAGGACCAAATTTCCATTTTAATTTTTTCATTCATCATAATTATGTTACCCGAGTTGATAGGGTTGACGGTTCCTTTTTACAACTCTCAATTTAACATTTAAACGAAAATTCGCGCACCACCAACTCGATTGATCAAGCACCAACCAAAACAGCCCCGAACATCAAAAATAATTTTCCCACAGCCCTTAGACTCCCCTAGGGCCATGCAAACAGATTCGGTTGGTCATCCAACCGATTAACACATCAAACTCAACAATTCTAGACAACCGAACATAACAATCAAACTACAACTAGTTGATCAACTTAACGAACACCTAAGAACATGATCTTTAAGTATGATATACGGGACATACCTAGGAAGATTGTGGTGCAAAAACTCACTTCAAATAGCCCCGACACGAACACAATTGAACATCCACCGGTTAAGCCTAAAACGAACTTATCGATCAATAATGAGTAAAACGTGTAGATTTTAGCATGCGAAGATGCATTTAATTACATAGGATAACCTTTGAAATAAATTATTAAATTTTTACCAGACTTTAATAAATGTCTTAGGTTTATAAAAATATTTTTATTATATTTTTATATTGGACAAATAAATTATAAAAATTCCTCCAACACAGCAAGGTACGTGCAGCTATTTCAGGGCGCAACAAAATGGTTTTATTTTTATAAAATTCATTGCCAAACCAAATTAAACGATTCCAATTGGGTTTGGTTCCTAATTCAAAATACTAACTTCCAAAAGTTGAACTAACCAATTTGGACCTGTCGAAAAATGGTTATGACGTCGGGAAGACAGGCCAGAATCCTTCATCCCGAATCAGCTTTGACACTCGATTTTATAAATTCATAAAAACCATTCAAATCTCGTCCAAAAATTACGTATTATACCTTTCTAGAAACTAGACTCAAAATAGAACATCATAGAATCAAGAATCGATAAAAAACAATGGATTATAATCGCGTTACAGACCCTACAATAAACGGATACGAATCTGTTAGCAAACTGTTATCATCAAAACTCAACCTTAACGACCAATAAGCGCGTTAATATGATCAATTAAGGTGTAAAAGACATGGGGAATCATAGTACTAACCTTTAATTGGTGTTTAACGCTCACACCTTGGCTGGAACAAGAAAAATCGCAGGGGGAGGGGTCTTGGAAGCTGCCGATCGCAGGTTTAGAGTGGGTTAGAGTTAGGTTGTTTATGTTATAAACAATTTTCACATCTAGTCCCTCCACTTTTAAAGAATTAACATTTTGGTTGAAAGGTTAAAGGTTATAACGTACCGGGATGACGAGAAGGATTCCGAGAAGTGTTGGTTAAGTCCCGAGAATTATACATACTTTACAACTTTAAATCTTTAAACCGTAAATTAACGGGCGTTACAAGTCCACCCCCCTTACAGTGGGATTCGTCCCCTAATCCCGATGAGACAGGAACAACTGAGGGTAGAGTTTCTTCATCTCATCTTCGGACTCCCAAGTAGCCTCGGAACCCCTACGGTGCCTCCACTGCACCTTCACTTGCCTAACCACTTTATTTCTCAGACGCCTTTCCTGACGGTCAAGTATAGCAATAGGTTCCTCAACGTAGTTCAGCTTACTATCAAGCTCAATATCATCAAGAGGCACATGGACCTCTTCATCCGCTAAACACATCCTCAAATGGGATACGTGAAAATTAGGAAGAATCCCCGCGGCTCCTCGGGCAATTCCAACCTATCCGCTACCTCACCAACACGGGACAATATACGGAACGGACCAATAAACCCCGGACTAAGCTTCCCCCTCTTACGAAAACAAATAATACCCTTCCAAGGAGAAACTTTCAATATAACCCGATCCCCAACCTCAAACACAGTAGGCCTTCGCCTTTAATCCGCATAAGACTTTTGACGATCCTGAGCGGCCTTCATAAAAGCTTTATTCTTATCGAGCTATTCTGTCGTCTCCTCGACCACCTCCAAACTACCCAACTGTTTCTGACCAATGAAACCCCAGCAGATTGGAAACATTATTGTATGAATTGTTCAAACATAGAAATCAAATCTTTTTTATTCTGTTGTGTAGAATATTGATATCATCGTTGTCTAATTGTTTATAAATCAAACACTAAAGTTCTTAAGATACTACTAAAGTTCCAAATGATATATAAATCGAAAAGGAATTTATTGTACGAGGTTTTAGTCAAGTTATCATTGTCCTAAAGTTAGACAAGCTACAGATTTCATCCCAAAGTTGGAGTTATGATTTTCTTCGATCAATTTAGCATTTTGATTCCAAAATTACGAGTAAAGAATTTAATTATAGACATAGAAATATAGCGTACCAAACATTATCAGGTGGCCAGAGTGATTCGTTTGTTGTTGGACACAGAAAGAGCATCAAAAAAACAATGTGAGAGAGATTGATGGGTGGTGGTGAAGGAGGTGGAGGTTGGCGGGTTAGATGGTGT
Source organism: Bidens hawaiensis (assembly GCF_021521415.1). Classification (NCBI taxonomy): domain Eukaryota; kingdom Viridiplantae; phylum Streptophyta; class Magnoliopsida; order Asterales; family Asteraceae; genus Bidens; species Bidens hawaiensis. The sequence goes on from NW_027491410.1 coordinate 1,632,578, forward strand.
GAGGAATTTGGTGTGGGACCCACGCTTTCATTTATTGTTAAATTATGGAAACATGCCACGTTAGCCAAAAACTAACGTAGCTTATATTTTGTTAGTTTGGGAATGGCATAAGAAAATAAAGTGAAAGTTGGGAGAATTGGGATACAGTTTGTTAGTTGAAAGTGTAATATTTTGTTACTTTTGGGAATGGCATAAGAAAATAAGTGAAAGTTGGGAGTAATAGGATACATTTTGTTAGTTGAAAGTGTTCCCGGCTAATGAGTGAAACTTGGAAGTATTAAAATCCAATACCCTAAAGCATATGAATGTTAATTTGTTTGACTAGTCATTAGTAAAGATGATCAATTTATTACTAGGTTATAGAAACATTATTGTATGAGTTGTTCCAACATAGAAATAAAATCTTTTTTATTCTGTTGTGTAGAATATTGATATCATCGTTGTCTAGTTGTTTATAAATCAAATACTAAAGTTCTTAAGATACTATTAAAGTTCCGAATGATATATAAATCGAACAGGAATTTATTGCACGAGGTTTTGGTCAAGTTATCACTGTCCTAAAGTTAGACAAGTTACGGATTTCATCCCAACTGTTTGCCAAACGAAATTCTTTGGTCCCTAAATTATTTAGTCTCTGTGTAACAAAGTTAGACTTATTGATTTTCTTCGATCAGCTTAGAATTTTGATTCCAAGATTACCAGTAAAGAATTTAATTATAGACATAGAAATACAGCGTACCTAACGTTATCAGGTGGCCTGAGCGATTCGTTTGTTGTTGGACACAGAAAGAGCATCAAAAAAACAATGTGATTGAGATTGATGGGTGGTGGTGAAGGAGGTGGAGGTGGGCGGGTTAGATAGTGTGAGGAATTTGGTGTGGGACCCACGCTTTAATTTATTGTTAAATTATGGAAGCATGCTACGTTAGCAAAAAACTAACGGAGCTAATACTTTGTTAGTTTGGGAATGCCATAAGAAAATAAAGTGAAAGTAAGGAGTAACAGGATTCAGTTTGTTAGTTGAAAGTGTAATTTTTTGTTAGTTTGGGAATGCAATAAGAAAATAAGTGTAAGTTGGGAGTAATAGGGTAAATTTTGTTAGTTGAAAGTGTTCCCGGCTAATGAGTTAAAGTTGGAAGTATTAAAATCCAATACCCTAAAGCATTTGAATGTTATTTTGTTTGACTACTCATTAGTAAAGATAATCAATTTATTACTAGGTTATAGAAACATTATTGTATAAATTGTTCCAACATAGAAATCAAATCTTTTTTGTTCTGTTGTGTAGAATATTGGTATCATCGTTGTCTAATTGTTTATAAATCAAACACTAAAGTTCTTAAGATACTACTAAAGTTCCAAATGATATATAAATCGAACAGGAAATTAGTGCATGAGGTTTTGGTCAAGTTTTCAATGTCCTAAGATAGACAAGTTACGGATTTCATCCCAACTGTTTGCCAAACGAAACACTTTGGTCCCTAAATTATTTAGACTCCGTGTAACAAAGTTGTAGTTATTGATTTTCTTCGATCAGTTTAACATTTTGATTCCAAGATTACCAGTAAAGAATTTAATTATAGACATAGAAATATAGCGTACCTAACGTTATCAGGTGGTCGGAGTGATTCCTTTGTTGTTGGATACAGATAGAGCATCAAAAAATCAATGTGAGAGAGATTGATGGGTGGTGGTGAAGGAGGTGGAGGTGGAGGTGGGTGGGTTGGATGGTGTGAGGAATTTGGTACGGGGCCCACACTTTCATTTATTGTTAAATTATTGAAACCTGCTACGTTAGCCAAAATCTAACGTAGCTAATTTGGTTGGGAATGCCATAAGAAAATAAAGTGAAAGTTGGGAGAATTGGGATACAGTTTGTTAGTTGAAAGTGTAATATTTTGTTACTTCGGGAATACCCTAAGAAAATAAGTGAAATTGGGAGTAATAGGATACATTTTATTAGTTGAAAGTGTTCCCGGCTAATGAGTGAAAGTTGGAAGTATTAAAATCCAATACCCTAAAAGATATGAATGTTAATTTGTTTGACTACTCATTAGTAAAGATGATCAATTTATTACTAGGTTATAGAAACATTATTGTATGAATTGTTCCAACATAGAAATCAAATTTTTTTTATTCTGTTGTGTAGAATATTGATATCATCGTCGTCTAGTTGTTTATAAATCAAACACTAAAGTTCTTAAGATACAACTAAAGCTCCAAATGATATATTAATCGAATAGGAATTTATTGCACGAGGTTTTGGTCAAGTTATCATTGTCCTAAAGTTAGACAAGTTATGGATTTCATCCCAACTGTTTGCCAAACGTAACACTTTGGTCCCTAAATTATTTAGTCTCCGTGTAACAAAGTTGGAGTTATTGATTTTCTTCGATCAGTTTAGCATTTTGATTCCAAGATTACGAGTAAAGAATTTTATTATAGACATAGAAATATAGTGTACCTAACGTTATCAGGTGGCCGGAGTGATTCGTTTGTTGTTGGACACAGAAAGAGCATCAAAAAAACAATGTGAGAGAGATTGATGGGTGGTGGTGAAGGAGGTTTAGGTGGGTGGGTTGGATGGTGTGAGGAATTTAGTGTGGGACCCACACTTTCATTTATTGTTAAATTATTGAAACCTGCTACGTTAGCCAAAAACTAACGTAGCTAATATTTTGTTAGTTTGGGAATGTCATAAGAAAATAAAGTGAATGTTGGGAGAATTGGGATAAAGTTTGTTAGTTGAAAGTTTAATATTTTGTTACTTTTGGGAATGACATAAGAAAATAAGTGAAAGTTGGGAGTAGTAGGATACATTTTGTTAATTAAAAGTGTTCCCGGCTAATAAGTGAAAGTTGGAAGTATTATAATCCAATACCCTAAAGCATATGAATGTTAATTTGTTTGACTAGTCATTAGAAATGATGATCAATTTATTAATAGGTTATAGAAACATTATCGTATGAATTGTTCCAACATAGAAATCAAATCTTTTTTATTCTATTGTGTAGAATATTGATATCATTGTTGTCTAGTCGTTTATAAATAAGACACTAAAGTTCTTAAGATAATACTAAAGTTCCAAATGATATCTAAATCAAACAGGAATTTATTGCACGAAGTTTTGGTCAAGTTATCATTGTCCGAAAGTTAGACAAGTTACGGATTTCATCCCAACTGTTTGCCAAACGAAACTCTTTGGTCCCTAAATTATTTAGTCTTCGTGTAACAAAGTTGGAATTTTTGATTTTCTTCGATCAGTTTAGAATATTGATTCCAAGATTATCAGTAAAGAATTTAATTATAGACATAGAAATATAGCGTACCTGATGTTATCAGGTGGCCGGAGCTATTCGTTTGTTGTTGGATACAGAAAGAGCATCAAAAAACAATGTGATTGAGATTGATGGGTGGTGGTGAAGGAGGTGGAGGTTGGCGGGTTAGATGGTGTGAGGAATTTGGTGTGGGACCCACGCTTTCATTTATTGTTAAATTATGGAAACATGCCACGTTAGCCAAAAACTAACGTAGCTTACATTTTGTTAGTTTGGGAATGGCATAAGAAAATAAAGTGAAAGTTGGGAGAATTGGGATACAGTTTGTTAGTTGAAAGTGTAATATTTTGTTACTTTTGGGAATGGCATAAGAAAATAAGTGAAAGTTGGGAGTAATAGGATACATTTTGTTAGTTGAAAGTGTTACCGGCTAATGAGTGAAAGTTGGAAGTATTAAAATCCAATACCCTAACGCAAATGAATGTTAATTTGTTTGAATAGTCATTACAAAAGATGGTCAATTTAATAATAGGTTATAGAAACATTATCGTATGAATTGTTCCAACATAGAAATCAAATCTTTTTTATTCTGTTGTGTAGAATATTGATATCATCGTTGTCTAGTTGTTTATAAATCAAACACTAAAGTTCTTAAGATATTACTAAAGTTCCAAATGATATCTAAATCGAACAGGAATTTATTGCACGAGGTTTTGGTCAAGGTGTCATTGTCCTAACGTTAGACAAGTTACGGATTTCATCACAACTGTTAGCCAAACGAAACACTTTGGTCCTTAAATTATTTAGTCTCAATGCAACAAAGTTGGAGTTATTGATTTTCTTCGATCAGTTTAGCATTTTGATTCCAAGATTACCAGTAAAGAATTTAATTATAGACATAGAAATATAGCGTACCCGACGTTATCAGGTGGCGGGAGTGATTCGTTTGTTGTTGGACACAGATAGAGCATCAAAAAATCAATGTGACAAAGATTGATGGGTGGTGGTGTAGGAGGTGGAGGTGGGTGGGTTGGATGGTGTGAGGAATTTGATGCGGGACCCACACTTTCATTTATTGTTAATTTATTGAAACCTGCTACGTTAGCCAAAAACTAACGTAGCTAATGTTTTGTTAGTTTGGGAATGCCGTAAGAAAATAAAGTGAAAGTTGGGAGAATTGGGATACAGTTTGTTAGTTGAAAGTGTAATATTTTGTTACTTTTGGGAATTCCATAAGAAAATAAGTGAAAGTTGGGAGTAATGTGATACATTTTGTTAGTTGAAAGTGTTCCCGGCTAATGAGTGAAAGTTGGAAGTATTAATATCCAACACCCTATAGCATATGAATGTTAATTTGTTTGACTAGTCATTAGTAAAGATGATAAATTTATTACTAGGTTATAGAAACATTATTATATGAATTGTTCCAACATAGAAATCAAATCTTTTTTATTCTGTTGTGTAGAATATTGATATCGTCGTTGTCTAGTTGTTTATAAATCAAACACTAAAGTTCTTAAGATACTACTAAAGTTCCAAATGATATCTAAATCGAACAGGAATTTACTGCGCGAGGTTTTGGTCAAGTTATCATTGTCCTAACGTTAGACAAGTTCGGATTTCATCACAACTGTTAGCCAAACGAAACACTTTGGTCCCTATATAATTTAGTCTCCCTGTAACAAAGTTGGAGTTATTGATTTTCTTCGATCAGTTTAGCATTTTGATTCCAAGATTACCAGTAAAGAATTTAATTATAGACATAGAAATATAGCTGTAACACCCATTAATTCCGGTTCCAAGAGTTAAAGCTTGTAAAATATGTTCTATTTTCGGGATTTAACCGACGTTTCTCGGAAGCCTTTACGTCATCCCGGTACGTTAAGAGACATAACTTATCCTTCCATTATGCCTTATGTTTCAAATTGGAGGGACTTGGATGTAACTTTTATATTATATCATAAAACAAAAAATAAGCAAACCCTAACTCCCATTTGCAGCAGCCGATCGGACCTCAAGACCCCCCCTGCTCGTTTTTCTTCTACCCAGCCAAATTTCATCCGTGAAAACTTCAATTCAAGGTCGGTTTTATGATTCCCCATGTCTTTTACACCTTAATTGATCATATTAACGTGCTTATTGGTCGTTAAGGTTGAGTTTTGATGATAACAGTTTGCTGACAGATTCGTATACGTTTATTGTAGGGTCTGTAACGTGATGATAATCCATTTTTTTTATCAATTCTTGATTCTATGATGTTCTACTTTGAGTCTAGTTTCCAGAAAGGTATAATACGTAATTTTTGGTTGAGATTTGAATGGTTTTTATGAATTTATAAAATCGAGTGTTAAAGCTGATGCGGGATGACGGATTCTGGTCTGTCTTACCGACGTCATAAACTTTTTTCGACTGGTCCAAATTGGTTGGTTTCACTTCTGGAAGTTAGAATTTTGAGTTAGGAACCAAAACCAATTGGAATCGTTTAATTTGGTTTGGCAATGAATTTTATAAAAATAAAACCATTTTGTTGCGCACTGAAATAGCTGCACGTACCTTGCTGTGTTGGAGGAATTTTTATAATTTTTGTGTCCAATAGAAAAATATAATAAAAATATTTTTATAAACCTAAGACATATTTTAAAGTCTGGTAAAAATTTAATAATTTATTTCAAAGGTTATCCTATGTAATTAAATGCATCTTCGCATGCTAAAATCTACACGTTTTACTTGTTATTGATCGATAAGTTCGTTTTAGGCTTAACCGGTGGATGTTCAATTGTGTTCTTGTCGGGGCTGTTTGAAGTGAGTTTTTGAACCACAATCTTCCTAGGTATGTCCCGTATATCATACTCAAAGATCATGTTCTTAGGTGTCCGTTAAGTTGATCAACTAGTTGTAGTTTGATTGTTATGTTCGGTTGTCTAGAATTGTTGAGTTTGATGTGTTAATCGGTTGGATGACCAACCGAATCAGTTTGCATGGCCCTAGGGGAGTCTAAGGGCTGTGGGAAAATTATTTTTTTGATGCTCGGGGCTGTTATGGTTAGTGCTTCGTCAATCGAGTCGGCGGTGCGTGAATTTTCGTTTAAACGTTAAAGTAAGAGTTGTAAAAAGGAACCGTCAACCCTATCAACTCGGGTGACATAATCTTGATGAATGAAAAGATTTAAAATGGAATTTGGTCCATTCGGGGCTGATTCGTTTAACAAATGCTTTTAAGGTTTATTACAAGCGCATTCGACCCGATTTGACTATCCTTGGGCCTTGGGCCAAGTGTTGGGCCTTGGGCCAAGTTGTTGGGTCTTGGGCCAAGTGTTGGGCCTTGGGTCAAAGCGTTGGGCTTGAACGGCCCATTAGGCTAGAGTGTTCTTACGGTCTAGGTTAGTGACGTGTTGTGTATAACTTACAGGCCCTTGCTTGTGATCGTGCACTTAGGAATTTCCTAGCTCGTTGCAGGTGTTCGATTGATTTCAGGTGAGTTCATGATGCCCCTTTTTAACTCTTTTAACTTTTGGGCTAGCATGCACACCTAAGTGTTTTCCTACTAGATTAAATGTTTTAAACGATTCATATAGGCTTGTTAGCATATGGTAGGCCTTGGGATGTTAAATATATATATATGTATATACATTATTGCTTGGCCTATATCTAGCGATGTTGTAGTCGTTTCGACTACTGATGTTGTGTATGCCTACTTTGTGTTTGCATGCACTGATGTTACGTGTTTGGGTTGTACGTTTGCTCGACCCTGATGTTATACGTGGATGTTATATATATATACTGTGATATATATAGAGATGTAATTGAAAAGATGTTTACATATACATTTTGTATATGTATGTATGAGGATGTTTAATTCTCGATAATGAGGATTTGACGGATGTACCCTTTTACTTTTTTTAAAACTTTTGGTTTGACTATCTTAACTATTACTACTGATGTTATTTACTTAAACTTGAACTCACTCAGCTCAAGCTGACTTTGTGTGCATGTTAGTGTGAGTTTCAGGTTAGGAAGAGGATGTCTTATCGCTTGGTCGTGCACGAAGCTATTTGGACGGTGAAAGGCATACGGGAACTGAAGTTCTACTATTAAACATTTGTTTTTAAAAGTTTTTATTTAACGATAACTATGTTGAATTTGGGCAAAATTCCCGGGTTTTGGGAACTTATTTTATTATTTATGTTTTCCGCTGAATTATACTCTGAGATGTTTGTTTTAATGGACGAAACCGTTTTCAAGTTTAATTATTTTCTTAAGTGTTTTGTATGATTACCAACAGTGGGGTTCCCGGGGTTCGGGGCCTTACAATAGCGTACCTAACGTTACAGGTGGCCGGAGTGATTCGTTTGTTGTTGGACACAGATAGAGCATCAAAAAATCAATGTGAGAGAGATTGATGGGTGGTGGTGAAGGAGGTGGAGGTGGGTGGGTTGGATGGTGTGAGGAAGTTGGTGTGGGACCCACACTTTCATTTATTGTTAAATTATTGAAAGCTGCTACGTTAGCCAAAAACTAACGTAACTAATATTTTGTTAGTTTGGGAATGCCATAAGAAAATAAAGTGAAAGTTGGGAGAATTGGGATACAGTTTGTAATTTAAAAGTGTAATATTTTATTACTTTTGGGAATGCCATAAGAAAATAAGTGAAAGTTGGGAGTAATATGATACATTTTGTTAGTTGAAAGTGTTTCCGGCTAATGGGTGAAAGTTAGAAGTATTAAAATCCAATACCCAAAAGCATATGAATGTTAATTTGTTTGACTAGTCATTAGTAAAGATGATCAATTTATTACTAGGTTATAGAAACATTATTGTATGAGTTTTTCCAACATAGAAATCAAATCTTTTTTATTCGGTTGTATAGACTATTTATATCATCGTTGTCTAGTTGTTTATAAATCAAACACTAAAGTTCTTAAGATACTACTAAAGTTCCAAATGATATATAAATCGAACAGGAATTTATTGCACGAGGTTTTGGTCAAGTTATCATTGTCCTAAAGTTAGACAAGTTATGGATTACATCCCAACTGTTTGCCAAACGTAACACTTTGGTCCCTAAATTATTTAGTCTTCGTGTAACAAACTTGGAGTTATTGATTTTCTTCGATCAGTTTAGCATTTTGATTCCGAGATTACCAGTAAAGAATTTAATTATAGACATAGAAATATAGCATACCTAACGTTATCAGGTGGCCGGAGTGATTCGTTTGTTGTTGGACACAGAAAGAGCATAAAAAAAACAATGTGAGAGAGATTGATGGGTGGTGGTGAAGGAGGTGGAGGTGGGTGGGTTGGATGGTGTGAGGAATTTAGTGTGAGACCCATACTTTCATTTATTGTTAAATTATTGAAACCTGCTACGTTAGCCAAAAACTAACGTAGCTAATATTTTGTTAGTTTGGGAATGCCATAAGAAAGTTGTGAGAATTGGGATACAGTTTGTTAGTTTAAAGTGTAATATTTTGTTACTTTTGGGAATGCCATAAGAAAATAAGTGAAAGTTGAGAGTAATAGGATACATTTTGTTAGTTGAAAGTGTACCCGGCTAATGAGTGAAAGTTGGAAGTATTAAAATCCAATACCCTAAAGCATTTGAATGTTAATTAGTTTGACTAGTCATTAGAAAAGATGATCAATTTATTAATAGGTTATAGAAACATTATCGTATGAATTGTTCCAACATAGAAATCAAATCTTTTTTATTCTGTTGTGTAGAATATTGATATCATCGTTGTCTAGTTGTTTATAAATCAAACACTAAAGTTCTTAAGATACTACTAAAGTTCCAAATGATATCTAAATCGAACAGGAATTTATTGCACGAGTTTTTGGTCAAGTAATCATTGTCCTAAAGTTAGACAAGTTACGGATTTCATCCCAACTGTTAGCCAAATGAAACACTTTAATCCCTAAATTATTTAGTCTCCATGTAACAAGTTGGAGTTATTGATTTTCTTCGATCAGTTTAGCATTTTGATTCCAAGATTACCAGTAAAGAATTTAATTATAGACATATAAATATAGCGTACCTGACGTTATCAGGTGGCCGGAGCGATTCATTTGTTGTTGGACACAAATAGAGCATCAAAAATCAATGTGAGAGAGATTGATGGGTGGTGGTGAAGGAGGTGGAGGTGGGTGGGTTGGATGGTGTGAGGAATTTGGTGCGGGACCCACACTTTCATTTATTGTTAAATTATTGAAACCTTCTACGTTAGCCAAAAACTAACTTAGCTTATGTTTTGTTAGTTTCGGAATGGCATAAGAAAATAAAGTGAAAGTTGGGAGAATTGGGATACCTAGTTGTTTATAAATCAAACGCTAAAGTTATTAAGGTACTGCTAAAGTTCCAAATGATATATAAATCGAACAGGAATTTATTGCACGAGGTTTTGGTCTAGTTATCAATGTCCTAAAGTTAGACTAGTTAAGGATTTCATTCCAACTATTTGCCAAACGAAACACTTTGGTCCCTAAATTATTTAGTCTCCGTGTAACAAAGTTGGAGTTATTGATTTTCTTCGATCAGTTTAGCATTTTGATTCCAAGATTACCAGTAAAGAATTTAATTATTGACATAGACATATAGCGTAGCTAACGTTATCAGGTGGCCGGAGTGATTCGTTTGTTGTTGGACACAGAAAGAGCATCAAAAAAACAATGTGAGAGAGATTGATGGGTGGTGGTGAAGGAGGTGGAGGTGGGTGGGTTGGATGGTGTGAGGAATTTGGTGTGGGACCCACACTTTCATTTATTGTTAAATTATTAAAACATGCTACGTTAGCCAAAAACTAACGGAGCTAATATTTTTTAGTTTGGGAGTGCCATAAGAAAATAAAGTGAAAGTTGGGAATAATGGGATACAGTTTGTTAGTTGAAAGTGTAATATTTTGTTAGTTTGGGAATGCCATAAGAAAATAAGTGAATGTTGGGAGTGATAGGATACATTTTGTTAGTTGAAAGTGTTGCCGGCTAATGAGTGAAAGTTGGAAGTACTAAAATCCAATACCCTAAAGCATATGAATGTTAATTTGTTTGACTAGTCATTAGTAAAGATGATCAATTTATTACTAGGTTATAGAAACGTTATTGGATGAATCGTTCCAACATAGAAATCAAATCTTTTTTATTCTGTTGTGTAGAATATTGATATCATCGTTGTCTAGTTGTTTATAAATCAAACACTAAAGTTCTTAAGATACTACTAAAGTTCCAAATGATATATAAATCGAACAGTAATTTATTACACGAGGTTTTGGTCAAGTTATCAATGTCCTAAAGTAAGACAAGTTACGGATTTCATCCTAACTTTTTGCCAAACAAAACACTTTAGTCCCTTAATTATATAGTCTCCGTGTAACAAAGTTGGAGTTATTGATTTTTTTCGATCAGTTTAGTATTTTGATTCCAAGATTACTAGCAAAGAATTTAATTATAGACATAGAAATATAGCGTACCTAACGTTATCAGATTGTCGGGGTGATTCGTTTGTTGTTTGACACAGAAAGAGCATAAAAAAAACAATGTGTGAGAGATTGATGGGTGGATTAATTGAGGGGAGATAGTTCAAGTTGGAGATGACAAAAAGGCTCTATTATATGGTCGTACTAAAATGGTGAAAACGACGGATCAATGATTCATCGGCGCGATCTTCGGGTTTTTCTGAAAAGGACATATTTGTTTTTTCTTGTTGGTTGTACTGACAAATTGCATGACTTTCTTTTAAAGCTCCACCTATTACATTACACTTTTTTCTTGTTGGTTGTACTGACAACTTGCAGACTTTCTTTTAAGGCTCCATCTATTACATTACACGTCATTATGATACGTGCCTAACTCTACCTTGCCGCCATGCATTGCCGGAAGTTGTGAACGTGAGGTATTTAGTTTATCTCATCCATTACCTTAACTTCTTTACTTGGTCTAGTTAGTTAATAGTTAGTAGGGGTCTAGTTAGTTTAATAGTTAGTGGGTTAGTGGTTGATGTTAGATTGTAAGACTATTTAAGCCCTTTATGTTTGCTTTATGATCATGAATGAAATGTAAGGCTCCGTTCCCGATAACCCTACTTTCGTGTTGGATTTACTCATAAACACAGTTCTAAAATCAGTGTTAATAAAAACTTTCGCGGAATAATTAAAACTTCATTGATATCATCGTTGTCTAGTTGTCTATAAATCAAACACTAAAGTTCTTAAGATACTACTAAAGTTCCAAATGATATATAAATCGAACAGGAATTTATTTCACGAGGTTTTGGTCAAGTTGTCAATGTCCTAAAGTTAGACAAGTTACGGATTACCTCCCAACTGTTTGCCAAACGAAACACTTTGGTCCCTAAATTATTTATTCTCCGTGTAACAAAGTTGGGGTTATTGATTTTTGTAGGTTCCCAGCCGGATCAACACAGGATTATCTCGTAATACGAGGGTGCGGAATCCCCTACGTATACGATACGAGTGTTTAAACAAAAGACACGTAAAGAAACACGTAACACGTAGAACAAAGGTTACTTGTTATTCGATGTTAATGCCAATCACACCGAAAACCTGCTGCGGCTTACAAGACGAACACACAAAAAACCTTACCAACTGACGGCGCAAGTTAGGTTAATATAACGCGATAACTTCGCCTAACACCCTAGGCGAAGTTGTCCCTAACTTCGCCAAAACAGAAGTTCGCCAAAACCAAACCAAACCAACTAGTTTATCATGACAAAACAAACATTTTAATGATTACAGACACAATAAACTCGAGACAAATGAACTACTGGCACAATGCACCAACAGACTCCCCCTTGGCAGTAGCTTCATTTCTCTTACATCTTCGTCTCGTCATGTAATCCAAAAAGCCGTATCTTCCATCTTCAAGCATGTACACCTTGTCTCACACAAACTGTGACCACCCTTTGATATTTCTTCGCTTCATCTTTCCAAGCAGGAATATAAAAAATCTTCTTTTCGTTTAGTACCTGCAAATTAGCTTGAGACAAATTAACCAAGTGCATAGGATCATACACCCTTAAGATCTCCTGTTCATCTTGATCTTCCATCACGGCTTCAGCAGTCTGGCAATCAACATACCACCATTTAAGATCTTTCAGCACATCTTGAGGCATAGTCTTCATTGGAACCTCTTTCATACATCGAATTGGTTTATACTTCATCACCATCCAGGGCTTGCCATCAGCCCGCATTCCTCGATCTGTATCTTCAATCAACTTCCCCTTTTGAGTCTTCAACAACTCAAACTTTTTCTCATTAACAACTTCACTCCACACTATTTTACCAACCCAACTAGCAAAGTTGTCCCCACTCCTATTAATCAACCTTAGACGAGCCAAATCCTTCACCTCACACTCAGGTAACATATTGAACGATCTCAACTTCTTAGCAAAATACTGAATCCCATCATATCTTTTCACCACAAACACTTTTAGCTGATCATCATACAACCAACAGATAATACCTTTTTGTCGATTCAGCATACCCTTTAATATTATAACTCTTCTTGAACATCGTAGGTACCATTGGCTTCTTGTTTTGATAATCCAATGAGCATATTCTTCTTTCCACCGTGGCTATTCCTCCCACTCAGAATCACCCGACACATTATCATCTTGACCTACACGTTATTGACCAGCACTTGGAATATCATGTTCAACACTATCGTCAGGTATCTCACCTTCCTCTAAGCCACTGTCAATCTCAATTTGTTCACCAAGCTTTTCAATCTCACAAAGAGGTAACACATCGTCATCCATATCGTCCTCATCATCCACTACAACAGTCTCACCACTTGCACTGCCAGATGGATCAGTAGCTTCATCATCCATCACAACCGTCTCACCACTTGCACTGCCAGATGGACCAGTAGACTCCCCCTGAGATGTGGAAGCTCCAAGTGTTTGTTCAGTTATTGGCAGCTCACCACCTGCATCTTTCGAAGCATTGGGATCATCATCTCTGTACTCTCTCCTCTTGGTTCTCAACTCATCCCCTTTGCAACTGGTCTCCCTCTGAGATGCTAAGAACTGTTTAAGCGTATCAAAAACTTTACCATGCTCAATAAGAAGAGATGACTGAATTTGGTTCTCAGCCACTAGCCGTTGAATAGCCTGTGTCTGAATGAGATTAATTCTTGACTGATCAGCCACTACACGTTCTAGAGCCGCTATCCGCTCTGAATCTGACAATGAAGCATCAAAGGCAAATGACATGTGAGAAATGTCTTAAGCATATGGCGGAGAGATACCCAGAGTCACTGGAGTTTCTGATGATGGTGGACTAGTGACCAGAGGAGGAATTGAAACAGTGGACCTAGCAGTCGCCATCACCGTAGATTCAACAAACATAGACACAACCTCAGACGGTGCAATAGTACGTTGTGGTAGAGACACAATCGCTGGCATAGACATCACAGCCGTAGATGGTACAGAAGATGGTGCTGACAAAGCCACCGTTGTAACACTAGATGTCACTTTTAATGGGTCGGATGAAGAAGGAGGCACTATAGACATACCAGATAACTGTGGAGGGGCAAATTGAACAACACTCGAGCTTTCACCAGCTCTAGCCCTCTTTGATCTACAGACCAAGGCATACAACTCCTGTTCATAATCCGACTCACTGTCATCCGAATCTTTCCTCCGTTTTCCTTGAATCCTCTCTTGTGTAACCAGAACTCTCCGAGCTTCAGCAGCCTCGTCATTGGAAGAATCAGATAAAGTTTCCTCTGACTCCTCTCTTGAGAGTCGAGATTGCCCAACTGAACCAACGATCGAAGAAGATGGTACAGCTGACACTGCAATTGAAGAAACCCGAACTTCAGAGGAAGTACCAAAAATACCTTGTACTCCTAAAGCAACATCAAGATCTATCCCCTTTGCAGCAGATATAACAGGATCTATAACTGGATCATCCAGTAAGGGAGCTTCTTGAACAGGATCAACAGGAACTGGAGCAACATGAACCACAGGAGGTGGTTGTGGGATGTGAGCTTGTGCCGGTGCAGGATCAGCAAATTCATCCTCTGGTGGAGCAACGTAGTCAGGATTCACAAGATACCCAAATAAAGCGGTGTGTCTCGGACGACGATCAGGATTACTCCGTGCGCTCGATGATCGACATTGAGAAAAAATTCTCTTGTTTACACATTCCACAAAAGAGATAGGATGACGTTGTGGTAGATTAGAAGCAACATGATTAAGAATCATCTGTAAAAATCTCAGATACACTAAAAAACGCTCCCTATCCGCTGCTCGCCGCTGACGATCAATTTCGTAGAACACCATTTGACTGAAGCTAAATGGTTTATTATATGTTAGCACGGTCATGGCAGATTGAATTGTCGCACCCATACCATCGGTTCCTGCTTTGCGGCCGGACATGCAAACAATCAACACATGCATCAAGAAACGCCATTGATCCAATATAAATCCCTTTCGACGTTGTGAGTCTTCCAACAGACCAGAGTATCCCATACGAAGAAATGTCCCATTCCTAAAAGAGGCTGAATACTCAGTGGGGTCCTGAGTAGTTTCAATGCCAAACTTTAGAGCCTCCTGTATCTGATTTGCAGAGAACTGTATCACCTGACCATTGACGGTAGCATGCATCACTGGAGGTTCCACACGACAATCATATTCCACTGTGTTCCAAAAGTCTTCAATATTTGGTAATGAGATCGGAAGAGTTGTAGTGATAGCATGAAAAATCCTTGATCGGATGAGAAACGTGATGATCTCAGAGTAATCTTCTACTCCACGAGCATTTGGGTCCAATGTCACGTACATGTTGTGAATCGGAAAGAATTTTCTCCTATCCTCATCTCCTTCATCACCACCTGTACCACCTGTACCTGCGACAGCAGCCATATCTGCAAGGCAAACGAGTTAAGTTAGATAAATGCTTAGTCAGTGTGTAACTTCGCCAAGCATAGAGGTAGCGAAGTTTGTAGCGGCGAAGTTGATCTCAAGTAGTGAAGTTGGAATAACTTCGCCAAATGTGAATTTCGCTGGACGCACAGTGCCGGAATCAAGATCCATATCAGTAGCAATTACGGACAATCAGAGATTGACAATAGGTATAAGGATGTCCAATTGAGGTCTCGAAGATCCAGACACCACCAATGCATTCAAAAATATAGAGTATGATTGACGTAAAGGAGTAACTCAATAGACCCGATTAAAAACTTACATTATGTAACAGATTAACCAACAAAACAAGTAAATTATGAATCAATAGACGGCACTGCACCTTATTGGTAGTCACGAAGCAGATTATAAGAGGGTTGATCCAGAGACAAGTTCGCCGAGGGTTCAGAGGGTTTTTTTGTGTTCAGTTTGACCAAAAGTGGACCATTATTGCCTTTTATACTTTCTTAAAAACCCAGTGGCGAAGTTATGATAACTTTGCCAGTTTGATAATATCGCCACCCAAGCGAAGTTAATTTTGAAAGAAGGAAAAGACCAAAAATGAGTAACCCTAGACTCTATGTTATTCACATAAGACAGACGTATAAAATAATATAAAATAAACATAAGTAAAATAACATTCGGGATCAAATTACAGTCTGTAGAGAACCCAGCATGTTTAAGAAAAGATCCGAACATGGAATCATACTGATTAAGAGGCTGTCACAAGGATCCATGTTCAGCATTATTATGACATAGAGAAATAGGTTGATGGCAGGTATAAAACTTAGCATGATTTTCATTGCTTCTGTGATATGGATTAGGTTCAATTAGGCTCAAAATTTAGATGGACATCACTTATGGAACTGTGATGTCTCCTATCTATTCTCAAAGCGTATTTGGCTTTCCCCAGATCACCCCGAGTTGACTTCGACCTGTAGTGTCTGATTAAACAATGTACATTTAAGTCGACTTCACAATCCTTACATCTTGCACATAACTCAGTTGGTGCCTTATCCATGTTTGTGAATTTCAAAAGCAATAAGACATAATAATCCCTTTTTTTTGAATGATCTATAACAAACACCTGCAAGTCCCGAATCTGGATCACTGCAGAAGGATAACACAATATACGCGTGGATCAAGACACTAACCGGCTCGTGTATGACTGGGTAATCACTTTTCTGCCTATCATTCGGAGAGATATATATGGAGACATGCACATTTCAAAATGACTCTCCACAGTAAATCGAGCAGATTTAATTTGTATCACATAACTTTTACACACCATGGAAAGCTACCATGCCAAACAATGATTGTTCTAAAGTCTTTTAAGCCTAATAACTTCACCCGTTAGGCACACAAAATCAGTTCATCTATCATTTTCCAACGGTTGGATCAAT
Organism: Bidens hawaiensis; assembly: GCF_021521415.1. Taxonomy (NCBI): domain Eukaryota; kingdom Viridiplantae; phylum Streptophyta; class Magnoliopsida; order Asterales; family Asteraceae; genus Bidens; species Bidens hawaiensis. Next base: position 1,649,179 of record NW_027491410.1, read on the forward strand.
TTCCAATTTAACATCAATTTTGAAGCTTCATGAGAAGCTATAGACTGAAAAAGTATATCATTTCCCTTAAACAATAATTTTATATTCAGACACCCCGATCACTCCTAAGTCTTTGGGTAAATGGCTATCCCGAAAATCCAGTAGATTAGCAGGACCAAACACATACAAATATGTGTCCCTCCAACTGAGTGTAACCGACATACTTTTCAGCGAAGGAATAAAAACTCATCACAACCGTCCCAGTGGCTTTCAGTTATTAGGTTAATGGCTATCCTTTGAATCTAGACGTAGATACAAGGACCAAACATATTTAAGAATATGTCCTTCAAACTTGAGCAACTGACATAATTCTCAGCGATAGTGATTTATTTATTTTTTTTAGGAAAAACATGGTTACTCGGGATTGATCATCCCATTAAGCTCAATAAGGTTTTGAAAATGGGACCGGTCAAAGGCTTTTGTAAAAAGATCGGTGAAATTATCCAGTGAATCAACCTTTTCAAGAAAGATTAGTTTCTTCTCAGCACAATCCCGTAAGAAGTGATGACGAATGTCAATGTGTTTTGTTTTACTATGTTTTGCGGGATTGTTAGTTACTGAGATAGCAACACTGTTATCAATGCAAATAGGAGTTTGAGTGAAATTCAGACTATAATCTCGCATTTGTTGTTGTATCCATAAAACCTGGGAGTAGCAGTTTGATGCTGCCATGTATTCTGCTTCACAGATTGATATGGCCACTGAAGTCTGCTTCTTGCATTGCCACGACACCAATCTTCCTCCTAGAAATTGACAGCCACCAGTTGTTGACTTCCTGTTCTGGTTGCATCCTCCATAGTCTGAGTCTGTGTATGCTACCAGATCCAGTTCTCCTCCTCTTGGATACCATAGACCCAATTTAGGCTTCCCTTTCAGATACCGCAAAATTCTCTTCACTCCCTTCATGTGTGACTCCTCTGGGTTTGCCTGAAAACGAGCACAAAGACAAACAGCAAACATAATGTCAGGTCTGGAAGCAGTTAATACATCAAAGAACCTATAATTGCTCGATACTGAGTGGGATCCACATCTTCATCACTGTCGGAGTCAGCACCTAGTTTGTGGTTGACACAAATCGGAGTGTCAAACGGGGTGCTTTCTTCCATCTTAAAACGTCTAAGCACGTCGTGAACATATTTAGTTTGATGAATAAACATGCCATCCTTCTTCTGATCTACCTGTAAGCCCAAAAAGAAAGTTAGTTCACCCATGGAGCTCATCTCAAACCTTTTCTTCATGACTGCTTCAAACTCCTAACACATTAAAATCTTTGAGGCCCCGAAGATGATATCGTCCACATAGACCTGAACGAGAAGAAATTCTTTCCCATTCCACTTTACAAACAACGTACTGTCGATCTTTCCTCTCACAAACCTATTTTCCAGCAAATAATCAGATAAAGCTCATGGAGCCTGATGTAAGCCATATAATGCTTTACTAAGCTTGTACACATGATCTGGAAAGTCTGGATCAGAAAATCCTGGTGGTTGCTCGACATACACCACTTCATTGACCTTGCCATTTAGGAAAGCACTTTTAACATCCAGCTGAAACACTTTCAAATATTTGTGTGCAGCAAAGGCCAAGAAAAGTCGAATTGCTTCTAGTCTTGCCGCAGGAGCAAACACCTCATTGTAGTCGATCCCTTCTTGTTGATTAAATCCTTTGATTACTAATCTTGCCTTGTTCCGGACGATTACCCCTTTCTCATCTCTCTTGCATTTGAAAACCCACTTCGTACCAATTGCATTCACATATTGTGGCTTTTCAACCAAACGCCATACTTCCATTTTGTTAAACTAAGCCAATTCTTCCTGCATGGCTTCAACCCACAAGCTATCCTTTAACACCAGTTGATAGTTCTTTGGTTCAATCTGACTGATAAAGCAAGCATACAAGCATTCATTCATAATACCAGTGTCTTTAATGCTTGCATACACACATGTGTTTTCTTCCAAGCTCCTTCTGGTTCGCACTCTATCAAAAGGACTACCTATCACATTCTCCAGGGGATGATTCTTGTGGATTCTGGTGGTTTGGGCAGGACCAACCGCTAAGTCTTCTCCAAGATTTGGAGAGATTTCATCTGAATTGTGTTGAGTGTGAAACGGATTGATAAAGTCATCACCACTTGAAACAGCAGGAGGTTCAACATTGCTTGACACCTGAGATTGTTTTTCATTGAACTGTGGACGATGCAGAAATGCCTCATCTTCATCGAGTAGCATCTGAGTTACCATTCTTTCTTCTGTATCTGCAAAATCAAAAGAAGGTAAATTAAAGGATTTGAATAATTTATCATAATCGAAAGCCTCTGCTGGTCCCATGCTAGGCTTTGGTGATTTGTAACTTGTACTGTCAGTGTTACGGACCACCTCAACCTTATTGTTCGATAGATTAAAGACTCTTCTGTTGGGTGACCCAACTACGTAGCCAACAAGAATACCTTCGTCAGCTTTCTCACCAAATTTTGAGTTAGTTTTTAAGATTGAACATGGGGACCCAAAAGGTTCAAGACCTTTCAGATTTGGCTTTCGACCATGCATTAATTCATAAAAAATTTTATTTAATCTTTTGACAGTTAAAACACGATTAAGGATATAGAAGGCCGTGGCAACAGCCTCAGCCCAGAACACCACGGGAAGGTTAGCATCTGCCAGCATAGTCCTGGCTCCCTCGATTAAAGTTCTATTCATCCTTTCAGCTACTCCATTCTGTTGCGGAGTATATGGTAACTGATGCTCTATCCCTTTCTGCAGACAAAACATCTCCATTTTATAGTTCTTGAACTCTGTTCCGCTATCGCTTCTGATGAACTTGACTTTTCCCCCAACAATGTTTTCCACTTTGGTAATCAAGTTAATTACCAACTACACTGTTTCATCTTTAGCTTTCAGAAAATAAACCCATGAGTAACGTGAGTAATCATCAGTCACAACCAAGAAATAGGATGTTCCACCTAGGCTTTTAACATTGATAGGACCAAACAGATCCATGTTAAGCAAATCCAAAGGTGTGGCAATTGAATTAACCAATTTGGAGTGATGTGATTTCTTGTGATGTTTTCCTTTCTTGCATGACAGACACTGGTCATCAAAGTTGAAATTCTTTAATGGAACCCCAAGTACCAGCTCATTCTTGACTATGTAGTTCATCTTACGTAGATGGATATGACCCATCCTTCGGTGCCACAATTCCGACTCAGATTCTGTTGCTTTTGACAAGAGACATGATTCTTCCGTCTCCATCTTGGTGGACCTCATGTCCATCACGTATGTATTCTTCTCTCTTGGAGCTTTCATCACAATCCAGGTTTCAGGAATCTTGAAACCAGGATGAAGCACGAGTGCTTCATCCTTTGTAAAGTGCACAGTGTAGTCTTTGTCACAGATCTGAGAGACGCTCAGAAGATTGTGTTTTCACTCTTCCACAAAATTAACCTTCTCCAACTTGATTTTCACATTAGTAACAGTACCAATTCCAGAAATTTTTCCTCCACTTTCTATTGCAAAACTAACTCTTCCACCTTGTACAGCTTTCAAATCACGTAACAATTTCTTGTTACCCGTCATGTGCCGGGAACAACCACTGTCGACAACCCACATATTGTTCACAGCCCTGTTCGACTGTTCCTACACATTTAAAGGAACGAATTAAAAGCGGGGGACCCAAGCCCTTCTGGTCTTGGGTTGGTCAAACCTGTCAAACTGCATCTACCTCCTTGGTTGCCCAAAGTTCCCTTGAGGAAGGTTTTCATCTGATCTAAATGGAAGATTTCTAGAAAACTGATTATGAGGCCATCCAAACATCCTTGATTTTCTAGCATTAATAGATTTGAAGTTACCTGTTCTGTGTTTAACTGGGAAAAAACGAGGTTGGTTTCTGTGAAATCTTAAATTTGTCCAACGATTAAAGTTGAATGCATTAGAATTTTTACCAGTACCAGTTTTAAAGTTCGTTCCATTTTCAGTTTTGGTTGGCCTCAAATTTTTAGATTTCTTCCTTTTCAGCGGACAGTTACTGACAAAGTGACCTACCTTGTTACATCGAAAACAGTTTTTGTTCGGACAACTAATTTTCTTTGGACAATCTGTGTCTATCCGAACATTCTTTTCAAAAGTTGCAGCAGAAGATGAAGTTGCTTCATTGACAGTTTGTTTCACCTAAGGGGGAACGAATGGGTTTAAAGAAGATTTCGTTTTGCAAAAAGCATCACTCTCCCCCTTCTGAGTAACACAACTTCATCATCCACTTTGCGAATGTTCACAGACTCCTTATGCGTGGAGTCTTGATCCACAACTGACGATTTTGTCTGAACCAATTCATTAACACCTTTATCGAGGTTATCATGATTGCTCAATTTAACGTTGGTGTTGCTTGATTGAACTCTAACGGGTGAGTCGATGGAGCTGACATTTCCCATTACTGTCTAATCAGGTTTAACAAAGATAGGTGGCTGATTACAAGGATTATAAGTGTAGTTATTGTTAAAAGGTGGTGGAACTTCATTGTATCCAATTCCTCCTTTATCGTTGGGAGAACATTGAACACTTAGGACTGATTAAGCATCATTGAGGAGTTCCTAAACTGTTCAAGTTTTCTGTTTAGTTCCACCACTTTCACTTAATAATCAGCTATCTGTTTGTCCTTTTTAGCAATAAGTTTGGTTTTTTCTTCCACAACTTCATAACTTAGATCGATTACTTGGATTTTCTCAGCTAATGTTGCCTTAAGGCATCTTATGTCTTTTTCACCAGCATTAATTTTGACGGAGTAACTGTTTTCCCTTTGTTTAGAGTAATGATGTTCTTCTTTTACAATTTTTAATTCTTTTTCCAAACTTACATACTGATTAGTTAAAGCATTTAATTGATCAGACAGTTTTTCACATTGTTCACAATGATGTTCAGAACATACCTCTGAGAGCTGATCATTCACTTCTGCCATATATGCTTGATCCTCCGCTGGTTCCTTGTCACTTCTTTTACTCACGATATTCACCAGATTTTCTTACTCAATCACCTCCTCAACTTTGATGTTCCAATTATATCCACTATTCTGTTGAGAAACCATGGCTTTTATTTCACTTCCATTCCCATTTTGCTGAGTAGGCCTGTTCTGACCCCATTCAACTCTCTCATTTGGGCACTCTCTCGCAAAGTGTCCATTCTGTTGACAGTTGTAGCAATGAACCTTTGACTTGTCAAATCCCGGTCTCTCTCCCAAGAACTTTCTTCCTGTCTTCTTCATAAATCGTTTTACCCTTCTTACTATCATCGCCATTTGCCACTGTAGATCCATTTCTTCCATGTCATCAGCATCTATCTGATCGTAGTCCTCATCCAAGGTTGCAGGGTCAACTGTCTTTCCCTTGATGTAATTCTCATAAGACGCAATGAAAGAGGCATAAAGAGCAAATTGTTGTTCAGCAGATTTTACACTCATAGGCATCTTTGAGTAATTTACATTTGAAGGACTAGTAGAAGAATTACTGACTGAGGATTGAGATTTTGAAGAACCACTTCCACTTGCTACAAAGCATATATCTCCATCCATATTCATCACCAAATGACCATCTTGCGTAGAATTTGGTTCCCTGCCTGAGTAATATGCGGTCGAATCTGATTTAGAGCTTGAGTTTGAAGAGCCTTTTGCACCATACATTCCCAGATCCTGAACCTGATCAGTAGGCGTCTCTTTTCGTAACATATTAAGCTCATAATTACGTAACTTGTTAACCACCTTCTCTAAATCAAAGCTATCAAATTCTTTATCTTCTTTCATCAGAACTGTGTACATCTCCCATCTTGATGGAAGAGCATCAAGAATTTTTCCACAATCTCACCCTCAAAATACCTTATGGAGTAGTTGTCCAATTCGGTCATCAAGTGATAGTATCTTGTAATGATGTCATCAAGCGATTCATTCTTAAAATACTTGAATACCGAGAACTGAGTTTTTAGTAACTTTATCTTGGAGTTTCGAATTCCGACGTTACCTTCATAGCGGCTCTCCAATGCTTCCCACAATTCTCTAGCCGACTTGTACTTTCGGAAAGTATGAAAAATTTCCTAAGGTAGTGCCATGGTGATTGCAGCTAGTGCCTTACTTTCTGCCTCGTACATTTTTTTCTCATCGTCCTCCATCTTATTATATTTTTTTAGTTGCTCACATCCTTCAAACTCAGTTGTTAGAGGGATATAACCATCCTGAATACATACCCACATCTTTGCATCTTGATATTTCACATACTGCTCAAATCTATCATTCCACGCAACAAAATCAGTGCCTTTAAGTAACTTTGGGGCTTTAGTCGCTGACCCAGCTTCAACTTCCATTTTTACCACTTCAGTGATGTTTATTGACGTCATTTTAAACCGAAACAGGAGCTGGAACTAATCGAAACGGTATTCCGTGAAGGCTAAGAAAGTATAACTTCACCAAGGTACAACTTCGCCAAAGTATAACTTCGCCAATTAACTTCACTTTCTTTTATCTTCACCAAATAACATCGCCAGTTATAACTTCGCCAATTAACTTCACTTTCTTTTAACTTCACCAAATAACTTCGCCAGTTATAACTTTGCCAAAGTATAACTTCGCCAATTAACTTCACTTTCTTTTAACTTCACCAAATAACTTCGCCAGTTATAACTTCGCCAGTTACAACCTCGATGAAACCCTAACTACAGGTGACGGCAACTTCGTAGAAATATAGCGTGTAACAAAGTTGGAGTTATTGATTTTCTTCGATTAGTTTAGCATTTTGATTCCAAGATTACCAGTAAAGAATTTAATTATAGACATAGAAATATAGCGTACCTAACGTTATCAGGTGGCCGGAGTGATTCGTTTGTTGTTGGACACAGAAAGAGCATAAAAAAAACAATGTGTGAGAGATTGATGGGTGGATTAATTGAGGGGAGATAGTTTAAGTTGGAGATGACCAAAAGGCTCTATTATATGGTCGTACTAAAATGGTGAAAACGACGGATCAATGATTCATCGGCGTGATCTTCAGGATTTTCTGAAAAGGACATATTTGTTTTTTCTTGTTGGTTGTACTGAAAAATTGCATGACTTTCTTTTAAGGCTCCACCTATTACATTACACTTTTTTCTTGTTGGTTGTACTGACAAATTGCATACTTTCTTTTAAGGCTCCACCTATTACATTACACGTCATTATGTACGTGCCTAACTCTACCTTGCAGCCATGCATTGCCGGAAGTTGTGAACGTGGGGTATTTAGTTTATCTCATCCATTACCTTAACTTCTTTACTTGGTCTAGTTAGTTAATAGTTAGTGGTGGTCTAGTTAGTTTAATAGTTGGTGGGTTAGTGGTTGATGTTAGATTGTAAGACTATTTAAGCCCTTTATATTTGCTTTATTATCATGAACGAAGTGTAAGGCTCTGTTCCCGGTAACCCTACTTTGGTGTTGGATTTACTCATAAACACAGTTTTAAAATCAGTGTTAATAAAAACTTTCACGGAATAATTAAAACTTCATGAATTACATTACCAAACATCAAATCATGTCTTAACATATAAGTTGTCTTTTCATAAACATTAACATAAAATAGTCATGACACTTCTTCATAGATGCCAGTCTCTTTAGCTCTTGCCATGTGTCCCTCCTCAAGCCAGCTGCCTCAACCTATTTACCTGCGTGCATACTAAAAGTCAGCTACGCTGAGTGAGTTCTAGTTAATCAATTAACATACATTACATTCATACCATACTCATACGTGTCCGGAGATACGTATTCATACCTTATTCACTATCACTTCTTTCATACATACATTACATACATACATACATAAATACGCTCTTACATACTTTTTTTCATAAAGCCCTATGGTATACCACAAGCTATTCTATCTTAAACATCACAGATATTATAAGGGTCTGGTTCCCAGCATCACAGATACTATAAGGGTCTGGTCCCTAACATCACAGATATTTTGAGGGTTTGGTCCCTAACATCACAGATATTATAAAGGTCTGTTCCCTAACATCACAGATATTATGAGGGTCTGGTCCCTTCTGTCTCGAATAACCATACTTTTTATCATACGGGCATACTTTACATATCTTCTAGTTATAAATATATATATACATACTCGTTCATACAATCATTATGTAACAATACATTCACAATCATACACGTATCATACACTTACCAATCAAGTAAGTGTATTATCTACCACATAGAAGTATGCACACAGCCCCGAAAACATTACAGATAAAGGGGCTAGAACTCACCTGGAGTCGGTTTCTCTCGCCGTTAACGGTATTGCCCTTCCTTAGTTGTGCACGGCTAACTGTACAACACATTACACGTGCCAATTATCAATTACTACTACTTTCTACATCTAAGTTAGTGAAATCCTCAACTAACGGGGGTCTGGGGGCAGCGCCCCTGGTAGCAGGGTCTAGGGCGGCAGCCCCTAGCAGGGTCCAAGGGGCAGAGCCCCTGGCTGGGGTTGAGCTGCCAGGTCAGCTCGGAAAAATTTTATTGTCATTAACAGTCCTTTAACAAAAAAATGCATCAGAAAATAAATTTCATGAAATTTCGCATGGAAGAATTTCGCTTCGCATGACTTTTTCGCTTCGCATGACTTTTTTCGCTTCGCATGGCTGTGCGATGCGAAATCGACTTATGCGAAAATACTTCCTTTTCTTCATTTTTTTGCCATTTAAGCCAAATTACTCGGTGACTCTTCCTTAGGACCCAATTTTACCCTTTTTATGGGTTTTGGGTTGTACCAACTTTGTATACCCGTGTTTTAGAAGGTCCGCACATCACCTTTTTGTCCTATATCAACTCGTGAGGTTATAGCTCACCAAGTTTATGTTTTTCTTACATCTTACAACCCGATCTATCGCTCTATCAGTTTGCATGTCGATTTCGACCGTAAAACTTAACCTTTTTAACCAAAAACTCACATTTTTCTTCGGGTTCGGTTCGGAACTGAACACTACATAGATCTGGATGTGTTCTTGTTGTTTGAAGACACTTGAACACCAAGATCTTCCTTGCTTTAGCCCGGATTCAGATTCGGGTCTTGAGAGAAAATGTGTGTTCTAGTGTGTGTGTGAAAGGAAGGAAATGGTGAAAAGGTGGAGGGGTTGGGTTTATATAGGGGGGTTACGGGCCCCACAACCCACTCACAATTCCAATTCCAAATATTATCCAAACACTTAACACACAACTAATTTAACGACACACAGTTAATAACAAAATTTTCTGTTATTTATTATTTAACAAAAGTTGGATGTTACATGAAAAATGTTGATTTGAACAATCAAAGTCTCTTTCAAAAATCTATGATTTCTAATCTGGTTTCTATCTATTTTCTTTGGACCATTTGATTAACAATTAGGTTCATATCACATTACAACATTATATGCATGTATGTAAAGTCATGGGTTAGCGACGCAGTCACATGATTGGTCCATGCGGCCTCATGTGGTTGGTAGGTTATTTTTTTTATTATTTCGTTTAACTTTATTGCTTTTTTGTTTGTTTATTTTTTTATTCACGTCGGTAAGCCGCCGCAATGTGTGTCTTTTTTGGTTCTCCGCGAGCTTTTTTAGGTCCGTCTATCCTAGACGAATTCACGTTTGTTTGCAGACGGAACTCGCGCATGTGTTTTTTTCGTCGCGGTTTTTTCTATTTCAATATGTTAATTTGTTGTATTTGGGTGTGGACGGATTTATTTTCTTTTTTTAACTTTTGGTGCGGTAACATAATACCAGCCAAAATCGTGTTTGTCAACACCATTACCGCCTATTCAGGCCAAATTCACGTTAGTTCGCAGACGTGACGCACATGTTTTCTTTTTGCAACGACTTTTTTGTCAATCGATTCCGGCTAAATTTCATCAGTTTGCAACTAAAACGCACTTGCTTTTTTTTGTTCGCTGCGGTTTTTTTAACATGTTAATTTGTTGTATTTAGGTGTACATCACAAATTTATTTTTTTGCTTTACTTTCGTTGTCGTAACCAGATACGTATATAACTTGCGCCGATCCGCCATCCTAGCACGCGGATTTCGTTATGTTAAGCAGTCGTATTTAGACATTAACTAACATTTTTTTGGCTTTATTTCTTGTACCGTAACCAGACATCTATCGAGTTCACCTCGGCTCACAGCCACGCTACACGGGTTGATAAGTTATACAATGAACAAAAACATCAGCCTGTTACAAACTAATTTAAGCACGTTTTAGTTGTGTATGGGATGCTTAACAATACAACAAATCCACACCAATACAAATTTAAAGCATAGTCTAGTTGCACAAGTTTTGTAATGTCACGATACATCATTTTGTAATTTTTTTATATAGATCTCATATTAATATGCAATAATTCTGCATTGTTGTTTGAGCATCAGTTTGAAGTAATCCTGAAAAGTTGGTCTAGTGGTAAGAGGTATGCCCTTCCTTAGTGGAGACAATATAGGTGAATGGACAAATCAGGACTTAAGTCCCAGGTTCGAACATGATAGGGGGCGAGGGTTTACGGATTACATCCGGCTCCCGCGCATAGGGGGTACGGTCTCACGGCGGTTGAGGAGTCGACCTTGGAACAGAGCCCCAAGGGTAGGTTTGCATGTGAGATTCTTTGCCGTTAAAATAAGCATCAGTTTGAAGTACATGTGAAACCCTAAAAATCTAGCAATATTACGTGTGGTGTGAGTAGTAGTCAACTGAAATGATCAAAAAACTTTGTGCTTTGATGTGACATCCATCAATTTTCAAACCTGAAAATCTGATCCATTTTAAATTTTTGTTATGTTTATCACTATGTTATATGTATATTGTATCTTGTCATGTTGTTGTAAACTCCTTATCGTACCTTAACTCGCATAATTCTTGCTCGAAATCGCATTCTGGAAAGTACAGGGGCTAAAATGGTCAAAAACCAAAAATGCTAGCAAAACACACCCATCGTGTCGCGCAACAGGGGAGCCTTCAAGCCGTCACGTAGCGCAGCAAGTCCCCAGGTCAGCAACTTTATTTCATTTTCGTTTACACATCCAAACTCGTGTCTCTTCCATCCTAATCAACCAAAATCCGACCCATAAATATTTTATCAACCTCTAAACTTATTTTTATCTCCAGATTATTTTTATTTAAAATATTATTTTAATTTCAGACGGGCAATCCGGTTTGAGTCAGGTCAAACAATAGAAACTCTATATTCATTCATTCAACTTACAGTTCTTACAAATAGAAATTAATTTTTTAATTAAACAAAGATAATATGCGAGTGGAAAGATGAGTATTTGAAAAAGACTAGATGCGAGGGGAAAAACGGACACCCCAAATTCACATTCAAATACCGAATTCACATAATCAAAACATGCATATTCCTGATTCATGAAAGGAGACCAAGTTCAAGCACCAATTCTTCCAATAATTCCAAATCCAAAACCTAACATACCAAATTGAAAAACAAAAAAACAAATACCGAACATGTTGCTAGCCTAATGTCTTAACTGCGATTCGTGAGTACTCGTGACTCGACCCCCTGGTCTAGTGGTTCGAGTCTTCTTTGAATGGTATGTTTTTGCTTCTGTTCGATTTCAATTTCATGCCGTAGCTCCTAGACAAAAACTCTTCTACTTCGATTGTTCGTCAAGAGTTAGGAGTGTGGACTTCTTGATAGTTTTTTTTCTTTGAAATCATTTAGGCTTAGGTTTTTTTTTTTTTTTGTTTCTTTTTTTTTTAATTTGGGCTTATGGGGATTTTTTAGGTTTATTAGGTAAACGGTTTCACCGTTCTTCGGCTTTAAGAAATTTATTTAAAAAATCAAATGCGGGTCGGACACAAATAATATGAATGGACCGGACTTAATACATATAATCTTTTTAAAAATTTTTGAGAAAAAATTTACCCTTAATAAGCAAAAAAGTTGGATGAGCCAAGACCTATCTTACCCCTTAAATTATCAGTCCCCGGCTTCCCTGCTCTCTATCCCTTTTAATCAAAACTTGAAATGCGAGAAAGAGGGTAAGACTTATATAGGAGTAATCTTTCGTCGATAAAAAGAATATAAATATATATATATGTATATATAGTATTAGTGGTAAATTTTGATGGTTCAATTGCTTTTGACGGACTCTTAAAAGTTAAAACCCCGGATTAATTAATGCATAAATAAACAATATCCTCATGTGCCTACGCTTACCGTCTGTCTCTTTCACAAATCCAATTTATGAAACTTGACTCTTACGGATTATTATTATTATTATTATTTTTTATGTTTATTGCTACGTTTTAACATTAAAAAAAACATCAAGTCTTTTGTTGATGATATAGCTGATTTTACTGGATTAAATTTTTGCTAATACCATGATGCTTGAGTATATATCCAAATAGTATTCAATACGTTAGGTTTTCTAGCTGTAGAGATACTTAATTAGTCGTGTCCAACGGGTAATGCCTGCAATCTATAAATGTTATTTTTAAAAGACTTGGTTTTGCTATCCAAAAAGGTCTAGTGGTGCCCGCTAGTTGACCACAGGCCCAAGGCTCAACTGTTTTTTAGGCCCATAAAAAGCCTCTCACGTTTATAACATTAATCTGTCTTAACTGGTAAAGCACTCCTTCAAAAAAGTTAGTTGTCCATGTTCAAATCTTCCATCACTCATTGTCTCATTTATTTTCTCTAATTTTTTGGTTTTCAATTAGTTAGTTACAGTGGTTAAGTTACACGCCCCATTAAATTTAGGTTCAATATTAAATCTAAACTAAAAATAATAAGACCTATTGCTTTTTTTTTATTTTCGTTCATAGGACTTATGTCATTAGATTATTTTTATTAGACCCCATGTTAACATATATGCTCAAAGAAAAAAGACCATTTGATTTAAAACCAAAATGGTACGTTAACCTCATGGTTCATTTAAGTATTTAATCTAAATTTATTGCTAATATACTTTTGTTATGTTTATTGTTATCATAATTTTTGTTGTGCTGTTTTCTTTTTATATTGGAGTTATTGAGTTTATGTTTCTTGGAGATGGCTCTGGTTGTCCGCTTGTCTTTTGTATCAATGCAAACACTATCTTTTAATGAACCAAAAAAAATTGTTTATTGTGCGAATTTGGCTGTCTTCAATCTGTTTCTAACATAGCAGTTCAGCAAGCCAAAGATCAAATTTTGGTATTAGAAAGTGAGGCCTCTTATTCAATCTTCAAGCTCTATTTTTACTACTCTTAGACTATCTGTAGCGCCAAGAAAAACACGGGTGCACGTAGCTGATGTGGAGGCGCATGTGTGACAGACAGCATTGAAGCCAAGTGCATTTAAAGGGTGTGCACGTCAGACTATCCACAACGCTAAAAGGTGCACTTTCAACAAGCCTAATCAGCATGCCATATCAGCTTTTCACTTTTTCTTCTCACATACACATTTTACCCACAACGCTACTATACTCATTTTTCCCACATACAACTTTATTGTTTCCACATCATCACTGCTTTAAATTAACAATATAATTAATGTATTAATTAATATATAAATAGAGTAGTTAAATAATTTAGGAATAAAATCTCCTTAATTTATTTAAAAATAATTTATATAATTAATAAAATTTATAAAAACTAATTTAAAAGACATAACTAAAGTCACGTAAAATTTAATTAAAGCAGCATCAAACTAAAAATTAAATTAAAAGTTACAATACGTCTTTAACAAATAAAAATCAAAAATAAAACCGAGCCAGTCGTGATCTAAATTGTGGCGGTGCTCCATTATCGTAACTTGGTAGTTGAGGTTCGTGGTCTTCACGGGACCAATTAGTTACAGCATGACCTTCATCCTCTACAATCATGTTATGCAGTATTATACATGCGTGCATTATATCACCTAATACCGGTATGGAGGAAGATCTAGCTGGACCTCGTATCATTCCCCACCTAGCTTGAAGGACACCAAATGCTCTTTCCACATCCTTTCTTGCAGACTCTTGGCGTCTGTTAAAAACATCATTTTCAAATTGTTTGCAGGTGGATGTTGGAAACTCTTTACTAGTGTTGTCCATTTTGGATAAATGCCATCTACAAGATAATACTCTTTTGTATACACATTCCCATTCACGGTAAAGTTGCATTCTCGTGCAGTCCCCTCTAAGATTTGATTAAATAGCGGGGATTGATTGAGTACGCTGATATCATTGTTTGATCCAGCTACCCTAAAGAATGCATGCCAAATCCATAAGTCATGTGATGCAACTGCCTCTAGCATAATGGTTGGATGCCCACGATCCCCACGAGTATACTGACCTTTCCATGCGGTTGGACAGTTACGCCAAGCCCAATGCATACAATCAATGCTTCCAAGCATTCCTGGAAACCCGTGCACGGTTGAATGCTCCTCAACTAACTGATTAATATCATCTTTGGTTGGCCTTCTTAGATATTTTGTTGCATAAACTTCCATAATATACCAACAGAACTTATGTAGACATTCGAGGGCTGTACTTTCACCAATGCGTATGTATTCATCGCATTGGTCAGCTGTATTTTTGTCTTCATGACAGACCCTTTCTACCTACCGCATCATATCTTTGTGTAAAATATTTATAATGTTCACATTTACCTGCTTCTGATATGTCGGCAACAATGCGTTAAAAAGACGTAGGCTCATCCTGAATCGGCGTCTAAAGAAACTCTCATCATACACCGGGCTTAGAGCAAAGTAATCATTCCACAAGTGTGCGTCTGCATCCTTACGACCCCTATCTATTTCTTTACGCTTCTTCTTTCGTTGGGAAGAACCCGACTCTTTTTCATGGTCAAGCTCAAAAAATTGCATAGCGAGATCTTCCACATCATCAGAAATCAAAAGTTGAAATTCTTGTGCAAGCATGTATGGAATGCTCATCGGGGTATCATTATCACCGGAGCTCATCTTGAAATAAATGGATTAAAGGAATATGAGAGATAGTTGGATGTGAAATTGTTTAAAGGTTGAACTAGTATTTATAGATGTTGGGAAAAAAACTAGCCGTTAAGATAGAGACAAAAAACGAACTAGCCGTTAGGAAAAGACAAAAAAATTAGCCGTTAAGAAAAAAACAAAAAACTAGCTGTTATTAAATTATTATTTATTATTATGTTATTTATTATTATTATTACTGTTATTTTATTTAATGGTTAAAAAATTAAAGTTGTGAATGGAGCAAGTGGACCTACAAACAGCCGCATCTTGCTGCACGTCCTGAGACTATCTGTAGCGCCAAGAAAAACATGGTGCACGTAGCTGATGTGGAGGCGCATGTGTGACAGACAGCATTGAAGCCAAGTGCATTTAAAGGGTGTGCACGTCAGGACGTGCAGCAAGATGCGGCTGTTCGTAAGGTCCACTTGCTCCATTCACAATTTTAATTTTTTTTAATTTTTTAACCATTAAATACAATAACAGTGAAAAATGAGTATAGTAGCGTTGTGGGTAAAATGTGTATGTGAGAAGAAAAAATGAAAAGCTGATGTGGCATGCTGATTAGGCTTGCATGTTGAAAGTGCATCTTTTAACGTTGTGGATAGTCTTATAAATTTATAATTTATGCTGTTGGTTGGTTATCAATATTTGTAATTAGCCTGCAAAATTCTTTGTGTTGTGACTTGTAACGCTTATTATCAACGAAATTTACAAGTAAGCAACCATTTTATGACATCCTAATTGTCATATGTAGCTAAAATAAGAATATGTTTGGTTGGCAGTGTTAAGTGGAAGTCCGGGTGTGCCACGTGATATTATAAGGCAA